>NW_017731424.1:3467352-3524629 GCF_001890085.2 Hipposideros armiger | reverse complement strand
AAAAAAAAATAGTCATCATTGCTAATTTTCCTTTGCTTTCTGAAATATTTCAATGTGCAATTTAGCAAGCAGCTAAATTTATTTCATAGTTAAAAAAAATCCCTGAAATATAATTTGCTTATGCCATATTTTTCCAGATTCATCTCATCATAGCCATGTATGGCTTCACTGTCCAATAAGCCATGGGGTGCAGATCACAGGGTCCCTGGTTATCATCTCATCGTGTGGTTCCTGCCCTCAGCCATGCTCTACTGACTCCTAGAAACTGCCAGGAGATAGTCATGGCTAAATGAAGAGTGAATTAGTGCCTTAAGGAGATGGAAGGATATTGTAGGCTATGTTGAACTTTTATTTTCCTATGGATGTTGGTGTTTCCAGTGAAAACCTGCTCTCATAGGAAACCCTCACTGGGTCACCCTGCCAGAGTCACCCGCCTCTCTGAGATTTGATCCTTGAATCTGCAACGGGAAAGGTCTCTGCACACTAGGACTACAGGTCAGCTTTTGGAAAAAGGCATGTTCCCTGTGAGGTCCAAGTTGATTCCCAGGGTAACCAACCGTCCAGGTCCCAGAGGACTGAGAAATTTCCTGGGACACCCACACCAGGCAAATGTGGACAGTTGGTCACGTCATCATGAACAAATTTATCCCACCTTTATAAGTACTTTTATTAGTAAAACCCACAGGATTTGTTTACCATTCGTGTTTTTGTTAGTGGAACCCTGTGCTTTGTTAGTGGTGACACTGTTTTTTTCAGACCTTTTTAATAGTAATGGCGGCGGCGGCTGTAATAAGATGCTGGAACAGTGCTTCTCCACCAAGGGCAGTGGGGGAAGCTGCTACAAAGAGAAGTGGTGCCTCTACATTTACTCATTCACTCATTTGTTTTAGGAAGTATTTATTGAGCACTTACTATGTGCTCTGGGGATAAGGTGGTATGACATGTTTCCATCTCCATGATGCTTATAGCCTAACAAGGAATGCAGTACCGAAAGCTGGGGACTGCTCAGGGAAAGGAAATCCAGGGTGAAGGGGACCCCAAGGCAGGGCAGCTCTCTTCATCCAGAGACAGTGAAGAAAGGAGGGGAGGAAATGATTGTTCCCCGTGGCACCTCCCCTGGGATGGCCAACTCACAGGGAACAGGTTCAAAACAATGCACTCGATTGCCCCAAATCCTGCTTGTTCCACAGTGTTCCTTATCAAAGGGGACGGCACTATCATCCTTCCCATTGCTCAGGCCAAAATCTTTGGAGTCATCCTTTAATCTCCCATCCCACACCCAGCCTATCAGCAAATTTGGTTAGATAAACCTTCACAATAGAATTCAATCACATCTCTGCCCCCGCCCCAACCTTCTCTGTTATAGCCTATGCACAACATAGCTGGGGGAGTGGCCCTTTGAGAGAACATGTCACTTTAATAATAATAAGAAGAACAACAACAACAACGACGACGATGATGATGATGAGTACATATAGCACCTACTATGTGCTAGCTAGCTAGACAGAGAATTGCTTTGTAAGTAGTAACTAATACAATTCACAATGATCCTACGAGGCGGGTACTGCAGTGGCTTCTTCTATAACATGACATACACATTGTTAAAAGCCAGTGTGCTGTACAAAATCACAATAATAAAAGAAACTACAGGGCTTGAGGGGAATGCAGTTAGGTGCACAACACTCAAAAACTTCATCGGTGCGACATTTTTAAAGACAGGAACCTAATAAAAATGGCAGCACGGTTTTACACATATGAAGCGCTTCAGAAATACATAAATACTCCACTAAACATGGCACTTTACCTTGTGAAAGATGAACTTTGCTAGTAGAAGTGGGTATTGAAAGGATCAAACAGGGTCAGTTTGTGGGTTATTGTGACGTGGTAGGAGGAAAGTGACTGAAATGGACAGTCATAACACCACATGGGGAGGCGTGGCCCCTGGCACAGGTGGTGACCTAGGTAGCTGGGACATGTTTGAGGTGTATATGTGCATTTGTGTTTCCCTACAGGACTTGATTCACATAGTTGGTGCAGTGTTCTATGTCCATTTTGTGTGTTTTGCAGTTGAAATTGCACATGGCCAAACATGGAATTGCTGAAACACACTTAAATTGTTCCCTAGTCTATTTTAAATCACATTAGAACAAATTTGAGTTTTTAAAACAAGGGCTGTAACATACTGACTGCATTGAAAGCCTCATTTCACAGGCTAGGAAACTGAGGCACAGAGACGTTAAGTACCCAAGGTCAGGTAGCTAGTAACTGGTGGAACTGGGTTTTGAACTTGAGCTGGATTTTAGAGTCTTCATGCTCAGTCTCTGAAAGTCCAGAAAGCTTCTGCATCAGGTTCAGGTCTTTTAGTGACCCTGATTCTGACTAGACAGGTTTGCAATTGAATCCTTCCAGAATAATCTCTCAGAGCTTATCCCAAGTAGGAAAATATCACTTGTATTGATAAAAATAATAAATAATGCACATGCACGAATGACATATGTGAGGTATTCACCATGGACCAGTCACTGGGGTTGTCTCTTCAAATTCCCGAAGTGGGATTCAGAGAGCAGAGGTAGGTTCCTCAATTCTTACCATTTTATAAGTGAAGAGAAAGAAGCATAAAGTAGCTTAACTTGCCCAAGATCACACAGCAAAGCAAGGATATGAGTTTGGATGATATAATTTCTCAGGCTACATACTCACTAAGTTGTCACTCTCTTAGAATGTCCCCCATGCAGCACATGGAACAGAATTTTAGAGCATGGGGATTTCAGAAAGATATGGATCATTTTATTGTTGAAGGGAAGGGCAGTGGCTTTCCCAAGCCCACACAGCTAATGAAGGGAATGTCCCCGCTGCCGAGCCCAGCACTGCGAGACTTCTCACTGCACCTGTAACCTGTGTTTGCTGGGTGTCCCTTAAATAAGCAACCATCTGAGGTGGGCCAAGACCATCCTTTTATCTTCAAAGGCTTCAACATCTAGGGAACTTTTCCAACAAGGAAAATGCATCTTTACACCCACAACATGTGGTAGCAATAACCTGTACTTTCTGAACACGTTGGAAATTTGACAGCTCTCTGAGTAATTACACATCATTTGGTAGATGAGTATTACTAACCAGTCTCTGAGGAGTAACTTAGTGTTGATTCATTGTCATAGCCCTGAAACTGTCCCCAGCCAAGCCAGGGGACAGACCTCTCAGGGCACCTTCTCCTGCCATCACCGTGCTGCACACAAAGCAGCCTGAGCAGAGGCTGTGATCTGTAGGAGGGAAGAGTGTTGAACTTGGAGAGTCACCGTGCTGGATGACTTGACCTTGACCCTACAGATGATCATTGCCTTCATGGAGGAGGAGGGCGCCTTTATCAGCAGCAGCCCACCTGGCCATATCCAGCTCATCTCCCACCTTGGTGGATGGCGAAGGACACAGCATTGGGAACGTGCTCTGGGCCCCTGGATCGGACAGAGCAGATGTTGGAGAGTCAAATGGGGGTCTAGCTTCCAAGGAGAGACTGTTTGCATGTCCTTGACCTTCCTTGAGTCCTGGTCTCTCTATGTGAAAATAGGAAACAAATAAAAATTATCTCACAGGTTATTGTGAAAAACAAGTCAGGCTCCCTAAAGGGCCAGATAGTCATATTTTAGGCTTTGCAGTCTGCATGATACATAGGGAACCACTCCCCCCTGCTATCATGGCCCAAAACAGCCAATGACAATATGTAAACACATGGGCGTGGTTGAGTTTCAGTAAAATTTCATTTACAAAAATAGGATTTGATCCATCAGCCATACCTCTGATATAGAGCATCTAGGTCGAAATTGGGCACATGGTCAGCACTAAGCTTATTATTATTATTATTATTATTACTACTACTACTACCATTATTATTATTACTATTACAACTACTATTCTGATTATTCTACAATTATGACCGAATGACCATGGGCAACCACGATGCATTGGTGATGTAAAAATAAAGCAGGATAAATACATAATAACTAGAATAATAAAAGAAATAGTAAGAATAACAATACTTCTGTGACTTACCACATGCCAGTCACTCTTCTGAGAACTTTGTATCTGTTCACCTATTTAAGCCTCAGATAGATTGTATTATCCCCATTTCGCAGATGAAGAAACTGAGACAAAACAATCTTAGTAACTTGCTCGAAGCATGTAACTAGGATTCAAACCTAGATGATACAGCTTCAGAGCTCAGACAACTTCTATTATTACTCGGAAAACACGATATTATGATAATTTATCAGGTGATTCTATCATTCCTTTCTTTGGGTCTCCTTCAAGTGTGATACCTTCTTGAGGATTTGGGGGATGCTGGTGTTGCTTGGCCTGGTGAAGAGCTGGACCTCTGACCTGGTCCCCTCCTCGGCTAGGGTGGATTCTTCTCCAAGGGCACTTAGCTCCCCATCCTAGGCTGTAATTGGTGCCCCAAGTGGGAAGTGCTTTGTGCATAGCTACTTACGCCCGAGCACCTGGGCAGCTCTCATTTACTGGTGCTGATTAAATGACTTCAGTGCTCGGGGTGCCCATTACCTAGTTGATTACTTTCCCTCTGCCCATTAACAGTGAAATTATTAGAGACTGGAAAAGGTCTTCTGGGAGAGAAATAACTCTTATTTGGGCGGGATGGTTATTTCATTTTTACTATATATTACGTCCTTTAAAATAAACAACTCGTAGACATCATTTCATTTTGGAAACCTCTTTATCCATCTCCACATCCCAAATCAGGCAGATCGGCGTGAGGGTAAAATTTCCACTTCAAGTGAAATTTTAATTTCTTGGGGATTTATTGCCATCTTTCCACTGCTGGGTGTATTTCTCCTCTGACCGTAGAGTACTTTGTCGCATTTGAACTGGTCTCCAGAGCCTAGAATGTATGTGTGGATCTGGGAGGCCTGGAGATTGGCTTTGCTCCCTCCCAGAGGCCTCACAGCAGCAAATTAAATAAGAAAAGCAGAACAATCAGTTCCTTGCTGAAGACATGTAACATCAGCCCGGGAAAGGAGGGAACAGCCTTGCCCTCTTGCTAGGCAGCCAGCTGAACAGGATGCTGTAATGGGTCTTTTCCATGTTTGACATGTGACTCATACATATACGTGGCTATGAGTGTGGCTCTCGAGTGAGCCGGGCCAGGGACTGACGGGACAGAACAAACCTTGCTTTATTTCCGTTTCATTCCCATCTTTATAGAAACCATTCTTGGGTTCTACTTTTTTTTTTTTTTTTGCTGAGCATGTTGGGAGGGATTATTTTTCCATGCTTGGTGGGTATTATCTTTGAGGCCACACAGTCTGCAGTTCCAGAAACCAACGCTGAGCCATGTTCCTCCACCAGGTTTATTTGGAAATGTCAGCATCCTCAGTGGCACTCACCCATCACAGGTGGGGAAAGCAGCTAGCCAAAGCCAGATGGCATCTCCGTGTGTGCACGCTCCCAGAGGCAGCTAGGTGGGGTGGGGGAAAGATGGAGGCAAGGCTTATGGGAGCGGATCAATGCAGAGAGGGGACGAGGTAGTGCTCCGGATAAAAATAGCACGCGCATGAACTCCTGCCCCCCACTCCTTAATGATTTCCCCGCTGACTTGTGTTTGGCTCGCAGAGAAACAGCGGGCGCCGAGAACTGTTACTCAACTGGAGAGAAAGGGAGGGAGCCCGCCTGCCAGGTGGGTTTTCCAAGCCTGCGCAGCTCTAAACTTCTCCACATGTGAACAAGTGTTTACAGTTTTAAAGATGTGTTGAGTAATTGCACATGCGAGATATCTCCCCTTTAATGCGCCCAGCGTGTTCCCAGTCTTTCCAGAGAACACCCTAGTTGACAATGAAATTGTTTGCCTTCTCTGCGTCCAGGCTTAAGGAGGCACTGGTTTGTGTTGAGATATAATTGGTAGCACTTGTGCCTTTGTAGTTCTTTTTTAGCTACTGAAAATTACTGCCTTAATCCACTCTTTACTTACCCGGATGGTGGTGGGAGCCCCACAAAGCCCCCTTCACGTCTGAGAATTGAGCGGCATTTCTTAAAACTTATTTTGAGCCTCACAGAACATTTCAAAATGCTGGTTGAAACAACAGAAACAACAGCAGCATCGATTCGCTTTCAAGTTTACTCCATTTTCAAGAATTTTGAATCCCCTCAGAATAATACAATAACTCTTTTGCTACCGAATCGTCATTGAAAACCCTCCTGTTTTTTACAGATGGGTTTCCTCTTATTCCCCCTCACCCCAAATGATTCCTGACTCTCTATTTTCATGGGAAAAATAGCTGGTGTCACCTCAGGGGGACAGGCGGGGCATTCTGCTTTCCTTGTTATTTTTTTACAGCGTTCTTTGTCTTCTCTCTGGCTTCCAGCAAAACCCAGCCAAAATGGTTTGGCAGGTCACTTTGCATTAGTAAAACTCTGTGTCAGCCACAGCCAAGGCCCAGAGTGAAGGACTAACGTCAGCTTGCAAGTTGGAGAAATGTACCAAGCCCCGCAAATGCCTTCCCATCGGCCCTCTGATGGGATTCCATGAGCAAGCAAGACCATTGGGGTGGGTGAGACACTTCATCCGTGTCACCTGCCTGTGTTCCTCTGGACCTCCCCATCTCAGCTGACAGATGAGGAAATTTCGTGACCTGGCTGGCGCCTATCGGCTAACTTCAGAGCTGCATTTTCCAACTAGAAAATCTTTTTACTACTATTTTGCAGTTTTCCCAACTGAGTGCTTTGGCATCGGAGGAAGAGTCTCTGAGAAGTAGAGCCCAAGGGGACTAGATCTTCCCTCCTAGGCAGGCAGCTCTGTCCCCGCTGCGGACACCCTGCTTCTGCTGCCTTCACTCCTTGCCGCCCTTTGTGACGTCAGCCATGCAGATCCTCACCTGAGAGGTGCATATGTTTGGAGACCAGACCTTCCAAATCCTAAAATCTTTTCAACATCAGAGCCTGAGCCTCTGCCTTGCTGGAATTAGACATTACTTACATTTAAATGAGGGGTAAAATCTTGTTCACACTCCTTGCTTCCATCCCCAACTTTTTCCATGGGATCTCACTGTCTCCCCTCTACCTGCACCAGGTGGGGCAGCCTACTGATGAGTTCTCCATTTAAAAGGACGGTCTGGTGGAGACACAAGTAGATATTCCTGTCTTTTCGTTCCCCTGCACCCCACTCCCCATAGCTGTAGCAGCAGAATTGGGGTATTTATCATTCTAAGACAGTTATTTGTTTCTTTGCTGTTTTGTGAAGTTCTCAAGGGTTGTTTCTGTGGTTGCTCATTTTTTTTGAGCAATTCTCAACAGAAGACCTGGTACAGATTAGGTGCTCCATAAATATTGTTTGAATAAATCCTATATTCTCTCTGGACTTATGCCTATTTCTGAGATTGGTATTAATCCCAGAATTGGCATTAAGGATAAAATTCCTGCAGCGTGGAATAGAGGCAAGGGGACTGGATTGGAAATGGGAAGAAGTCCAGATGTGGCTTCTAGAGGATGTGGGGACACTCAGCAGAGCAGTCAACACCAGGTAGTTCCAGTGTGGAGGAGGGCAGGGAGCCATGGGCCGTCCTGAGATATCTGGACAGGATAGGAGCGTCCAGGCATCCATCCATTTACCAGCAGGAGTTGAATGTCTGGGGAAGAGGACCAGGCATCAAGTGGGAACAAAAGACAAGCCAACACTGTCCTCCTGGTATGTACTGCTTACTGAGGGAGACAGATGATCATATGTACAAGTCATGACTCTGAGATGTGCCGGGAAGGAACTGCACCCCTCCCAAGAAGGGATCGAGAATAGGCCTGAATCCAGGGGTCATGTGGACAGGAGCAGACAGGCCAGGTGATGTAGGCAGGGGCTTGGGCTCAGAGAATTAGAGGGGTCACCTGGGGTCACGACTTGGGACAAGGCAGGGTTGGAGTTGTAGCAAAGGAAGCTGGGTATTGAATTCAGAAATCCAGGTTGGAGCTGCTTAAATCCTGCCTAAGTCAGGATGGGCCCTGAAGGAGACAGGGCTGAACTTAAAATTCAGGGCCGGTTCTTTCTTTCTCTTTCTTTCTTTTCCTTCCCTTCCTTTCCCTCCGTTCCCTTCCCCTCCCTCTCCCTCTCTCTCCCTCTCTCTCTCCCCCCCCCTTTCTTTCTATCCAATCTTTATAGAGCACCTACCACATGACTGGATTGTTACAGACACACAGCAAAATCAGTAAATTTCCTGTTCTTACAAAACTTGCAACCTAATGTAGAAAACAATCAACTACTAATTAGATAAATGTTACTAATTATACACTGTTGGCAGTGCTATGAGGGAAAGAAACAGGAGTCATGGTAGAGTAACCAGGGAGTCTAACTGAAAGTAGCTTTTTAGGGAAATCTCTCTGAAGATGTGACATTTGGTCTAAAGGAGTTGGCTGGTGCACAGTGGGTGAAAGAACATTCTGAGTAAAGCCAACAACACATGCAAAGGGCCTGTGGTCTGCAGAATAACACCCCCTCACAGATATTCACACCCTAGTTCCCAGAACCTGTGACTATCTCACCTGACGTGACAAAAGGGACTTTACACATTAAGGTTACAGACCTTGAGATGGAAAGATAGCCTGGTGGGCCCAATCTAATCACATGAGTCCTTAAAACTAGAGAGCCTTTCCCAGCTGCAAGTCAGAGAAAGATATGACAATGCGAGGAGGATCAGAGAGACGCAGTGTTTGAAGATGGAGGAAGGGTTCACAAGTCAAGGGATGCAGGTGGCCTCTGGAAGTGTGAGAATTGTGAAACCAGATTCTCCCCTAGGGCCTCCAGACCTGCTGACATGTGAGTTTTTGCCCAGTGACTCCCATGTGGGGCTTGTGACCGCCAGAACTATTTACTTGAAGATAATAAATTTGTGTTGTTTGAAGCTACTAGGTTTGTGGTAATTTGTTACAGCAGCAATAGGAAACTCATACAGACCAGAGGCAGAAAAGAGCTTGGTATATCCCAGAGACCAAAAGGGGGCTCAGCGCCATTGAGCTGAGCCACACAAAGCATTGAAGTGATTTAAGCAGGGGAGGGATGGACATAATGATGTGATTGACGTTGTGCAGTTTTTCTTGGATGGAAGGTGGAGGAAGGGTTAGGGGGACATGTGTAGAGGGGGACTAGTTAGGGGCTATTTTAGGAACCCTTTCAAAAGATGGTGGGAGCTCAGATTAGGGTGATGTCAGAGAGGAGAGAAAGCAGATGGATTTGAGAGCTGTCTGGAGGCGAAATAAATCAGGCACGATGGTTGATTGGATTCAGGGAGCAAAGGCTAGGAACAAAGGTCAAGAGAAGCTGGGAAGGACCCACTGCCCAGAGGGTCCCACCTACCACCAGCAAAGCTGATCATCGAGAAGCATCTGTCCTCTCACAAGATGATGGAAGAGCCACTGAAAAGCAAGAAGAATATCTGCTACGAAGCTTATCGGTTGGGACTCTTTGAAAATATGAGTGATGGAGAAACCAGCTTCAAGTGTCTTAGGGCCAAAGAGAATTTATGTTTATTTTTAAGCTGAATATCAAGCAGGTACATCTGGCTTAATTGTGGCTGAATCGGACCTTCATCGCCTGGCCTCCCTTCCTTTGAGACATTCCATCCTCCACGCCTGTGTGCCAGCAGCCCCACACCCAGCAGGACTATTGCGATGAGATTCGGGTTGGGCTCAGACTGGATCAAGCCCCACTCTCTGCTATCACCACCACTAAGGAAGCCATGGGACAGGGCAAGGGAAGAGCTGAATGACTCGGCTTGGGTTATGAGCCCCCCGTAGGCTGTGGTCTCAGGGAGGAGGAGGGGAGGCCTGAATAGAAGTCAGAGATGCTACTGGAAACAGGGCAGAAAGCCACAGAGCAGCTACCCATTCCCATCCAAACATCCACAATCCCTACGGGCCTTGCTGACTCATAGCAAAATTGTGTGCATCCCCCAAGCGTACAGCTTCTCGGCTGAGAACTGCGTGTAAAACAAAGAGTGCTGAGTTGTTGCAATTGTCTCTGTCATAGGGGGTTGTTGTTTACATGCACAATGGGCAGCAGAATAGCAATAACGGGTTAAGAAAGCCCGGAAAGTCACATGTTGAGATGGCAAATGGCAGTAGAAGAGGACTGAATACTTAGAAGCTATAGGCAAGTACAGTGTCTGAGGCCACTGCGTGTCCGGGCAGCAGAACTTTTTCTAGGCATCGCTGGGCTTGTCCATTCTGAGCGCTGGGCACATCTCTGAGGAGGGGTCCTTGGCCCTGGGGCTCCTGTCCATGCTGCTGATGGTCAGCAGCCCAGTGGCAGAGGGTCCGTCCTCCTCCAGGCACCTTGTCCTTGAACTTAAGCGACAATTTCCAAGCCCCACTTTTCAGGGAGAGCGTGGAGAGCTTTGGTCAGCCTCAGAGCGCTGCGTGGTGGAGTAGACATTATTTGAGGGGCTATGGTTACAAAATCCACCTTGACCCTACTTCCTGTGGGCGGGCTTAGTAACTGAGCAATTGAGAAAGGCATCGATTAGGTTCTGAAGGTTTTCTATAAGGCAGCAAAGTGTGTGTCACATCTCAGAGAAGGTTCTATGAAAAATAATGTTGAAACCTGGGAGAAGGGGCAGGGGACATTTTATTCAGTGTGGCCTGTGGGTAGTTCAGACCCATAGCAGATGCTGTCAGGACCCTGGCCGTAGCCCCTCAGCTCTCCCCATTCCCCGAGATCGCTACTGGAAGCCTGAGAAGATTCTGGGCTGGGAGTGTGCGTGTCCTGTTCTAGGACAGGCTGCAATGCTGGGCAAGTCACCCTCCAGGAGCAGTTCTCAGCCAATGATTGGTGGGTGTTGGGAGCTCCCACGGTGCCCTCTACTTTCAAGAGGTAGTGACAAACTACCTCTTTTTGTCTACTACTACCTGTTTGTCTACTACTCTCAGAGGCAGTGACAAACAGACTGGTGGGGAGAGGGAGCAGAGAAAGCACCTCAATTATCCAACCAAACTACCCACCCCCCGCCATCCTCTCCCTCCACTCCCCACCCCCTGCCAGTTATGAGAGGCATTGCTTGGTGCGTCCCTCCCTGATAATACAGGTAGCTTTGGCCTTCTTTACAGGGACTGCCCTAAAGGCCGTTGTGGCACCAGGACCGGCACCCCCTCTGATGATCCTGACTTCTGGAAGCCGGTCTGCCATGGCAGCCCTGTGTCCCCCCCAACCTACCACCCACCTCCCCCCAAGCTGTTACTGCTGGAGCTGTGCCTCCTGCTTCTCCGGGCTGGTTACACTTCCCTTCCAGCCACTGCAGCCTGGCTCAGGCAGGCCCTTTCCAATCTGGCCTCAGCGCCTCAAGTCACGCTCCAAGACCCTTGGGCACTGGGCTGAATAGATGGAACAAATGCCCTGACTTCCCTTCCCAGCTTCACCTTCCATAACACCTCTCACTTTTCTGCTGCCTTTATTTTCACACCAGAAGACTGCTGTCTAGGGTTTACTGTCAGGAGGATTCTTAAAAATAGTGTTTCTATGGTGAAACAATGTCCCTTGTTTGGAAATACACAGAGCTTATAAAATATGTTCCTGTGTTTTCCTGGATCAGGGCATATTGTAGAGTCTAGGGATTTATTTTCAATGAAGAAATTGTTTTTGCAAATTGTGGTTAAACAAAAGAGTTGTTTTTGGAGGGCTGAGGACAGGAGACATTGTTTATTACATTAGTTATTTGGGACACAAGCTGGAAAGGGATGGTTTTATAAGGAATGAGGGGGATGGTGGTCATTGAATATAATCTTCTACTTCTTTGGGCAAACGAGAAGTAAAACACTGTAACCTCTATCATCCATCCCCCTTTCCCTAACCTTATGTCACCCTCTCAAATCCAGCCCCCACCGAGGGACTTCCAGCGGCAGCCCCATCCTCGTACCCCTTACCCAGGGCTCTGTCGCACTGGCCCCTCCAAAGCCCGCTAAGGAGGTTTGCTGTGTGACCTTCCTTATCTTGCTCCAAGGCTCAGCTTCCAAGGAGCTCTCAGCACTTTGGAGATAGAATATCCCCTTCTCCTTCACAAAGTCCCCAGGCAGTGGGGGAACGGACTGTGTCAGAGTTCGCAAGATGAAAATAAGAGCTGAATCCAGGATCTTTCCACTGTCACAGTCATATCTTCGGAGCTTTCCCACGTGGCGAATCTGGGACACAGGGAGGACGAGGCTCTGAACAAGAAGACTCTGTTCTCTGTTCTCAGGCAGTGGCGCATCTGCTACTGGGAAGCCATGTCCTTGCTTATTTAAGGAAGTTGTCATCCGTCAGGCTATACGTTTTCTGGATGTCAAATCATACTTTTGGGGAGCAGAACGAACTCCAATTACTAGGCTTGTGAGGTGGTGGGGAGTGTGGGATGAGGCTTGTTAGCCTAAAATATCTATTCCTTAAATGCCATTTTTAATACTTTAAGAAATCTTGAAGACTTTTTTTTCTCTTTCTGGAGCCCTACTATAATGAAAATATCCTTCGGAAGTGTGAGTTCCTGAGTGAAGAAAATTTTGTTAATCTGATAAATCTGTAGGAACTGATTGTCCGCCATCAGGAGGAAGATTACAGAGGTGTACGCGGGGAAAAGGCAAGGGAATTTACTGATGGGGGCCGTGTGTGGGTTCCACTTGCTTAGCAATGTTTCCCAGGGCAGGGGGCATTTTATTTGGGGTGGCCCGTGGGTAGTTCAGACCCATAGCAGATGCTGTCAGAGCCCTGGCCGTAGCCCCTCAATCTCTTCATGTGAATAGTTATCTACTGCAAACAACTGAGGCTCCCTACCTGCTCTAGACTGAATGAACGTTTGTGTCCCTCAGAATTCATGTGTTGCAATCCTAATCCCCAAGGTGATGGTATTTGGAGATGGGACCTTTGGGCGGTGAGTAGTTCATGAGGGTGAAGCCATCACCAATGGGATTAGTGCCCTTACAAGAGAGCTCCCTTGCCCCTTCTTCCTTTTCCTCCTGTGAGGACACCCTGAGACGATCATTATTGATGAACCAGGAAGTGGACCCAAATCTGCAGGCGACTTTAACTGAGACTTTCAACCTCCAGAACTGCGAGGAACACATGGATGGTCTTTGTCATTTGTGTTGTAGCAGCCCAAACGGACTAAGACACCACCTGAGGGTATTTTTCAGCCGGATGTGCACTTGTCCCGTTCTAGGGCAGGTTTGATTGAATGCTGGGCAGGTAACCCTCCAGGAGCAGCTCAGCCAATGACCAGGGGGTGTTGGTGGGTAAATACCCCAGCTCCCCAGGACCCTCTAGGAAGATGACATCATCTCTCAGAGGCCCCAACAGGCAGTGATATGCCGTTAAACAGGCTCTTTGGGAGGGGATTGGTGCAGGTAAAGCCTTAATCTATGGCATTTGTCCATTTCTATGGTGTAAATACTCTCTTGTAGTGGAACTCAAGTTACCAACACATGTAGTGAACTCAGAGTGGGAGAGCGACGCACGCAGTTGGCTCTTGTGAGTCAGTCCTGCCTGTGGGATGGAGGCCCAGGTGCCCCTGTGGTAACCTGCTCATCACATGTCTTGTTCTGGGACCCTTCCCTCCCTGTCTCCATGCCCCACAGCCTTCCCAGTGCTTCCTTGGATCACCTCTCAAATAAACAACTTGCACCCAAATACTTGTTTCAGGATCTGCGTCTGGTGGAATCCAAACTAGAACTGAAGATACTACTCTTGGTTTGTTGTTCTTGGAACAAAGAGGGCAGAATTGTCCACTGAATGGAGATGTGTGGGTCTTGGCCTGGGGCCAGCCTAGCTTTCAGCCTTACCACCCCACTCCAGAGCCCAACACCCGTCTGATTTCCTCTCCACCCACCTCCACCATGGTTTTGCTCCCCAAGCCTTCTTCACCTGGCATCCCCTCCACTTGTGCCCCTCAGTCCTCCATTTCTTCAGGCCTAATTGTCTCCAGCGTCCTCTCCAAGGCAGTCCCTGGTCTCTCTGGGCAGAATGTACCACTTCCTCCCTGTTTCGTTGGGTCGGTTGGACCTTGATTATGACATTTATCAAGACTCGGCTTGTATTAGCTTCACTTGGTTCTTGTCTCTTCCTTGCTGTCCTGGGAGCCTGGAGGGCAAGGACCATGATCTGAACAGTTTCCAGCCCAGGTGCTGACTGGGTTGTCGCCAGTAAATGTTTGCTGAAATAACTGACCCGGCACTGGCCGGGGTTGTCGACTCTCTATCTTCTGCTTTGACTTTCCCCAAGTCATAGCCAAGAGCATCCCTCATCCACAAGCAGGTGGGCACAATCATGGATGTGGACCCAGGGAGGCAGTGCCAAGGGGGCGACTGTTCCTTCCTAAACGGGAAAAGTACCAAGGCTGGGTCACCCCAGTCAGGACCTCCTCTCGTTTTGAGAGCTGTTACTTTCTGCTCTAACAAAACTATCCTCTGCTCTAAACTTTATCTCTCTGGTCTGTGTCTCCATTCTTTGGCTTTATGAGTCTACGATCCAGACACAAGAAATAACCTACATCACTGGCGTACTCTTCTGTTAGATGACAATTACTAGAGCATTCACTTCCTGGGTTTTGTAACAAGGATTAGGTGAGGTAAACTCCTAACACAGGACTGACACACCCCAGGTACTCAAGAAGGAGTAGCTCGGAGTACATACTCATCAGCATTGACCGTGTTCCTATTGCACCAGAGTCAGCTGCCAGTCTTCTGTGTAGGACAGGACGTAAAAGGGTACTTAATAGAGAGCTGTTGAAGGTACCAGCACTAAAATAGGGGACGTTGGAATGGCCTGCACAGGGCCTATCTCCAGAAGGGAACACTGAGTTCCAGAGAGGGAAAGTGATTTGCCTGTAGTCACACAGAAAGTTGGTGGCAGAGCCCAGACTACAACCCAGAGGTGGTCAGAGCCTCCAGAGAAAACACAGAAACGGAAAATGGTGACTGACTCACCCTCCCTTCAAAGGTCCTTCATGGAGACACAAGTGTTGTGAGCACACCTTAGGCTCAGACCTGGGTTTGAATTCTGGCTCCATCACTTAATGGTTGGGGGGCCCTGGATAAGTTAGTTTACCTTTCCAGCCTCATGTTTCCACGTCTGAAAAATGGAGATAACTTTCCTTTTTTCTCTGGCTGTGGTGGAGCTTGAATGAGATCTTTCATCAGCTGTTCCTGGAATCAGAATAGTGATGATGCTGATGTGACCCTTTAACCCTGATCAAGCTCACCAGCCCTGTTGTCCAGTCTCCCCTCACCCGTTAATGGGAGGAATGGGTAACATTTATAAAGCACTCACTGTGCACCCAGCTGTGTGCTAAGTGCTTTCCATGAATTTTTTCCAGCTCATCGGAACAGCAACCACATGAGGTTAATGTTCATACTGTCCCCATTTTATTTAGCGGAAAGTGAGGCTCAGGAAGGGGAAGTAATTGCCCAAGTCACACAGCAGGGTAGGGGCTGGGAGAGATGTGAACAAAGGCAGTCTGACCTTGGGCAGCCTGTGTAGGTTAACCACCAAGCTCTCTTGCTCCCTTTTAAGGGGGTGGAAGTTAGAGAAGCATATGTGCTTTCCCCTACGACGCTGTCCCAAATCTGTGATCCTGGGAGCCCCTGGCTCTCCAAGGCGTCTCTGTGTGACTGAATCTGTAGCTGGGCTGGGTACCGGGGAGCTTGGGCAGGACAGGGCCAGCTGACACACACACACACACACACACACACACACACACACACACAAGTACCAAGGCCAAGGGAGACTTTTCCAGGTAGCCTCAGGGCATGTTGGGCATAGCAGGGAGAAGGGAGATAGAATCTCAGTTCTCCAAATTTCCCTCTGATGAGAGAATAGGGTCACCCGGCAGTCACCACAGTCTATTGAACATTCTCTGATTGGCCAGGTCATTGTTTGTACTTTCATCCATCAGTTCATCAAGTGTCAAGTGCCTGGTAGCGTTCAGGGATTAAGACACTTTGTGTGAACAGCCTCGGCCCTGGACTGGGCTCTGTTTCTGTCATAGGCTGGGAGGCTTTGACCAAGTCATTTGTCTTCTAAACCTCTGTCACCACTTCTGTGAAATGGGGATAATCTGATACTTCTTAGAGTTTGGGGGACATTTGAATGAGAGGATGTTTGTGAAATGTTTAATGTTTATTATCTGGCACAGGTAAGCCTCCAAAATCCATCAGCTATTATTAAAACAAAAATGTGGGGCAAGCTCTATGCTAAGCTCAAGGAGAGATCATTTGATTAAGATGCAGCACCTGTCCTCAGGAAGGTCAGAGTCTTGGGAGAGAGACAAACCACAGACCCATGATCCCAGTTCAGAGAGCTAAGTGGTCTGAGGGTGAGGTTTGTGGGGGTGTTTGGGGTGCCCAGGGGAGGAGACACACAGCAGCGGCCCCCCAGCCAGAGGCTGTCCTTGAATTCCTCTTACTTCTGATAAAAATGTTTAGTTTGGCGAAAACGCTCCCTTTCTGTTCCTATTCTGACATCACGGAAGAGGCTGGCTGTGGTAGAGCTTATATTGATGGAGAAGGCAGGACAGTGCAGGGATCCTGGTGGCTTTCATGCCATTTTTACCTACCCCCAAGCCCCCCCCTATATGACAGGAAGACGTGGTGAAGGGGTCATAGTCCCCCTACACTGTGCATTAAATTCTCTCAGCCTCAAGGAATGACGGGCTGGATCTTCCTAAAGAACACTTCTTGTTCGGATGAACTCTTGGACTTCCTCCCAGCTACTTAAACTCCTTGTTTGTTTAATCCAGGAAATAAATTGTAAAAGGGGAACGTTCTTACTCAACTTCTAGTATCTCTTGGCTCCACAAAAAGCTAGAAATGATGTTCTCTGTGGCGCTTTTAGGTCTAAGGAAACAGTGGTTTCCAGTTGGGGGTGATTTTGCACGCCAGAAGACATTTGCCAATGTCTGGAGACATTTTTGGTTGTCACACTGTGGGGCGGGGCGGGGCGTGGGGGTGGTGGTGGTGTGTGTGCTACTGACATCTAGTTTGCTAGAGGCAGGAAAACTGCAAAACACGCTGCAAAACACCCAGCAATCCACTGGACAGCCTGCACCACAAAGAATCCTTCTGCCCAAAATGCTAATAGTACTGAGACTGAGAAACTGTTCTAAGAGAATGAAAAGTAAGGGGTGTGTGTGTGTGCATGTGCGTGTGTGTGTGTGTGTGTGTGTGTGTGTGTGAAGGAGCAAGGCACACAATTAGATGGATAGGGTGTCAAGAGGGATGCTCTATAGTATTTTCAAGTGTCTGAGAAGGTGATGGGGTAGGACACCACTTTAGGCCTCACTATATTTGTAATCAGATTTACGGATCAACTAACCAGTATAATACTGTCTTATTTAGTTTCTAGAGGGAGGTCACTGGGAAATACTGGTCTGTGAAAGACACGCATGAAGTTGACTAGATGACGTTCATGGCGCCACAGCTGAAGCTCATGGGTGAGTTACACTGTGACATCTGGCCCTCCAATGACAGCTGGAAAAAGTCCAGCCTTCAAAATGCCAAACAAGACAGTCCAGGCGTTGTGGTGGGGGTGGAGTGGAAAGAGCCCTGTGATTATAAATAGGTCTCCCTGGTCCCGCCAGCAACGCGCAAGCAGAGCTCAGAATAAACAGGACGTCCTCCAACCAGGAGGCAAAAGCAATGCTAATTGGTTTGGAGGTCCATTAGTGACCGCCTGGGAGGGGCACTGGCCCTGGACGGCAGGCAGCCCTTTCACCAGAGGAGCTGGGAAGCGGCCGCAGTAAAACATGTGCTCTGCGGGCTTCGGGCCCGGGGCAGTCTGGGCCCTCGCTTCCTGGGCACACTTGAGAAGACAGTGGCCTGCAGGCCTTTGCCCCCTTTGCAGTCAACTGGAAATTACTGTCCTTTTGAAGTGGCTGAGCATTCTAGGGTGTCGGATGCTGTGCAGGCTTCTTGACAAGATAGGTCTCGCTGGAGTCGCTATTGATTTTAACCTCTCCTGCTTGCCGTCGGTTCCCCTGTGCCCAGCTGCAAAGACTCTCCCTTTCAGTCACTGCTGTAGGGCTTTTCCAGTGTGGATTGTGCAGGCGAATGTAGCCAGGGCCAATAACCCTGAATGTAAGTGGCCGCTGTATCAGAGAGGCCCTAGCGCTTGCTCAAGGCACCCACACCAGGAAAAGACCCCATAACAGAATATATTTGGATGGACCTGAGGCAAAAAGTGCAAGCCCCGTGGGCTAACATCCATCTTTATCCAGTCTGGTCACAGAGTAGTGGTGTCACCATTTTTTTCAATTATTGAACTAATTGTTTTCACAATTTCTGGGTGTCTACCATGTTCTTGACGTTGTCCTAAGATCCTGGAGAACCTTGAGAGGGGTGGTGTTGAGAAAAAGAGTGAGGATATGCAACCTCTCAAGGGGGGGTGTGTAGGACACACAGAGTTCCCACTCTTTGTGAAATGAAGGGTCTGGCGTGGTGGGGGTGGGGCAGTGACCTACTGTCAGTGCGGTGAGGGGCCCAAGAGGGGCTGGGCACTGTGATAGTTTTGTGGACCCCCACCAAGCTATGTGATTCAGTAGAATATGGGTGTAGACTCAGCAGTTCTTTTGAAGGCGCCTAGAACTGGTTGAGGATGTCAGTGAAGGCTTTTTTTGGTGGAGTAAGTCTGTCCTGTGTCTAACGCAAGCTGCCAGGTTGGCTTCTACCCGCAGGCCAATCCTAGGCCATCAGAGCACTGTGGAAAGAAGGGCTTTCAGGAAGAACCTGTGCTAGGCAGAAAAGTGTCCTGACTAATCAGCGCTGTCTGCCAAGGTCCCAGTAGAGGGGAGTGAGCAAGTGGGTGGCACACCTGTGCCATCCTGGGTAAAACCATGACTTTTCAAAGCAGCCCACTGGGTGTGTATGTTTATTCTTCTGCCTGCTGTGTGAGCTTTGGTGGGGTTCACACCCTATTTTAGTGGTTCTTGTGCACCCTCTGGCCCCTCCCAAGAAAGCTGTGGCAAAGCTCACGTCACAGAAGACCTGAATAAGGGGAAAGGGCTGTAGTTGTCCCCACAGATACAGTACTTCGTCTCTATTAAACGTAGAGCTGTGTCTGGATGCCGCTACCATTTCTTTTCATCATGGGAAGTGGTACTTTGTTTGGTCCTTGCAAATCTCCATGGACACTTTCCAGAGTTACTGAGATCACACAGCTCTTTAAAGAATTCCCCCCAAAACCCTGGTTTAGAATTTATTATTTCGCTTTCTGTTATCCTATTTATTCATTTTTTAAACATATGGAATTGTGGCTAGAATTATCTTATTTGACATATCTAGAAGATCCAAAAAACAACTTCAAATGCTTTTGAACCATGCTTAGAGATTTCTTATCTTGAGGAGGATTTTAAAATGGATTTGTGAAACATTTCAACGAAACCTGCTGCTAAACCTGGAGAGAAATTTCATACCACTCATGAGTGAGGTCTAGATCCTATGTTATATCCTTTGCTTTAAAAATTCATGTTTCTTATTTATTTTTCTAAATATGAAAGCAAAATAATATGCATTATAGAACATTTGGAAAATATAATGAAATATACATGCGGAAATAAAAACCATCCTTTTTCCTCTACCAGGGCAATAATCACTGTTAGCATTTGGGTATTTATTCTCCCAGTCTTTTTCTGTGCACATATAATTGATATACACTTGAAATAAATGTTATAAATGTACACTGTATTTAATTTTATATCCTAATTTTCCATGACATTGTAGCATTTTCCTATGTTATTAAATATTCACTAGACACACAATTTATAAGCACTTCATCATACTCTCTGATGTAGATTCAACACAATTCATTTAACCATTGTCTGCTTTCTCAACATTTCCCTTTTTTAAAAAGTATGAATGATGCCATGGCAAATACCTAAATATTTGACTGCAAATTTGAATGCATCCTTAGTACAATTACTAGAAGGCGAATTACTGAGATAGGTCAGGAGCATTATCAAAGTTCTTTGCTTTTCTTTCCCTCTTCCTTCCTTCCTTCCTTCTTCTTTCATTCACATTTAAAACTTAAATCTATCTATAGCTATCTTAGTGTTTGATAACAATTCAGGTCAACAGTCAATTTTTCCAATGTTATTTGTTGAATAATAAACAATTCCTTAGCCATTGAGTTATGCTGCTTATCGCTTATTTTACATTTTACCATCACACACACACATGCACACACACATGCACGTTCCAGAGTCCATTTTAGGGCTATCTGCTCTTTGATTTGCCATTGGTCCTTGTTTCAGTAAAATATTGTTTTTGATTCTGATAGGACAAGATATGCATCATTTTTAAATTCTAAAATATTCTTAGCTATTCTTTCTTATTTATTCTTCTAGAAGATACTTAAAAATATCTTTGAAGTTTTGTTCAGCACGTAAGTTATTGGGAAAGGATTGACATCTGTGTAATGCTTTGGTTTGATACCTTTCTGTATTTACTCAGGCCTTCTTTTGCATCTCTCGCAAGTTTTATCATTTTCATATTAACATCATTCCTAAGTATTGCTATTATGAGCTGGCTCTTCTATTATCCTTTTAGTTAATTAATTCTAGTATTATAGAAAAGCTGTATATTTTTTGTATGTTTATTTTATATCTAGCCACTTTAACAAAGACTCATTTCTGTTATCAATTGCTTCTCTTGATTTTTCTAGAGATATAATTACATTGTCTATAGAGGGAGTAATTTTATGTCTTATTTTCTAGTAATTTACTGCTTATTTCTTTTTCTTGCATTATTTATTGGCTAAGCCTTTCAAAACCATGTTGATTAATAGGGACTGTAGTGGGCAACTGGATCTTTCTGTTAGTATTCAAAGGAAAGGTCCCAGTGTTTTACTACTAAAAGAGAGAGTGGTTGTTGGTTTAAGACAGGCAATCCTTATTTTAACAGTACCCTTTCATACTTATTTTAAGAATCGTTCTCCCCAAAATAAAAAATAATACTCATATTTTATTAATTGTTAATTTAGCATCTTTTGAAGATGATGACATAGTGTTATTTACTTGATCTATTGATATGACTAGTTGTATTAATAAATGTAGCAATACTAAACCATCATTGCAATTTTGACATGAACTTAACATAATAGTTTAGTTGTGTTTGTTGATGTTTTATTTAGGATTTGTTTTATATCTGTATTCATAGTAAGGTTGAATGTCAATTTACTATTTGTGTGTGTGTGTGTGTGTGTGTGTGTGTGTCTGTGTGGATGTGGTGTGGATGTGGTGTGTGTGTGTGTCTGTGTGTGGTCACTGCCCTTTGCTTTTTTATCTCAGGAGTCAAAGGTTTTTTTCATGCTGATCACCTACTGCACATGAAATGCGGGAAAAATCTAGGCTTTTTATCGTGGCCTCTAGGACTAACTTATTTCCTAACTCTCTGCGTGAACTCCTCTACTCCAGCCACACTAGCCTTTTTAGCTGCTCCATAAACAGCCCAAGCTCATGCCTCTCCAAGACCTTTGCACTTGATATTAGATCTTTGCATCTCTCATTCCTCATTTTGTTTAGGTCTCCACTCAGATGTCACTTCCTCAGAGAGTTCTTCCTAGAAAACCCTATTTAAAATATCTTGACAATCTCATTCTAATACGTTTGATCCCTTATCCTGCTACATTTTTCTTCATATCACTTACCTTTATCTGACATTGCATTGTGTATTCATATGTTTGTTTGTTATTTTCTATCTCTACCATGATGATGTGAACTTTGGGAGGGGTGGCGGTAGGGGGAGTCAGAGACAGTATGTCAATCATGTCTATATCACCAGGACCTAGGAAGCTGCTGTCACATAGTAGGTGATCAATAAAAATGTTGAGTAGGTGAATTAGTGGACTTTTAGTAAACATATTTATTTGCTATTGATTGGATTCCCTGTTGTACTCTTCAACTAAATATGAGGTCCAGTGTCCTTACCTTGATAAAGTGCAACATGTCTCTCATGCCTGCCCTGGCCCTCTTCCCCACCTCTCCTCCATTGCTCTGGAAAGTAAGTTTGTTGTTGCCCTGACTCTGTGCTCAAGGGTGTCATTGCTTCAGGTGCTGTGTTGCCACTTCAGGTGGGACCTACTCCTCCTTTTGGGAACCTTACCTGTTCCCTTCATTTTCACTGGGCACCAGCACCTCCCTGGGACCACTGCCCATCATGGGCTCCGCTGCTTCCTCCACTGAATGCCTCTACTCACCAGGCACATAAACACATTCTTTTTTTCTGTGCTAGTCCCCACACTTATGCCTTTGCTCATTCTCTCCCTTTTACCTGGAGGCCCCTCTCCATCATCTTGTCCTGGCCACCCCCCCCCCTACACATGCCCTAGGAGCCAGCACAGGAGCCACTCCTCAGAAAGTTCTCCGTGACTGGCCTGCTCTCTTCTAGCACCCACAGCCACCTGTGGTTATGGCAGATACCTGTTTAATAATCACTCACAGTTCACAGGGCATGTCTCTAATCCATGCACTGACTATTTTTTGTTAGGTTGTCTGTCTTTCCAGCCAGCTGGTGAGCATCTCAAAGGCATCTTATATTCCTGGTACCACACCCTGCCTGGCCTGTAGAAAGCTCAGTAGCTCTTTTTCGCACTTTAGTGAATTGTATGGATTGGATTGAACAATATTTCTCTCTTGGAGATGGGGTCCTCTTCGAGTCTATCACTAAAGGATTAAAGTGGGAGAAAAAGTATAATGACCTGACCAGACCAACCAGCAGAATCTGCCCCAGATATGAAAAGGAAGACAGACCCAATGACCAAACTGCCTTCACCTTTCCAACAAGGGCAGTTTGGTCAGGGGAGTTCTGAGCAGCTCCATTTTCAAATGGAAACGGCTCACCCTTGCCGTGCGGCCATTTTTAAAGAGCTGGCCACGTCTCTTTCTTTCTGATGAGGACGGCCAAATTCAACATGCAGCAGGGATGGAAGCAAAGACACACATGTCACATCCAGGCAGCTAAATGTTCCCAGCTCAAAACAAGGCCCAACTGAAAGGATCAAAGCCTGCACATGGCCAGGCAGTGACAAATTTATGAAGTCCCGTCATCCACATGAAAACATTGTGTATTTTAATCTGCCCAGTGGAAATAAATCAATCTCAAGTTTCTGTAGAAGGAACTGCAAGTCAGCTGCACTTCTCCATAAAGATGTAAGGGATCTGTTTAAAGTGAGTTTTACATCTTTCAGAGAATAAAGGTTTTCTTTGCGATGGAGGCATCTAAATGTACCTTTGTATTCCCCCTTTCACAAAATGTCCTGAACATCTAGCTTTCAATGCGTATACAAGCTTTGTTATTACACTTCGATTTACAAACAAAATTGTTGGCACGGGGACGCCTGTGGTAGGTAGGACAGACCACCCGTACGTATGCGTATGAAAGCCCAGTTGGAAAATCTCCTGATGTCAGCCAAAAGTGTGACTGCATTTCTAAAAACTTGGCTGTTCTCTTGGTGGTCGAAACAGTGAACCTTTTTGTTCATTGAACGCTGAAAAAACAAGTATGCCAAAGAGTGCCTTTTCCTAACGGGTTTCAAAACTCCTTGCTATTTTTGACTCTTTTTCTCTCAGGGCTTGAGAACATTCAACAAACGTGAATCAGAGATGTTTTATTGTTTTGTGTATAGTCGGAGGTTTCAGGTCATGGCCAACCAGTGTTGGCCCATTTGCCTGCCTCCTTCTGCCCATGTCCTCTGGCCACGGTCAGGAATGGGTGCTGGATGTATTCACGTCACTTCACGGGGATTTGGGACAGAGGCTTGGGCATTCGATGGGAGGAAAAGGGAGTGTGCCCTTTCCTCCTGGAGAGTTCATTGTTCAAGATGGCTGACTGGGGCTCCAAGCACCATCTGTGCTCACGGAAGCGAGAAACTGAGTCTCCAAACTGGGCTAGTACCTGGAGTTTCATGAGCTTGTTACTTCTAACCAACTGGGCTAACAAATTTTCCAAATGTCGTGTGTATGAGGTGTGTGTGTGTGTGTGTGTGTGTGTGTGTGTGTGTGTGTGTGTGTGTGCCAAAAAAATGTACACAAGTGGACACTTTGGTCAATGTTGCTCAAGCAGTAGTTCACCGTAATCAGAAGTGCCTGGACCCTGATGGCAACCACTCTGAGCACCTCTTGTAATTGCAGAAGTCAAACGTGATTTGTATTCATCTTTTGTTGTCAGAATATATTGGATATTACAATTTTAATACAGTTTTCCTTTCTTAAATTGTGTATACATTTTTTGGCACTCTATATTTATATGAAATGTAGTTGGTGTATTAATTACATATATAATATGTAATGCTATATATGGTGATATATAATATATATGTAATACTTTATATAACATGGTTGACATAGCCTCTCTGCTGTATTTTTAAGTTTTTGAAATGGGCTCTGATAGACTGAAAAGTATTTTGAACTAGGGAAAAGGTGAGAAGGAAAGGCTAATGGCCCCTATCTTAGTCCTTCTGGGCTGCTATAACAGAAATACCATAGACTGGGTGGCTTATAAACAACAAACATTTATTTCTCGTAGTTCCGGAGGCTGGGAAGTCCAAGATAAAGGTCCTGGCAGATTCAAAGTCTTTTTTTTTTCTTAAGTGAAAAAGTAATTACATGTACAAAGTAAAAAATTCAAAGAGTACAAAAAGTTCTGCAATAAAAATATAATTCTCCCTTTCATCCTGGGTTGCCAAGTCCTCTCCCCATGGCAACCACTGTTAACAGTTATTTTTTAAGTGAATCCTTTCAGACTAGTT
Organism: Hipposideros armiger; assembly: GCF_001890085.2. Taxonomy (NCBI): domain Eukaryota; kingdom Metazoa; phylum Chordata; class Mammalia; order Chiroptera; family Hipposideridae; genus Hipposideros; species Hipposideros armiger. Next base: position 3,499,887 of record NW_017731424.1, on the reverse strand, counting down.
CTATGCACACACACATGTTCAAACCATACAGCTAAACCAAATGGCAATACATTATATTATCCTCCATTTTTTTCTCTTAGTGATTTATTTTGGAGATCCTTCTCTAACAGCTCACTCATTTACCTTATTCTTTTTAGTGGCTGTATAGTGTTCAGAATTGGATGTAGCACAATTTAATGCACCAGCCCTCACCAAAGGGCACATACTTCATTGGTGGCTTTCTGTTACAATAAACAGTGCTGTTATTTATCTGCCACGTTGCAAATATATCTCTAGGAAAATCTCCTAGATGTGGTTTACCAGTGTCCATGGGAATGTGCATCGCAATTCATTATGATCATTGTTGTTATTATTATATTTTTATAGATATTTAAAGAAGTCGAGCCCGTTTACTCACCCACCAGCGGGCCAAGAGCACCTGTTTTGTTATCCCTTCATCAGCCCAGTGTGTTTCAAACTTTGATATTTGCCAGTCTGATAAATGAGAAATGCCACGTTAAAAGTTAAGAGTTTTAGAGGCAGAGTCTTTATTGCTTTCCCATAGATGTTATAACACTGTGGAGCTTAAACACCCCTGAGAGATCATTTGGTCCAATTTTCTCATTGTATAATTTTACAGATGAGGAAGAAAGCTCAGCGTGTGGACTGCCCTCTGCGGTGCCACGCAGCACTCCCCAGCACCCCACCAGTGAGTGCACAGCCAGCAGGAGAGCTAGCACAGGGCTGGTGGGGACTTTCATTCTTGTGGAGTCGCTGCTCCTGGCAAGCAGTGTCAGACCAATTATTTGACTTCATTAACGTGCTGAAGTTGATGTACAATATAATACTTACGCCACCCCACATCACTCTTGGAAATACAGATTATGTATAGGCAGAGTTTGCCTTCACACATCACCTCAGTGGCTTGATACTAAAAATTCCCCTAATGTAGGTAGCAAAACATCCTTTTTGACCATGCGAGAGAATTTCTAAAAGGGTTCTCTCCTGGGAGAGGTCATGCACCCCTTCATTGTTTCAAAGCATATGATTGTAAAGTATGAAGGGTTGACAACAGAGCCTTCGTTCGTATGGGGACAGGAATTTGTTTGGGGGGTGAGGGAAAAGAAAGATGGCAGGGCAGGGGTGGGGGTGAGAAGGGAAGGCTCCTGGCTCCCTGTCTTAATCTGTCCAGGCTGCTATAACAAATATCACAGACAGGGTGGCTTATAAACAACAAACACTTATTTCTCACAGTCCTAGAGACTGGGAGGTCCAAGATCAAGGAGCTGGCAGATTCAGTGTAAATGAGTGCCTGCCTCCTGGTTCCTAACAACCATCTTCTGTGTCCTCACGTGGCAGAAAGGATGAGGAAGCTCTCTGCAGCCTCTTGTATAAAGGCCCTGATGCCATTCATGGGGGCGCCACGCTCATGACCTAATCATCACCTCTAGGAGCTGCCTCTAAACACCATCACAGTGGGGATTAAGTTTCAACATATGAGTTCGGGGAATGGAAGGGACACAAACATTCAGTCTGTAGCACTCCCTGAGCAGGAGACTGAGTCCAGTGGACAAAGGTTCTAGTTTGGGTCCTTTTCTCACTAGTGTTGCCACTTTGGGCGAACGACCGAATTCCTTCAAGCCTCAGTTTTTCTCATCTGCAAAGTGAGGATAATTATAGTAGTCACCTTTTATAGTTTTCATGCAGATTGATAAGCTAATACATGAAAAGCACTTGGCATAGTGCCCAACTGATCATTAAGCCCTAGGATGTGAAGGTGTTGGCATCGGTATTGTTATTTACTGCTCTCATGAGTTCATTTCTGCTGAGCTTGTTTCATCCCAGTGGATTCTGCTCTTCTCTTTGTTAACCTGCACTTCTCTTTATTCTCAGACCACTCTTCTGGACAAGGCATCATCTAAAATAGGAATGCTATCAGGGAAAGTGACTCCCTCTTGGGAGAAATAAGCCGTGCTCCACTGGAACGCAGGTGAAAGATGCGCCCAGAAAGGCCAAGCCCTGTCTGGGGGCACGGGGCCAGCTCTAGGAGACTTAGATGGTGCAGTGGTGCTTGTAGCCTCATTTCATGCAAAGGCTTCTGGGAAAGGGGTGTTGGGTTCATCTCGACTTCTGTAAGGCCAGCTCCCAGGGTCCGGCGGGCCTGTATCCAGCACGGTGTCGTTCTGAACCTGCCAACATTCTCTACGCTTGTTTGATCTCAGAAATTGAGCACCCTTGGAGATAAAGCCCAGGTAACAAGACAAAATGGCCATCTAGATGGCTGATTGGGATAAACACAACTTTTCTAGACTGTAGAAACACCAATTAGGAAGTATTCTCCTCCAGTGTTTTAAGTCTAAAATTCCTGTCTTTCAGCCCATTTTCTGTCTCCTTTTTTTGGTAATGGTATAGCCTGTGGTCTAGACCTTGAGTTTTTGAAACTGGTGATTGGTTGTAGTTCTTGGCTTTGAGTGCACAATGTGTGTGTGTGTGTGTGTGTTTCTCTTCTAATTAGCCATTCTCTTTCTACGTGTAGGAGAATTTGTTTCTAGGAGACCTGCTGGTTTGGAGGGTCTGTAGAGGACATATTCTTTGTGACCAGGTTGCAGGTTGGGATTTCTATAACCTGTTGATTTTTTGGCTTCTTCACAAAAATGTCAGGTCTTTTTGATAGACCTGAAACTGATGCTACATCCGCTCCTTTCCTAGAAAAGACTCAATGTGAAGATTAGTTATAGGGACAATAGCCCCCTTTTCACATCATTTTTGTTACACATTCTTCTAATTTTGCTAGCACTGCCTCCCCCCGAAACAATCAGGGCCCTGTCGGGAGGCTTTCAACCATGTTTCATGCACCTTTACGAAACTCTCTCTCTCTCTCTCTCTCTCTCTCTCTCTCTCTCTCTCTCTCTCTGCATAATGTGGGCACTTCAAAGTCAGCTTCAGCCATAAAAAGTCTGTAGAAAAACAGATCTAACCCTTGTTCTATTAAGAAAATGAAATGTAAAGGGCATTGGGGCTCTAGAGCTGGCAGTCCCCTCTGCCACTGCAGTGTGTTGTTGCCCCTCTGCGTCCTGTTTACTCACCTGCGTCATAGGACATTGGATTAGATGATGTAGATTGGGGATGGAGTCCCTCCATCTATGATATATCAGAATTCCAACTTCATGTTGTACTTCACTTATTCATTTTGTTTCCTTTATTGGTTTACTTGGGTGGTTTTTTTTCTTTCATTTTTTGAAGACTTATAAAACAAAATAAAAAGGAAACTAATAACCATTTTATTTAAATCGCCTCAGATAAATAGGTTGACTTATGTATCTGATATCTCTTTCACTCTTTTTGCCCTTTTTAAAAATCACGCTATTGATATAATAAATGTGACACATGTTCAAATGAAACAAAAACTCATAGACTCAAGGCAGAATAGCACAAAAATGAAAGTTCAAATAATTCACAAAAAATCCCAACTTCCAGAAACAAAAATTCTTAATGTAAGTGAAATATATATATATATATATATATATATGTATTCATAGACATTAGGTAGATGAATAAAGTTTATAAGATGGATTTTTAATCTCTACATATTCTTTCAATGACAAGTAGTTAAATTTAACTTTGAGGTTTTTGTTTTGTTTTGTTTTGTTTTTAGCTGAGCCATCCTGCCACCTATTGGCAGCTCAGCGGCTGCTCAGCTCGGGCCAGGACTCGAACCACTGTTGCTCAGAGCTCAAACTCTTGAGTGAGCTCTTAACCAACTGAGCCACTCAGCCGGCCCTAACTTTGAGTTTTAATAAAGGAAAATCTGCACGAATATAGAAGATTCTGTTGAACCACAATTTTTTGTACATTATGAAAAATTATTTTCTAAAATAATTTTCTAAAGCTGAAAAATTCATTGTTTTAGCTTATGAAAAAACGAATTTTTGGCTCATAGCTAGAAAGTCCAAGGAGGGAGTGTTAGTTCTAGATGCAGCTGGGTCCAGGAATGGCAATGAGATTCTTGGGTCTCTGTATCACTCCCTTCATCCAAATCCCTTGCTCTGTTTTCTTCTGGTTTGGTTCAAGTTCAGACCAGCTTTCACCATGTGGTGGCAAACATCGCTGTGGGCAACTCCACACTTCCCTTATACAAAAATCGAGATATTGGAATTGTCATGAGCTTGGAGTCATTGCAGCTTCTTGTTTAACTGCTTGGTTCCATTTTTGACAGCACCCACTGACTTCCTGTTCTAAAAGATAGGAGCATTCGTGTTATACATTTTCCCTTATCTCCAACTAGAAGATACCAATTTTTGATAATTACTGTTTACATCATCCAAATTTATAACATTCGCATTTATCACAGTTCCCATAGTTGTGTAGTATTGGTTTGACATAAAAATGAATGCAGTGCTGATACTGTCAGTCATTTTAATATAGTTCTCCATTCCTGGTGGCTGTTTTGATTTATTGCTCACTAATTGGTTGAATTTTATTGTGAAGCAGCTTTCTCAAAAAGTGTTCATTATTACTGTGTGCCTAATGGTTATTTATGGTTGAGGCTATCTCCATGTTGCTTTTATACTTGAACCATATCATATGTAGGTGAAATTTTCTGGGGGTGCTTTCTTTTCTTCCAGTGTTTGTCATTGTGCTAATGTCTTCTGACATTGTATTTTGCTAAGTAGAATTCTGTGGCCAACCTGATCCCCTCCCCCTGCCCAATAGGTACTTTTTTTACCTTTTTTGCTTGAAGAATTATTTCTTTATTCTTTAAGCTTAATAATTTAAATAGGATATGTCATAATGTTAAGCATTCTCAATGACATTTTCTGTGAACATCATATGTTCTGTTAGTCAGTGGATTTGGGTCATTTTTCATTTTGGGACAGCCTCATACACTATATATCTAAAAGAATCTTTATCTTCAGTTCTATTCTCTATTATGGATTGGTAATTATCTTTATGTTGGATTGCATTTCTCCAACTTCTATGTTTATTAGCTTTTTTCATTGTTTTAAAGCCTTTGTGAATTTTTTTAAAAACTCTATTGAGGTCAATTATTTCCAATCTCTACAACAGCAATATGAATTTATATTTCATTTATATTGACCATTTCTGGTACACTTCATTCATCTTGGAGCTCCAAGTTTCATCTACTGTCATTTCTCTTTAGCTGAAAGGACTTCCTTTAGCATTTCTTATAGATCATGTCTGCTAGAAACAAATTTTCTCAGCTTTTATCTGAAAATATCTTTATTTTCCTTTAATTTTTAAAGAACAGTCCCACTGGATTTAGAATTCTAGATTGAAGGGTTTCCCCCTCCTCCTTTTAGCAATTTAAAGGTGATGTTTTATTATCACCTGGCCTGCATTGTTTCTGCTAAGGGGTCAGTAGTCCTTCAAATTGTTGTTCCTCTAAATATAATGCCCCTCCCCACTCACTGCTTTCAAGCTTTTCTCCTTATTTTTGTTTAGCAGTTTAATATGATGGACCTAAGGTTTGATTTTTTTTCTCTATATTTACCCTCCTTTGGATTTGTTGAGACTCTTGGATTTATAAGTTAATGTTTTTCACCAAATTTGGGTGTCTTTTTGGGCCTTTACTTCCTAAATATACGTCTCTGGCCTACTCACCCTTTTTTTCCTTTTGAGACTACAGTTACAAATGAATGTAAGACTACTTGATGTTGCCTCATTGGTCACTCAGTACTGATTAAAGTTTTTCCAGTTTTTTTGTCTGTTATTCAGATTGGATCATTTCTATTGATTTCTCTTCAATTTATGCACCTTCCCTTTGAGCATAACGAACAAGTTCAAGGATATGTTATTGACATGCTGCTTGATCCAGGAGCTCAAATTTTGTCCTGGGGACCCAGTTTTCCTCTCTCCACCTCTCACCTGAACTCTCGAAAGAGTGTGAGCATCGTTGTCAGCAGAGTCTCAGCTCATGGTGGAAAGGTGACCGCCCAGACCTCACTTTGGTTTGCGTTCAAGTTCAGTAGGAATATGACTGAATGAGTATCTGTCAGCAAGCCATTGACTCTTGCTGTCTCTGACTGCATCACCATCCCCTGGATCAGTCACTGTACCAGGAGGATGTGATCCTCTCATTGGCAGGCCTGGGTCAGTGGCCTCCTACAGGTGCAGAGCTGGCTGCACTGAGGCATGTGGATTGATGTGCAGAGAGAAGTAGTTTCCCACAGGAAAACTGAAATAGTGTCGATAGAAGACGGGTCACCTGAGCCTGGAAGACCTTAGAATGACAAATGTTCTCTATGACAGGGTAGTATGTTCGTTGGTTTATTTCAGCTCTATCAGAAATCAAAGGTCCCGAACGCCATTAACTTTTCTGCTCATCAGTTGACCTTCCGAGTATGTCTCAGACCTGTAGGAGCCACCCTGAAAGGATTCATGCGAGTTTCCCAAGCAGACGACCTGAGATGCTCACAGTATGCAGAGGCTTCTGTGGTCCATCTACCATTTATTTCCTATAAAGAGGAATCATTCCAGGTTTATTTGATGTAAAATAAGTGTTGAATTTTATAAAATTAAATCAAAAGTATTTCTTATAGGCACTAAGATTAAACATCCAGCTTAAAATATTTGCTGTTCTAAGCAAAAGATACAGTGCGAGAGCCCACGGAAGATACAAAGACCACCGGTGGGCTCAGATCATTCCTTCTTATTTATCTCTGTTTTTTAAAAAAGAAATGAGAGTCTACTCTGGTGCAGTCTTTCTTTTGCAAAGCTTTAAATCTTTAGAGAAATATTCAGGAGAAAAGGACCTGAAAACCCTGTCTGGAATTCGTTTTTAGTAAGCCAGACAGAGCTAGAAAGAATAGATGGAGCTCCTTTGCCATGTCCTATGAAAAGCAGTTTATTCTGTAGGACACAGTAGAGCCAATTTGGCGTATTCTTTTTTGGGGGGTGCTTCCCTTTATTTATGGTCTCTGTTTCTTGTCACTTCTCAGGTTATCTGGGTACTTTTAAGGCAAATGTGTAGACTGGTTAGTTTCTCTTAATCAGTGTAAGCATCGTTTCATCCTTAGCCTGGATGCTGCTGTCTTGATAGATAAAGAGGTTATCATGTTATTCTCACATCTAAGCTTGAGAAGTTAAAAATAAAATAAAATTCCACATCTGAAGAATTTCACAGATCTTTTACCCCGGGTTGATGTATGGAGGAGTTTAATTTGGTACTTTCAGGATTTAGTACAGGTTTGAGACCTTCAAAGATTTTTTTTTTCTTCTTAAGTGTCTCACCCATGTCTCTGGGATATTTCCATAATATTCTTAACTGCCACACTATCTTTGGTCCACAAGGCTTGAAGAAAACCAGTGATTAATTATTATTTTTATAGGCTTTTTCAGTAGTCTCAGGATTGGAGGTCCTTTAGAAAGAGGTATAGATCTGGGTATCTCACTGCATATTGTGAAATTCTCACAAATATTATTTGTACTCAGTTTTATTTAAAAGACAAATATATCACATTTGTCAGAGATAAAGAAATTGGACCCTAAAAATGTAAAAACAACCTATTGCAAGCTGCCCAATAGCTAATGACTCACAAGCCTTTTGGGGTGACTAAGGTTTGCCTGCATTGGTGGGGGTCCAAAGGTGTCTGCTGAACCTCCTGATGGTTTCAGTCGGAGGGCTGTGCTATTTGGGGGTGCATTTTATCACATGACACACTCACTTCTTGGAAAACTAGTGATGCCACATGATGAAGAAGCAGACATTGTAGGGGGGCTATGGGGTTTTATTCCAAGAACTCCAAGCAAGGCTGCCTCGCCAAGCGCCCTTCTGGCCTCTGGGCCTGCTCCCCTCTGATCCAGACCCTGAACCACAGCTCAAGTGATTTTAAAAAGCACAACCCTGAACTTGTTGATACCCTGATGAAAACCCAGGTATCACCTAGTCACTGCACGGTTACAGCCCTTCAGCAGCACCCGCTACTCCCTTCAGGATGAAGCCCAAGTCTCTATGTATGCCTTGCAAGACCCTGGGGGTCTGGCGCTGCTGGTTCTCCTCCACCTTATGTTGGTCATGCCCCCTGTCACTCGGGGCTGAAGATGGAGAAGATACCTCGCTCTCTCCCCTCCTCTCTGCTCTCTAACCCTGGGGTCTGGCACCTTTGCCTCCTCTCCTTTTCACCCTCCCACTATCTTTAAGCTCAGATACTAGCTCTGCCAGGGGGTCTCCCTAACACTCTCCTCCCTAAAACCAGGGCCAGAGCACATCTCCCAGCTCCCTCTCTGGGTGGAAAGCTTCTGCACAGAACCACCTTCAGTTCTGTGTCCCTCGGGCCTAGCATGTGCCCGGCGTGTGGTAAATACCTAGTAAATATTTGTTGAGTGAATCTCAGCATAGTTTACAGTCCTTTCACAGGTAGGGCTGGAGGACAGAAAAACATGGCTGACAGCTGTTGGTTTTGTTTCCTTTTAAAAGAAGTTTTCTGAAAGTGGTGTCATTTAAGAATTTCCGTGTTGCTCTTTTTTTAACATCCTTAGGGGTCTACCATTTTACAACAGTGCCTCTTGATCCATAGCTATCATGACTGAACATCAGATAATGAGAAGCCCCTGAGAACAGTTTACTCGGATTTGAGCTGATGGAAGCCAATGAATGGATTTCCGCGTTTCGTTGGAACTCTACTTGTTTATAAATAGTGATGAAGTAATTCCTCCTGGTTGTTCTTCCCTTAGAACATCTTGTATGAGGGAGGTGGGAGCTTGGAAAACTGTCCGTTGAAATATTTATTAACTGAAAAATGGTGTTAAAGGAAAATATAAGCCTCATGGAAATGCAGTTTAGTTATCACACATATGGGATGCATTTTACTGACGTTGAACAGTTTCTGAAGAAAAAAAAATCCCATAAATATACAAACTGCTTTACTGTATTTTGTTATTCAACTCAATTTAGAAGTGCAACAGGGAATTTAATATAAGAAGCATTGACTTTTGAAGACCACACCTAACATTTTATTATTGTTGGCATATTTATTGAAACATGTAGCACAGATGATTGATTTATTTCTATGCTGTTTTGCTGAGCTCATGTTTAAGTCTTGATTTCTGTTCGAGGCTGAGTTTTGTCTCTGGGCTCTTACTTCAAAGATTTTTTCACAGTATAAGAACAGATCCATTTTATCTTTTATTTCCGTAAGTAACAGAATGGCTTTCAGAACTTCCTGTTCTTATGGACACTGTTAAAATTAGCGCTGGTGAGAAGATTTTTGAGGGACTCCACCTCTGAAGTGTCTTCAACTTATCTTCCCTTCACTGTCTCAGATCCCCAGAGCAGGACCACCTGGGTCACGGTTGTGAACGCACATGATTCTTTGATATGGTAATGGCCATATGACATGCTGCTTACCCCAAACATAAAAATAAATCTTGGAGGATCTTAGTCTGGGTATAGAATCCCAGGCTTGTGTGAAATTTGCATGTGGCTCATACTCTCTGCTCTTTCTTTTCAATGCTGGAGCAAAATGCAGTTATAGAGGAGATAAGAGCCTGGCCAGCTGAATGGAAAACATGTAATAAAATGAGTATCTTACCACTACACCCAGATCTCTTTTCACCAACTCTGGGCCACCTCTGACATGACCAGGGATCCTTGGAGGAAATGCCCTGGACTTGCATCAAGTGAAGAGAGTTCCAGCAAAGCTAGATTAGGAGAATTCCTCTTATTGAAAGAAACTCTTTGTGGAAAGGAGGGGGAAAGAAAGGGGGGGGCACTTGGAGCCCAGCCGAAGGCTTAATGCCCGACAACTCCCCTGCCCTTCTCTTGTAAAACAATCCACCCAGGCCCCAGGATACGGAGACCACTGTGATCCCAACTCTTCGCCTTGTTGACTCGCAGGAGTGGCCCCGTTCATCGTAACTGTCGGTCTGACCTCTCTGGTCTTCAAGCTGTTGTGAGCCTGGGAAATTATTCAGCAATAGCTGCTGCTAGGTATCTTAGGGCTTGAGGGAGGAAAGGACCCAAACACACGCCCTCAGTGAGTTTCCCCAGGGAGGGGCATCTTTCTCGGATGATAGGTTCAGGAACAGAGGGCCCTAGGACACAAGTCTACTGTGTTCAACATTACCTGTGAACTAAGGGACGCGCCATGTTAGAGACCGATGTCCACTGACAATTCACCTCTCAGTGTCTCCAACACTTTAATCACCACTTGTAGTGTAGCCGATCACTGCTTCTTCTGTTGAGCACTAAATGAAATAGTTGACTTGCCTCTAGGGGTCATGTTAGAAAAATATAGCCTAAATATGAGAGATGTTCATCCTGTGAAACCCATAATAAGGAGGTAGAGAGGAATGGGAAGGGAGATGCAACAGAGAGCAGACCACATAGACTCTTCTCTTCCAGCTCACACTTACTCAAGCACTTGCTCCTTGAGGAAGAATTGCCTGTGTTATGTAATTACTTTTCCTATTCCTCCCCTAATCCACTCACCTTAATCCCCAACCCCGCCACGATTGCCAATATTTGAACCTGTGTGTGATGTTACTCAATTGTAAACCCACCAGGAGACTTCCTGATGGTGGGGACCCCGTCGGTTTCAATCATTGCTATATTGCTGGTGCCTGCGGTATTCGCTAGTTTTTTGTAAACATGTGTGAAATGAAATAAAATATTTAGGGAGAGATCACAAGAGAAAACAAAATAGTAATAGTAGGTGTTCCAAAGGGCATTCAGTGGGTGAGATCCCTTTAGACACTGAGAGAGTGAGGCCATCAGCTGAGGTTGATCCAGGTCAGTTTCCTGGAGGGTGCAGGATTTGAACTGGCCTCTGACAATAGGGTTGAATTAAATAGGAAGATGGAGCTTGAAAGATACAAAGACTGAATAAGTGGAGGCAGGGAATAATGAGTGGTGCTAGAATTCTGGGTTGACCAGTAAACAAGAAGGTCAGTAGAGCAGAAGTGGAAAAAGCACATAATTCACCCAAAAGGTGGACTAAATTAAAGTAAAATGTTACATTTCTAAAATTTTTGGAAGAAAGGTTCCCTGTTTTGGACATTTCTTCTTTTCCTCCATCCACCTTCTCTGACTTCTCAATTATCTATTAGGCTTCTCTTTCTGGGATTAGGACTCAGGTGGTAAAACTCCTGAAACTGGGTTCTCGGTTACTGAGGTGAACCAAATCCACACTCTGTAAAATGTGGCACAAATGGGTAAAAAAAAAAATAATAATAACAATAGATAAGTGCTTCGAATTAATGGAGTAAAACCCAAGTGAATGTGATATAATTTAATGCGATCTCTCTATATTTTTTTCAAATGCATATTTACAGGGAAAATTAATGTGTTTTAAAGAAGGAAATATTCTGAATGAGGGTTGCCAATCTGGACCAAGGGAACAATTCATATCACGAACGTGGCTTAGTTATCAGAAAAATGTTAACCGGTGGAGAATGCAGTCAAGTTCAGAACATTTCTTGGGGCTCTAATGATAGAGCAAATGCAATAATCAGTAGCACATTTCCTGCATTACTATGCAAATCATGCTACCACTAAATTAATAGTTGTCATTTGTTGTGTTTCCTGGATTCTCTTATCCCTTTCATTTTGGTCTCAGAGATTAAGAAAAAAGGCATACTTCTATTATCAGTCAACTTTGACGACATATATTTGCACTCTTTTGGGCCAAGCTCTAGTTCACTGACATGGACTTAATGAAAAGAAATGATAGTACTATTAAAAAATAATTATGGACTTAAAATAGCAGGCACATTCTTAACCACCATGGTTACAATGGAGATGGGTTATGATTAGAAGCTTAAATGTAACTGTGAATTAGCTTCCTTCTGCTAAGGGGATGGGGAGGGATGCACATGGATTCTGAATGATATTTTTTTCTTTTTAAAATTCCGTATGGCTGGAGACATAAGTTAAAGATAATTTTACTATGGTATGCTCTACTAAGCCAGTTTAGTGGCTTATCAGTGATTGCCAAGGTGGTTTGGGATGGTGAGCTGCATATCAGAACCAGCAGGGGTACTTTTTAAATGAAAAGTACCCTGGAGATTCATATAGCTTAAGGGGGACCAGTCCCCCCACTCCTTGCCAGCATAAACAACTTCTATTAATGGGTTATATAATATTCTTTCGCTGTCTTGGGGATACACAAGAGTTGAGAGCTACCAGCTTGCATGAATTTCATAGCTGAAAGTAGGCCACTGTTACTTAACTCTCATGTCTTAAAGGATAAGGTTAGCTGCTGGTTCCTGAATGGTTGTTATGTCCTAGGTACTTTGCTAGGTGCTTACCTATGTGATGTCCAGTCTAAATACCGTTCTCACTGTGTAGATGAAGTGGAGACTTAGCAAAGTGTATTGCCCAAAACCACCTGCTAAGTAGCATTGCAGTGATTTGCATCCTACCTTTTCTGGCTCCAAAGCTAAATCAACAAAGTCACCGTGAATCAAACAACTAGAGCATGGCTCTGGAATGGGCATCTGTTTTTGCCTGTCACTGTCACTTTCTGTCTTAGGGTACAATACCCGGACTGTCCTTTGGAGCTCATTTACGCCACGCCCCCCCCACCCCCCAGTTCATGTGGCTCTAGTTGGGCTGTTCCCACTGTTGATTCCAGGATGGGCACTCTCCCCAGCTCAGCCAGCCAATCAGAACATTCTATAACTCCAGCCGCAGTGACTGGTCCAGGATGGGCACATGCTCCTTATATACAGCATACGGAATTGGCTCATGGAATGATGGGAGCTAAAAAGTCCCCAGACTATCAGTTAGTAATCTCCTGGAGATTCAGGAGAGCTGATGGTGTAGTTCGAAAGCCGTCAGGCTAGCGACTCAGGAGTCGGTGTTTCAGTCTGAGTCGGGAGGCTGGAAAAGACTGATGTCCCAGCTCAGGACAGGCAGGAGGAGTTCCCTCCTATGCTCGGGAGGGTCAACCTTTTCATTCCAGTCAGGCCCTCAATGGATTGGATGAGGCCCACCCACACTGGGGAGGGCCATCTGCTTTATTCAGTCCATCAGTTCAAATGACAATCTCACCCAGAAACACCCTCCCAGACACTCTCAGAATGTGTGACCACTGCCTGGGCACCCAGTGGCTCAGTCAGGCTGACACTTAAAATTCACCATCACAGCCCTGGGGAGCAGGGCTGAGGGATGCTGGGAGACTAATGACTTGATCACTGACGCCCCTCGATCTGGTCATTCCTCCTGGGTCTTCTCAGTTACATGAACCAAGGAATCCTCAGCTCCTACCTGCCTCACCTCCTGAAGGGAGGGGACGGGTTCTTACTCACATGAATTCCTTGCCACCCATTACCTCCAGTTCTTCACAGAACCCAGGTGAAGTGGGTAAAAGTGGGAGAGCTGAGCAAACGTTCACTGTATGAAAATGCATTGAAAACACGTGAAGGTGTGGTTGCTGGTCCCCATGTGTGTCCCACTGAGATTAGGCTCAGGGGCCTGGCCCACAACGCAAGCGCGTTGTCCCTGGGTGTCCCACGTGACAGCACCCATTCGTATTGCAAAACTAAAATGCTTTCAATGTATTTGCAATCTTTTAGTCATCTTAAATGTCCACATTGGTCAATTTTTTTTTAAAGATCTGTTTATTTTGACTTTTAAAAATTTCACATAAAAGCATTTGGCCATGTGAAATAGCACGGTGGTCTTGTCCACATCCTTTAAAAGTCAACCTGGTTTTTCCGCTGAGATATTTGGAAAAAACTCTCCACAGCAAAAATTAGGTCTTGAATGCCTTTTTATTTCCAGGGTCCTCTTTCAGGCTGTCGTTCCGTTCTTGAATCTATCCACAATCCCTTGCACGTGCACTCTTTTGTGATATAAAAATGGGACTAAAAGGCCTGAATTCTAATTACTTCCCCAAGTACTTTGTGGTCTTTTAGATGTGTCCCTGAGTGCTGAGTCTGGATTCATTCAGAAAGGCTTATTGCTAAAAATAAGAGGAATCCCCCAAGTAATTAATGCAAAAACCCATCTTGCAGCACAATACATCTTGTTTCTGGCCAAAGGCCTCTCTTTGTGCTACGAAAAGCCAAGACTTCACTATTGCTTGTTCATTTAAAACTGCCCTGCTGACGCGGGCATGTGCTTGCTACACCTGCAGACTGTTTGATGCGTCGTCAGAACGTAGAACATAGAATGGAAGCAAATATTACTTTATAGAATATAACAGTGGGGAGGTCTTCTGGGTTCTGGTGACGCAAAAAGCATTGTTGAATTTTTGCTGTGCGTCCTGTCCGGTGTTGAGGGAAAGCTGGAAACAAACTAGGCAGATAGGCCATGCCCTCTGAGCTCCCCACTAATCGAGCAAACAGACACAAGCCAAAGGAATTCCTGGCTAAGTGTAGGTGAAGCGTCCTTGGAAGGGAAGAAGTTCCATGGGGATGGGGTTGGCGGGGGTGGGTAGCAAGTGTTCGCATTGAGCCAAAATGGGAACTGCTGTGATACTCAGGAGCCCTCCTTCCCACCACCCCCCAAAACATTCTGCCATTCTACCTGAAAGAGAGCACTCCCCTCTTTTTAAAAAAATCAGGTTTGGTTGCTGGGAACACAAAGCCATTTCTTGGTGCCTTCCAAGGGAGCAAAAGGAAAATTACAAGACTGTGAAATGCAGCAATTACAGAGAAGTTGAGACACGAGCCCCTGTCAAATGCGTATGTTTCCTGGCTGAGTCTAATCCAGCTTAGCTTTTACTGCACAAACAAGTGCTACCAGAGAACAGTGTAGATGGGGCGTGCCAGCCTGCAGACAGCAGGAGGGCCCCTTGCAGCCACTAAGAGCGTCAGGCTCCTTTCTTCCATTAAGAATCTTTGCCCTCAAAGAAAAGAAGTAAATGCTTTGCTTCCTCATGACTGCAACAATGGAGTAAGTGACAAATGGCCCCCTTTCCCTGGAGGGTGGCATTATCTGGCCTCTGTTGTCCAGCAGGGCTTGGCCTGTGATCTGGGAGCCGAGAGCTGGCCTGGAGCTTCGGCTGGTTGAGGGGCTGCTTAATGTGCAGGCTGAGTTCAGACCAAACGCAGCCCTTTGTCTTAACGGAAGCTGCACAAAGCAGCCTCTGAGGAGAGACAAGACCTGTCGGCATCAAGCCCCGTGTGGAGGAAAGGCTGGAACCATGGCTCGCTTGGAGCCATGACCTGGGGTGCGGCTGCCAGCGTCTGGTCCAGAGGTCGTGAGAGTGAGTGCAATCCCTTCACTCAGGAGCCCTGTGATTAATGCATCACCACGAACACGACTGGGCAGCCTTGCCTCCGAAACTGGGTCAGGGCTGAGCAGTCCCAAATGTAGGCAGGGACTGTTAAAATACTGGGCCACAGAAAAGCCCAGGCTGCACACGCTTCTCCCTCCGCTGCAAAGGGAATGGTGGGCCTTGCACTGTTTGAGCACCACCAGGGTTGCCAGCTGTACGCTAGACGCCCTCAGTATTTAGCAATGGAGAGGCCCGCTTATAGCAATGGAGAAAGTCACTATTATTATTTCCGTTTTCTCGGTGAAGCAGGTTCTCAGAGGTTAAAAAAGTTGCCTGAAGCAGTTGCAATAATGAGCCTGGTAGAAGAACCAGGGGGTCTAAACCCAACCTTGCCAGACGAGCACCGTTCCCATATGCTCCCTTCTAGAATGATCCTTAGTAAGGTCAGAGACCAGGTTTGGTGTTTGTTGTTCCTTCTGTGCCTTGCCCAGCATCAGTTCTCCTTAAATATCCATTGAGGACCAAAGATTTGTGCTTATAGGTGTGATCTTTTGCCAGGCATGGTACAGATGGAGCGCTGGGACCCTCCCATGCAGGTGCGAGAGTCCAGCAGATGAGATGCCCACAGACACTGACTTTCTGCTGTTGAAGGTGCCCTTTTGGGAGCCACCATGGAAGACAGGCAGGGCGGCTGCATCGCACAAGCCAGGGGTCACTGTTCACAGTAGAAGTGTGGAGTGAAGGTGGAGGAAAGAAGGTCCCCACCACCGGTAGGTCTCTATGTCCCCACTCTCTCAAAGCCAGAACAGTGCTGCTTTTATTGGTTTTCTCCATTTCAGCTCTTTTCGTTTTCGTAGCATTTGAAGAGCAGAAGCTGTGGTTTAAAAATATCATCCGCCTCGTCGTTCTTTGGATATGGGCGCTGAGGTCCAGGGGGTTTGCAGGGACCTGCCCAAGGTCACCCAGCGATTAGAGACAAATCCAAAGCTGGCCCCCACATCACGGGGAAAAGTCCAGGGCCTCCTGCATTTTATCCTTCCCTTCTGAGCGCTGAATTGCAAGGCCTCCTGTTGGCAAGGTGTGGCTGGAGAAAGATCCTTATGAAGCATCTGTCGTATGAGAAAACTCCAGCTTCCTTTGATAACAGTAATTGCTAGCCAATGGGTTGAGGGCTCCCTCATGCCAGGCCTGTTCTAGGTGACTCTCAAGCCTTATCTCATTTAATCCTGGCAGAAACCCTATGGGACAAGCACTATTATTATCATCGTTTTGCAAAAATAGATAACTGATGCTCAGTGACTCGCCCACAGTTGGCCCAGCTGAGACTGGGCCCATGACAGACGCTGGATCTCACCAGAAGCCGTTTCTCCCTAAACACTGCTCTGAACACAATAATAATTCAGCCATCTTTTCTGTACATTTTGCATTTCTTCCAGCTATAATATATTTTTTAATTGAGTGAGGCATGCTTGAAAGAGGGTAAACCAACAGATCCTGTTTATTATTTAGGCAACAGTTTCAGTGATGACTTTCATATGAACCTTATCAGTGTCAAACCAGAGTTTACTAACACTTTGCTAATTTATAAACAGGCTCCCACACACTCACTTTTGTGCTTATACAAAGAAACACATGTAAACATTTCAAAACATTTCTGGTGGGCAATTAATTTTTTTTCCTTTGGGAAAATATCCGATTGATGATAATAATGAAGCAATGCATATTTTGGAGATAATTGTATTTAAATGGGTAGCTTTGGTCTCTTTCAGGGATGTTAGATGCTAAGAAATTGTCATTAAATGCCTATATATTTGGAGATCCAGTTTGTAGCATGCTGCAAGGATTGTGCTCAGGAAGAGAGTGAACCATGAGGGTTTTTGGTTTATTTGAAAATTGTGTGCCTTCTGGAGAACTGAAGACTTCTTTTTTGGGGGGGGCGAGAGGGGGAATACTCTTTTTTTTAAATTTTCTAAAGTACAGTGCTGCACTTCTAAAAGCCCTCCTACAGAACACAGGAGGCCCCAGGTTTCTTCCTTGTCGCTTCTGTTTTTTTCTTTCCTCTCTCTGTCCTCTCTGTGTGGGAAAGGCAGACTGGGAGGGTGGCCAGCGCTGGCAGGGGGAAAAGGAGGGGCACATTTATCATGGTTTATGACCCCAGTGCTTCCAGGAGAAACATCCTCATCTGAGCATCTTCCCTGGGTCTGCTATCCATCTTTGAAATCTTCAAAGATGCCTTTTCCAGGAGGAACCCCTGTGTCATAATGGCTTGATTCTCTCTAGCTACATTAAGACAGCATCATTCCTCCAGCTGAACGCCAGATAACGTTTCTCAGCTAAGTGCTTCAAGAAAGACACCAACGAATTCAAATCTGTGACCTGCAGACCTGAATGGTGTGTATCCATCATTGGTTTTGAAAAACTTTCATCCTGGATTCAGATAGGGAGGGGCGCTGGAAAGGTCATTCAGGCATTCACTGCCTCTCCTTTTTTCCTGGAATAGAGTAGGACTGCACTTCCCCACTCCCTTTGAAGTTAAGCATGGCCATGTGCCTTGATTTGGCCAATGAAATATGAGTGGCAGGGCAAGGAGCCAGGGTGTGACCTGCCACATTCTCTGTCGGGGCACCCAGCAACGTATCAAAAGGTGAAGATTCCATCAGTGGGATGGCCCTGCTGATCTGTGATGGGCATGGCCTGTGTGATATAAGTACTCCATGGGTGGGGGTTTAGGCTCAAATAGCCATCTGGGGAATTCCTTGACTGGGTGGGAGTTGCCTTCTATGGCTCTAGTCTAAATTCCTAGTTACCCTGAAACTTGAAGTTGGAAGTTAACTTTGGTGGCTGGCTCTGTGGTGCCTCTTGGGTATGCTTTCTGACTCATACTCAGAGATCCAGGTGCAGATTGGGTTTCTGTCTCTTAGCTGTGCCACCTTTATTAGCCCAATCAATTAATCTTCCTGAATCCCCCATTTAGAAAATCTAAAAGTGGGGTGCAACAAATCCCGCCAATTTCACAACACTTTTGAGGAGTCTTAAAGGCGAAGCAAGGGGGTGTTTGTGGACGTGCAGTGCAGTCCAGCCCCCTCGAGGCGTATGCAGTGGCATTACTATGTCATCACTCCTAGCTACAAAGGGACATCACACCTGCCAACTCCTGGTTGCTGGGATGGGTGACCCAAGGGTTGGTGAAGAAGGTATATGCATCCCGGTTGGGTCGGGGGCTAAGGTTCCTCATTGGATGGAATAATCTCTTTGTGAACTCAGCGGTTGAAGGCTCCATGTCTATATGGAATCGTGCTACCTGAAGTTGAGCTCTTTTCCAGACAAAAGTTATACATCTTAGCTCATCCATTTGCAAAACACCCAAAATATCTACCTCATTTGGTTGGTGCTTTACAAAATCGCATCTAAAGAAGTACTGTATGACCAGACAAGTCACACAAAAGGTCTTAATAGAGCACTGTCCTTTTTCCATCTGGGAGCACTCAAGGTCCCCTTCAGTCAGTTGTCCCAGTGTGTCCAGTCTCTGAAGATTCCAGTCCCAAGAATCAATCATTTTGGCGATTTCCAAGACAGTGGGATGCAAGGCCGCATTTACCAACTTTTGAATATCCGTCTTTCCCAGCAGATAAATTCTCTTTGTTGAATACAGCCCCACTAATTTTTATTAAATTGATTTTCTGCTGTGGAATGGATCCTGAGCTTCGACCAATTTTTTTTTAAAGGTTTTATTGGGGAATTGGAGGAGGGGAACAGTGTTGGGGAATTGGGGAAGGGGACCAGCCAAGTTGTTGTTCTTCAATCTTCGTTGTGGAGGGCGCCAGTCGCCATCTGGCTTCCCGTTGGCAGCTCGTGGCCTCTAAGCCCAAGGTGCTGTGTTCAATCTTAGCTGCAGGTGGGCGTAGCCACCATCCCATGTGGGAGTCGAACCAGCAGCCTTGTTGTTAAGAGCGCATGCTCTATCCACTGAGCCATCCGGGCCGCAACTCAGCTCAAAGTGCTGAGTTCAGTCTTAGTTGTGGGTGGGCATAGCCCACCATCAAACAGGCAATCTTGTTGTTACACCAGCTGAGCCATCCTGCCACCTGTTGGCAGCTCAGTGACAGCTCAGCTCAGGTGCAGCATCGCTGGCTCATGTGGGAATCAAACTGGCGGCCCTGTTGCTTAGAGCTTGCGCTCTTAAGCCAACTCTTAACCAACTGAGCCACTCGGCTGGCCCCTCAACCTAACTCCATCAAAATGTTTGGATGTTTTGAGACCCCAGCAAAAGACCTTTTAATTTTTACATATCTTTTTCTTTTCAATGTAACATTGTTTCTATTTTCATATACTTGGCATCACCCAGTGATTCAGAATGACAGTTCGTCAGTTCCTTCCTTGTTCCCTCCTTTCCCCTCTTCCTCACTTCCTGTCCTGTAGCATTTTGACCAGCTCTCTGCTGGTCCTGGCTTTTTGGGGGGGAAGCTGTGTGCTGGGCATCTTCCAATGCAGCCCCTAGGAAAGTAATGGTGGGAACTCTTATAGGCCCTTCCTCGGAACAAGCACCCTAGGACAGGTTGCATCCCCATCTGGGAGTGTGGTTACGGAGCGTAGTGAGGATGTCAGGCTAAAGCTGATTCATTCATAAGTCAGGCCGCAGTGCACAGAGAGAAACCCTTCCCCTGCCCTGGGTCCCCTGCCCCAGCCAAACAGTTTCAGCTTATCTCTAAGAAGATTAGAGGGCTTCTGGCTCATCGCTGGCGTTCTGTCTATGCCAAGAGGCCTGGCAGATCAAAGTCCACATTACTTCGCATAGCTAGTGGCTTATCTCCTGCCTGTCCTAAGACCGCTGACCTCTCAATTAAGGTTTTAACAGCCATTTCTCTTTGGGGAGGAAGTGCTCATAGGGTGGAGGACAGTTTACACTACGAGCCCTCTGCTGCTGACCCCAGTGGCTGTGCGGCCTGCCATGACTGCTCACCATACAATTAGGCGACGGTTTCCAGTTCCCTTATAAAGAGAAAAAATGTTATTTTTACCGAAATTATCTCCAAGTGTCCTAAAGCATTCTATTTTTCATATCTAATGAGGTGACAGTGGAATTTGTTAGATGACTATGACTTTATCAAGCTTTAATGCTAACACTCCTCTGAAATCCAGGGCTCTGTGGTACGTCCAGGCAGGCACTGATAATCCAAAGCACTGCCTGATGGATGCGTTTTGGTGCATTCCTTTGCTTCCTTGTGGAGACGAGCCCCTCACCCCTCATAGTTTCAGCCTCATTGGAGTGTCTTTTGAAACATGGCCTGTTAGTTTATGCAAGTTTTGAGTTGATTACATTGAAGTTGAATGCCAAAGAAAAATATTTTGTACCCTGACACTTAAAAACTCCCTGAAAGATGTGGGCTTTTCAGATGGATGTTATAAACTGATGAATTATAAATATATGACTTTTATATATAAAATATATGAATTCTACATATAAGATACATGAATTTTCATATAAATTTATATATTTTGTAAATTTTATATATTTATATTTTTTATATATATTAAAATTATGCTAATAGTAACGACTTTGAGCACCTCTTGTAACTGCAGAAGTCAAATGTGACTTGTATTTGTCTTTTGTTATTGGTATATATTGAGTATTACAATTTTAATACAGTTTTTTTCTTTCTTAAAATGTGTATACATTTTTTGGCACCCTCTGTATTTTATATATATTTATATATATTATATATATTTTATAAAATATATTTTGTCTATATTTTATAATATGTATATTTTATATATTTTATAATACATATTATATGTATCTGTGTGTGTATATATATATATATATATATATAAAATATATAAAGTATGTACATTTATTTTTGCTAGCAGATAAATTCCTTTAACTGGATGCTTATGCCAGTTACTCTGGAAGATACAATCGTATACGTCTGTCTTTCTGAGGAGCTTACATTGTAATTAGGGAGATAACACAAGAGAGTGATTAATTGTTAGACTAGTGCAGTAGACTAGGGCTCAGGCCCTGGGGCAGACAGACCTGGGTCTGCATCTCTGCTTGCTTATTATTATTACCCACACACCCTCAGGAAGATTATTTAACTTCCTGAGGCTCAGTTTCTTTGTCTTTAAAGTTTGAAAAACTATCCTCAGTGCTTCTCAGGATTGTTGTGAGGATCAAATGTCATACAGCATCAAAGCATGTAGCCCAGTGTGTGACCTATGGTATGTGCTCAATAAATGATAACTGCTAGTTGTTTCATTATTATTGTGTAAGTTACAAAAAGTTTGTTGTAAAAGTGGGGTAGACGTTACT
Source organism: Hipposideros armiger (assembly GCF_001890085.2). Taxonomy (NCBI): domain Eukaryota; kingdom Metazoa; phylum Chordata; class Mammalia; order Chiroptera; family Hipposideridae; genus Hipposideros; species Hipposideros armiger. The sequence continues at coordinate 3,478,413 of NW_017731424.1, read as the reverse complement.
GGAAGGCAGGCAGGCTCCCTTCCTGGAGCAGAAACAGACGGGAGTGTAAGCTGAGCATTGAGGGGACAGGTGGTCAACCCCCAGGAGCCACTGGTCAGCTGATTTTACGCCTGCCTTCTGAGTCACTCATACCTCATCTGCCTTCAAGACTTGCGGAGAATTACTGAGGAAGCCACAAAGTTAGTTTTGTGTATCTGTTACAGATGAGGGTCAGTTGTCATTTCCATCATAAAATCCATGCTTCATGGATCTAAAGCTTGGAATTTAAAATGACATGGGGCTTAAACTCTACTTAACACTTTTGATTTAAAACCGTCTCAGAGAACTGGAGTTCTTAAGTCCACATGGCCGATAATACCATTGCAGGCTCTTTGGTGTAAGTTACCTTTGAAAGTGAATTCTGTCTCTGGCTCTGCATGGCCTTTCCAATGACAAATAGCTTTAAACAAAGTATCATAAAAATTCAACACTTTTAAAAAGCAAATAATCAGCCACATTTTTGTTCTCTATGGAGGAATGATTGGTACCTTGGGAGGTTTCATTTTCATGCATTTTAATGATGACTTTCCAAAATGGTTACTTCAGGAAAGGACAGTTTAGGGAGAGGAAGGAGAAACATTTTTTAGAAGCTACTTGCTTAGCCCCTAGACATATATATTTAATTCATTTATGTTTTATATGGAATTTTATTTAAAGATAAAAATGCATTCTATACAATGTCAGTAAATGTTTTGTCTTTTGGCTTATGCATCAAAGACATACTACAGCTAAATATGCATCTGTTAGCAGACTGGCCTGAAAGCATTCTATTTAAAAATAACAAGATCACTATCCCACAGAAAGTATCTGATGGCCAGGGTCAGCAAGGGATTCTAATTTTTTTGTTAAAAAAAAAATGATGGCTCTGATTTCATCTTTGGAGAGACATGGAGGCATGACAATGCTCAGGGACAGTTCCAAGAGAAGGTTGAGAGTTTGAAACACCTGCAGAAGATGCTCAGGGCCTGGTTGAACGTTTACAAGCTCCGTAATGTTTAGCGTCATGCTGTACACCCTTCTGTGCAGCCTCCAGGTGAAGGTGATGGGAATGGGGGAAAGATAATGGGGCTGCATCTTCATTAACCTGCAGTTTTTATGGCGAGCAGGAGGACAGGTCATGGAAAGACAGGACTCGGGGTGACTCCCTTTCCCCTTCTGGACAGACATGGGTACCTCCTATGGCTTCTCAGTCTTCATTTTCCAGAGTCCAAATGAGAACCTTTTCTGACCTTGTGCTTTCACATTTAGGCTAAGATTCCAAGAAGAGCTATCGAGAGGTGTGGGCAAGTCTGGTGAGAAAGTTTAGTTTCGTGAGTGACTTGGCTTCCGTGGACTCGTGCTGGTAACAAAGGGCCTAAACTGCTCACTGACCCTAGTGAATTTCTCTTTCCAGGCTAAAGATGTGAAAGGGCAGTAAGATATCCTGTTCATTTCTGAGACATGACAATGACATTAGATAGCTACCTCAGGCTCCAGAGGTAGAGTCTGTTTCCCCACCCCTTGAACCTGGCCCAGCTTTGTGGCTCTCTGTGACCAGTAGAATGTGGCAGAAGTCGTGTGCGTTCTGGACCCTAGGCCTCAAATGGCCCTGTAGCTTCTGCCTTCGTCCTCTTAGAATGCTCGAGTCGCTGCATAAAGAAACCTAGGCTAGGTTACTGAATGTCGACAGACCATGCAGAGAGAAAGGCCAAGCTGCCAGCCAGCACCAAGGTCCCAGACATGCGAGGGAGGTCTCCTTAGTCCCTCCACCCCCTGCTGAACCCCTGGCTGCCTGCAATGACATGTCAGCCCAGGCAAGACCAGCAGAACTTCCCAGTCAACCCATAGAGTCATGAGAAATAGAGATCATGGTTTTAAGTCAGGGTCCATGGGCCAAATCTGACCAGGCACATGTTTTTGTGAATAAAGTTTTATTGGAACACCACCACACACATTCATTACGTATTGTCTATGGCTGCTCATATGTTATAAATAACAGAGTTGAGTAGAGACCATATGGCCCACAAAGCCTATTTACTGTCTGTCTCTTTACAAAACAAGCTTGCCTACCCATGTTTAAAGCCATTAAGTTTTGGGTGTGTTTTGATATGCAGCAGCAAATAAAATACACAAATTGGTGTATTAGTCACTGTTCTCTAGAGAAACAGAAACAATAGCAATTAGTTCATGTGAGTATGGAGGCTGAGAAGTCCCAAGATTTACAGTCAGCAAGCTGGAGACCCAGGAGAGCAATGGTGTAGTTCCAATCTGAGCCTGAAAGCCTGAGAACCAGGAGATTGGATGGATAGCATTAAGTTCCACTCCAAATATCGGCAGTCCCTACACCCAAGATGATCCTGTTTGAGTTGGAGAAAAGATTGCTGTTCAGCTCAACATGCAGGCCATGTCAGCCTTTTCATTCCATTCAGGCCTTCAAGGGGTTGGATGAGGCCCACCCACAATGGGAGGGTCCTCTTCTTTACTCATGTTCATCTCATCCAGAAACACCCTCACAGACACACCCAGAATAATGTTTGACCAAATATCTGGCACCCTGCGACCCAGTCAAGTTGACACATAAAATTAACTATCACAGTTGGTATCTAAAAGCGAGGTATTACAGTAACAAAAACCTACCATTAATGACATTGGCTGTGGACCAGGAGGTGGACAGAAGGTAGAAAGGGCACCATTAGTGAGGGCTGGGAAGAAGATGAAGAAATTGCTATTCGAGGCTGGAGAAAAGGCAACCCAGGTTATGTAATGGTGGAACCATAGTCCAAAATAGTCCAGACTACCATCCAAGGTAACTTGAAGATAGAAAATTATCTACTGAATTCATAGATCTGGCCAAGAAAATCTCTAGACAGAATACGGAAAGCGCCAGTTGGCTTCTCCTCGCTGCATATGATAGTGCACGTAAAGAGAGAAATGAGCTCAAGAAGAGCTGTTTGGTTTACAAGCAAAATTTAGAGGGAATACAGGGGAGCCAGGGTGGGCTTGGTTAGAAGAAAAGATTGCCTCTCTTCCTTCCAAATTAGGAGAAGAGTTTCCATCCCCAAACCTGCTCCGGGCAACCTCGAGAGTCATAGTTAACTCAGAAAATACTGGTTAGCCCCACAAACTGAGAAAGAATAGTAGTCAGCTGTAACAACAATGTCACTGCAATGAAGGGAGAGAGGGGTTTGGGGTCATTGTTTCAAAGCGTGGCTGACTGTAATACTTGCTACTAGAAAATGAAAATAGAGCTTGACGTTTGAACAAAAGTCTCCATGAGTGAATAGAGCTTTCTTCTTCTCACTGAAAAAAAAAAATTCTATAAGCAGTGATGAATTTCCTTGTCACTACATTTAACAGAATGAGGGCACATCGGAACTATAGGAATATTCAGTCAGCCACTGGGGGGGTTCATGTGTCTACTGGCATCCTGCCCACGGCTGGAATTTGTGTGAGTCATTTTGGTTTGTGTCTCTGTTTCTGTTTGTAAAAACGGAGCTTCTTTCCGCCCCCAGGGTTTGGCCTGATTCAACCCGTGGCTGTTCTTAGCGTGCAAGAGCTAAGTGATGACTCGAGGATGAAGCACCATTTTACAGATTCTCCTGACATTACTCACTCTTCCTCGCTAGGGTTCAAAGTGCAGCTCTGGCACTTACTGTGGGACCTTGGGCAAGTTACATAACCTGAGTCTCAGCATCTGATTGATAGAGAAAACTCATCACTAACCCCTTACAATAGATATGAATATCAGAGACAATACGGGTACAATACCTCAGACGATGCCTGGCATGTAACAGTACTTCTCTTATAGGGTTTTCATGCAGACGTAGTAAGTTAATATTTGTAAAGCTCTCAGAATACTGCCTTGCATATGGTAAGAGTTTGTTAAATAAAATAAATACAAATTGTCTAGACTCTGTGTAATCAACAGATAACAGACCTCAGGGAATTGGCCTTTGGTTGTGTACATGAGGCACGGGATCAGAAAACCTGATCATTTGTGATTGAGACCAGCAGTCAAAATACAACAGTACCCTGGCTTCCATGCCGCCCACACACATTGGATGCCTGCTGTATGCACTGTGCTAGGCACCCAGAGAGCACAGGAGAGACTATGCAGAGGGTCCAAAGAAATGTACACATTTTAAGAAAGGAAAAAATTGTAATAGTCAATATATACCAATAACAAAAGATGGATACAAGTCCTGTGTATACAGTTTTTAGTAAGCTATTACCTGGGAGATCCAGGACGGTCCATCTGTGGACATGGACATTGCCTGCTCAGCATCTGTTTTAGTCCATTTGGGCTGCTATAGCAGAATGCCAACCATGGAGTGGCTCACATACATCATAAATTTGTTTCTCACAGTTCTTGAGGCTGAAATGTCCAAGATCAGGACCCAGAGATTGAGTGTCTGGTGACAGCCTGCTCCCTGGTTCACAGACAGTGGTTTTCTCACTGTGTCTACACAGGCGGAAGGGGTGAGGGGGCGCTCTGGGGTCTCCTTTATAAGGGCACTACTCCCATCTCGAGGGCATCACCCTCAAGACCTCATCATCTTCCCAAGGCCTTACCTCCTAATACCATCATGATGGAGGTTAGAATTTCAGCAAATGAATTTTAATGGGACACAAACCATCCATAATAGATCAATCTTCCTTTCTTCTATTTACTCTGGGGAATCACACACCCAAGAGATACTGTGTTGTTGGGACTGCCCATCAGGGTGTCTTCCCTTCTCCAATCAAGAGGTGGCCTCTGGCCCATCTGGACCAATCGGAAACTCTCACGATACTGAGACACCACGGTAAGCTCTGATTCTGACCACTCTCTGAAACAGTACCAAATCTCTGGGGGCCAGGCCTGGAAATTTGTACATTTAGGAAGAGCCCTGATGAATCTTAAGCCATGAGTTGGAAGACTGGTTTCTGGGGACCTCTGATGCGGTCACACATCAGAATAGAATAGAATAGAGTGGAATGGAAAAGAAAATAATGGAGTACAGGTAACAAGGGCAAGCAGTGTTCCATGAAACTTTGTAAATTGGTCATTGATATGTGTGCATGTGGATTTGAATGTAAAATGCAAATGTGCTTGCTAATAAGAATCCCCTAGGAAGCTTCTTCCAGGCTCCCAGGCCTTTCACCCGCCATTCAGATTGGGTCTGTTTGGAATTTCCTGCCTTCCTCCTGTTTTTCCCTTTAAATAACAGGTACTCACAGTGATTATCATCCAAGTATGTGTGTGTGTGTGTGTGGCAGGGTGGAGGGGGCACTGCCCTAAATGCACCTAGTTCTGTGTTTGGGGGAACGGAAACTGACAGAGAAGGCTAAATGCTTTAGTAAAATTGGTAGTTGGAGTGAGAAGGCTGCAAAATTGTGACATAGTAAAAACCAAGTGGGGAAAGAGTGAGCTATTTAACCATGACCATGACCTGATATGGCAGGTCATTTTTGCCCCTTCTTCAGACCAGGTGCTTATTTCTTCTTTCGACTCACATCTCCTGAGACCGCCGAAGGGCCCTCACAGACCAGCTCGTTTCGTCCCTATGAGCCCTTTAAGTGCAGATCTGGGAGCCATGGCTCTGACCTGTGCGGCTGAGGGGAGGCGGAGGGGGATCTAAAGCCACATCCGTCTGACTCAGTGCCAGCCCCACTGTTCTCGCTGTCCTCTTGGACGCTGGTACTTTCCAACACGCTTCCACGGCCCTGCCTCTTCCTCTCGCAGGCCGTGTCCTTTTGACCTTTTCCAGCATGTATTATTCTCCATGGTGACAGAAAATACCCTCAGATAGTGGCGAGACAAGGAGGCCCATCTCTGGTCTCAGTTACCTGTGAGGAGATTAGCCCGTGGCCCGGTGTGCGAGCTGCTGGGAGGAACTCGATTCCTCATTTTGGTCCACTCTCCCCACCCCGTGCCTCTTATCAAAACACACTGGGGAGGAGACACAGGTCTCCATGGAGACTGGGTGTCGCCCCTTTGGGACACAGTTGTTCCTCATCACGAGGTAAATCAAAACCTGGCTGGGCCCAGCCGAGATACCTCTGCCTGACCTTCCTCTCCGCGGGAGAAATCTTTGTCCCCATCCTGGGTGAAGAGCAGGGGTCGGGAGCTTCTTGTCCTCACTCGGCATCCTGCCCAGAGGGTCCAGCTGATCCTTCTGGGACCCTCCCCTTTAGGGAGGGGAGGACTGGGGGAACCCCTGGGGCCCATCATGTACCCAGGTTCAGGGTTTGTCCCCTGGGATCTGACAGAGAGGTTGTTTGTTTCACTGTGGAAACAGCCACAGACCAGGAGCCACCAGGCGGCTCAGAGCTGCGTTCACCAGCTGTAGCAATGACCTTTGTCCTTCTTTCCATATGTCTGTCTGTTTGAAGCCTTTACTTGGGAATGCGTCTTGGCCGAGTAGCAGAAAAATGAAGAGTATCTGGGGAAAATGTTAAATTAATTTTTTTAAATTAAAAATTATTAAATTAAATCATAAACATGCATTGAGAAAGAGAGAGAGAGAGAGTGAGTGAGAGAGAGAGAGAGTGAGTGAGAGAGAGAGGGGGAGATTGTTCTAGAAAAGTGGAATGAAGAGGCAGAAAGAGCTGTGATCTGAGACTCACAGATACGGGCCTGAGTCCTGGCTTTACCGCTTTACCTCTGGGAGGCATGGGAGGAATGATAAAAGCCATCTTTCATTCAGCAGTGCTTGGGCAAGCTCCTGCCATGTGCCAGATGACTTGTGGGAACTCTTCACATGCTTGAACTTAATGCCGGCTCACACACAATTTCATTTGGTGGAGATGAAGCTCACTTAGCAGGTGCGAGCATGAAAGGTTAGTTGTAGGGATTTTCGTGGGGTAGCAGACTAGATCTCCTGCATGGCACATTTCTGCTGCACCACAGTTACCCCAGGCTCTATTAAGTGAGAAGGCAAGGCCAAATACCACTCATTCATTCATTCATTCAGTGGATATTTGTTGAGTCCCTACAACATGCTAAGCACTGTTCTAAGCTGGGGATACATTGGTGAACAAGACAGATAAGGTCCCTGCTCTTGTCAACCTCATCCCTCTTCGAGAGAGATTGTAAACAAATAAGCAATAAGGTATAAGGTAAGGAAAAGTACTGTCAATAAAATAAAATGGGGTGATATTATGGAGTAAATTCAAGGATCATTACTGAGAAGAGACATGGCCTCCTTCAGAACAGTATTATTAAAACACAGGCTGGATCCTAGACTTTAAGGAACACAGGTACTCTGCCAAGTGCCCGCATCCTTGGGAGCCAACTGTCCCGTGGCTCTGGGAGTTTATAACCACTCCAAGCTGTTTGCTGCCCATCCTAGGTGTTTTTGTTCACTGTGATAGATGTGCGTCTTAATCTTCAAAAGAACATCAGATAATGAGATTAAAAGAGGCCAACGGACAAAACACATGGTTTAATGCCAATCCGAGCTCTGTGTAAAAAGGAACATAAGGCATCATCAAACTAAGCAAGCCCTGATTTTCCTAAAATAGTCCCGTGCGTGCACGTGCACAGGTGTGTCATGTTTCTTCCAATCAGCAGAAATTGTTCAGTGGCCAGAACTTGTCGATGAGCCTTGGATGTGACTCCCCTCCGTGTCATGTCATGCCTATTGTCACTGGGACTTTTAAGAGTGACTCAGGAGCTAAGTACCATAGGACCTTGGTGAGGGGGGGACTCAGCGTGACGCCAGCGCCCAGCGGCTAAGCCAGATTCACTCCCTTTGCCACCAGGCCTCGACTCGGTCATTAGGCAAGAGCAGAGAAGCCTCTGGGTGACGTGCTAAATTCAGGCCCCATCTTTCACTGTCTTCGACCTTATTTATCATTTCCTGTTATCTCTGTGGTCCTGGCAAAACCCAAAGGAGAGCGCAGGCAGCACGGTTCTCATTTCCCGCAGCAATGCCCATTGTTAGCGCCCACTGCTGATTGTGCAGAGAGGGTTTTCACGCTAGAGCGGGCCTGAGAAACTACATCGCTCAGCAGTTCTATTTGATAGATCTATGCATTTAATTATTTAATTACTGACTGGGTGTTTGGCCACTAAACCCTTTGTTGAAACAAAATTTCACGCAAGGTTCTAAAATGTAAAACAGACCCAACCGGGTTAGGGACCCAAAGTCTCTCCTTCTGTCTCCCACCCACTTCCTGGGGCAGCTTCCAGGGAGGCCCTCCACATACCCAGAGCTCTTCCCGGAAGCCCAGATGGGAGCACACCCATTTCTTTCAAACCCCCTCCTGTTACAGGAGGAAGGAGAGACCCTGTTTGCACGGTGTGGTCGAAAATAGGTGATGCATTCGGTCTGTGCCAAAAAAAAACAGAAAACAAAGTGGAATCAGGAAATGGCTACTGTGGGAGGGTCCTGGCAGGATTTGGGGCGTGGCCCGGGGGGCGGGATCATCTGGGCTAGAGGAAAGCAGCCCAGGGCCAAGGAGCTCCATGTGCACCGCACGAGAGACCAGGAACTCCGGGAGTGAGAGCCGTGATGACAGCTCGGTAATGCATTTATCCCCAGGTGCTCTTACGCATGTTATGGATTTTGATATTTTTATTTAACTGGAAGCGGTCAATCTGGTGCATGTGAGGCAAGGAGGACGGGTCTGCTGTCGGCCCACAGCCATGGCCCCCTTCCTGCTGTGAGAGCTCCTGGCCTCCAAGTGCTGGAGGCAGGGCGCCAGCGTCCCTCTCACGCTCATCTGGAGATGCTCCGGGCTTCGTCCTAGCTTAACAGCCACTTGGAAAGGGTTTGGTCCCAAGTGTCACTGCAAGAGAGACAGACTTGGAGCGGGGCGGGGTAGGGGCTAGGAGGCTGTGTGACATAGAGACGACATGCGGAGGTGCACTAACTGTGTGTCCTGGGGAAATTTCTTAACCTCTCTGGGCCTTAGTGTTTTCATTTGTGAAATGAGATTGAAAACAATAGGGTCTGCCTTGCAGAGTCGATGTGAGGGCTACATGCAGCAAGCCTATCAAGTACGTGAAGTAGTGGCCAGTGCAACCTTAGTAAGTCCCCAATAAATGCTGGCTGTTACTATTACTGCCTCAGACCTGGGGAGGTCTCTTTCCTCTGCTTCTCACCAAAGGAGCCCAAATTACGTGAGCATTGCGCTGTGTGGAGGGCTATCTTCTGAAGGCCTGAAGGCAGAATTTACAGGAGAAAATTCTACAGTAAGCACAGGCCAGATGCTCTCTGCTGAGCACGTTATCTGCATTTTGTCACTGAAATCTCACAGTGTCCTTGAGTGGAGGGCTGTTTAAGATCTGTTTCTGAGATGCAAAACCAAGGTTCAGGCTCCACTCGGGGAATTTCAGGGGCATGCCCAAAGCCACTCAGCCAGTAAACAGGGGAGCCAGGATGACCACCTGAGTATTTGATTCCTCTCTGGTTTTGTTGGCTTGTTGTTCCATTTTGTTGCAATTTTATAGATTCAGGAGATGCAGGCACCAGTGAGAGAACAGTGGATGCTGCTTGAGGACCAGAGGCCAAAACTCAGCGTGGGGGCAGTGTGGCAGGCAGGCAGCTCAGGTGGGCAGAGTGAGCCCTGGCGGCCAGAGGAGGACGGGAACGGTGACCATGAGCAGGGCCAGGGCTCCTTCCTTCAGTAGGATTTAGCCTATTTGTCCCCACTGTGGATTCTGGGAGACAGAACCCCGCTTCATGGTGAACCAGCCGTGTGGCCTCCGGCAGACCTCTTAACCGCTCTGCAATTTACTTTCCCCCCCCTTCACAATGGGAGTATTATTTCCCGGCAGAGAGTATTATGCCACACACTTTTATTAAACACTGTAGGTATGCCATATGTTTTTGTCATGTATATGCAGTCTACATTATGTATACCATACAGTAATATCAGAAATGCAGGTACAAGGAAAACAGCAGATAACCTCAATTTTCTCCTTACAATTTGGGCGGGACAGACTTTTTACAGTATCACCACAGGAACTCTTGGGATAGAAAACTCTCATTTTTTGAGTAGAAATAATATCATGCTGCTGATTGCTGATTCACAACCACCCTTTGGACAAAGAGGAAAGAAACTCAGAGTGTTGGGGACAGTACAGAGGGCACTCGCTTGGCTTGTGTGTGGCAGGATGCAGATTTGAATCAGGGTCTGTCTGAAGAGCTGCTGACAGTCCCCCTACACCATGGGATGCCCCTGGGGCTCTGGACAGTGGCAAAAAGAAATAACAAAATGGATTTGATGGCTCGGTGCTTGTCCACCTTCTTCATCCTTGCATCCTGCCTTAGCACTGTGATTGGCACTCGTGGCCTCTCAGGATCTTTGTTACGTTATGCTGTAGAAAGAAACGCTCAGCATCGTTACTGTCTGTCTTCTGCCCTCACCCCCCGGAGTGGTTCCCGGGGTCTCCCTGCAGAGGCAGTTATCAGGTTCCTTCTGCCCACCTGAATTACACACCCATCTATAGCTGCCAAGATGACAGTTCCCTGGGAATCCTTATGCGCGCTGCAGCCTCATCTTTGTCAAGTGTAGAAAAGCATCTCTCCCCAGCTCAGCCCCTGCAGATGGGCTCATTTTCCAGCTCTTCCTGCCAATGGGCCGACTCTATGGTTGATTAGGGTAATGAGGCTTATGCAGGCTTCCTCTGTCCCTCCCCATCTCCTTGGCTAGGAAAGGGAGCCCACTGTCTATCAATACTGTCTGGCACCAGAAGAAAGCCCCTCTGCCTTCCTGCACCCAGCATCTGGTTGCCTGGAAACCAGGACAGAAGCCTAGAGCATCTTGGGTTTCTTTTTAATTTCCCTGCCAGGTCCCGAAAGCAAGCCGTGTTTGTTTTGAGCAGAACCTTTGCACTGTGGAGGCTTGCCTTAACCTTGCCCAGAACGATTTCATCAACGTGCGTCAATGTGATGCAGAGAGACAGGGACAGCCACTCCGGGTTCAATGTCATTTGGTTATCGGTGTACAGAGTCATAATTAACAGTGAAAGCAGAAGATGGATTGTTTCAGAGGGAGCCAGGACTAGGATCAACTTTGTGTGTGTGTGTGTGTGTGTGTGTGTGTGTGTGT
>NW_017731424.1:3460859-3465609 GCF_001890085.2 Hipposideros armiger | reverse complement strand
AAATTTGAAAAAAAAATGTATTACATAAAGTTATTGAACTCAAGTTTTATTCATCATAAAATTCGTACAACTCCTCATCACTGTCAAAACTCCCAACCATTAGTTTGTCCTCATCTGTGTCTGATGACGAATCACTGTCTTCATCTATTGCCTCGTCCTCAGTTCCGTCTATGGCATTTGAAATCTACAACCACCATATAAGACGCACCCAGTTTTTAGACCCCAAATTTTTCAAAAAAGGGTGTGTCTTATACATGGGGAAATACGGTAGCCGCCTCCTTAGCACAGGGAGATACTACACACTGTACATGTAAGGTGGTTCCTATTCCCTGCTCAAAGGCACAACACTCCAGGTTTCAGTGAAAGAATTTGAAATTATGGACTTAAAGAGAAAAAAAGGAAAAAGAAATTCAACCCCTGACCCATCAAAGAGCAATGTCCCTTTCTGCTCTTTCCTACTCATCCAAAGCCAGCAAGAAAAGAGGTGACTATTCAGAACAGGGATGCTGTAACTGCTGAGGGATGAATTCTTTTCATTTCTGTGTACAAAACAAAGCTTTGCCATCCTCAACCATTTTTCATCTCTGTAGCTTTTATCATCTCCTGTACAAACATTAACTGGACCCCAGCATGTATAAGGCAGGGCATTAAGCATCAAGATATACAACACACGTAAGAAACAGACGCTCCTCCCCGAGGGCTAGTTTCTGGGCCCAACTGCCTCGTGGACATCCGCGAGGCTGTGGCTTAGCCCCCCTCACCTGCGCCAGCTCTCCATGATCCCTCAGCCTCACACAGTGGGGACTGGGATGGAATTGACACCTCTGTGCTTTTGGCCCAGACAGGATTCTCAGGCTACGAAAGGCTTCGGCTTTTCTGCTTCTTGCCTGTCTCCCCCAGAACCCCCAGTCACCTGGTGAGCCTGCACTGTACCTATTACACCCTAGCTCCCGGTCCATCACTGGGCTCAGTGCAAAGAGCACTATTTTCCATAGAAAGATGACTCTCCTTGCCTCTGTCCTTTCAAATTCTCTCACCTCCACCTCCCCCTGAATGAAGCCGGCTCAGCAATTTACTAAGAGGATAACTTAATATGTTTCCCTTCACAGGAAACTCATTTGCATTTTAATGCAAGTTTCCTGGAGCCCCAAGACCATTAGAGACACCTAGAGGAGAGAGTCTAATGGGGTGAAACTTAGGCGCCAAGGCCTAACATCTGGGTTCATAATTTTAAACATATGGTCCATTTCGAATCATGCCATCCACCAGCCGGCTGCTCTTTTCCTGCCAGCCTTCACCGCAGCCACACACTTAGCACCTTCGCGGCATCAACTCACCATTCTTCAAACTGAAAGCAGTTGTCCTCACTGGCAAGCAGGGAGGAGCTTTGGATTAGCTGACGGTGGCAACAGCTGTGGCTCACAGTGCGCCTGACCCTCACAGCAAGCCTGGGAACAGGGGTGTCGCTGCTCCCACTTTACAGATGAGAACAGCGAGAGCTCAGAAAAGCTAAGTGCCTCGTCCCAACCTACAGAACTAGAAGCCAAAACTCAAACTCAGGTTCATGTGCTTTCATCCATCACGCTGTGCCCCTGACCCGAGCAGAAGAGACCCTGAGATGGACTTCCAGCTGCTAGCAGTCGTGATGATAATTAACACCAACCACTTCCACTAAGCATTTATTCTGAACCCACAGCAGGCTTTTCATGCACGTGCATCTGATTGTCCTGAAAGCCTAATGGGGAAGGTCCTAACCTCACACGCACGGCATGATGAGGAAACGGGGCACTTCAGTGACTTGCCAAAGCCAAGGGCATGAGGCGTGCTGTGTTCTTAGCTGCCACCTTTTATTGCTTTGCAGTTGACTCACTGTGTGACTTGTGGCAAGTCCCTTTACCTCTGGGAGGGGAAGGGGCTTTTCTCATCTGACAAATGAAGTCATTGGCCTGGAAAATGGTGAAGGTGCCTCCCGCAGCTTCCACAGGGACTCCCCTGTGATGAGATTAGAAAGTGGGGCCAGCCTGGCCGGCCTCCCATCTGTACTCCCAGGGTTTATTTACGCTCCGTGTCTCTGGCGACAACTGCTTGACCATATGGGCCGCCCTGGCATACAGTGGGCTCCATGACAGCCCTGGGAGCCAAGGTTCTGGTGCCCCCACAGGAGGGGATTTGGTCCTCTGCGTGCCGGCCTGCTGGAGGGGCACCGTCCCTGGTTGCACCCTGAGCAGGCCCCCACAGGTAGCTGCTTTCCCACAGACAGCCCCACAAGGCAAGGTCCTCGCTGGCTGCCTCTGCTGCTTTTATTGCTTCCTTATCTCTCAAGTCAGAGAATGTGAGGGCTGCACTTTGGTTACAATCTGTTAACTTGCCTGCTTTCAGAGGCCCAGCCCTGGCCGAATACAGTCAATGACACTGTTCCTTGCCTTTCCTAACCACCACCGTATTGCATAGACCCAGAACTCATGAATTACAGATGCCCTTCTCTTCTTTGTCCCCCGTTTTACCAAAAGCACTGCTCTGTTGCAGTGGGATGGAATGTTAGAAAGATTTTGGAAATCCTAATGCTTTGTGCTCACAAGCATTGCTTTGCTCCTTTTGTTGTTATTGTTATTGTTGGTTTCTGGAGGAAATACCCACTGAACACCCTGAAGCTGAAGGCTCACAGCTTTAATCTGCAAGCCTCCGTTGGTGGCACTTAACAGGTTGCTGGTAGATCATGTGTTAGCTATCCCAGATCCCCAGCTGGGGGAAGTGGCCCTGTTTTCATGGCACTGTACACAGATGAGCTGGCTTTTGAGCCTGCCACAAGTACTGAGGGCACAGTGTGACATCTTTATAGAACGATAAAGCTTGGTTGTTTTCCTATGCTACATTAAAGGGCTATTTCTTCATTTCCAAAGCCTCCAGCAGTACCTGGAAAAACTACTGGAAATTTGCTTCAAAGACTTGGGATTGTACCAATACCTCTGTTTTTAAAAGGCCAAAAACACTAGGAAGGTTGTTTTTCTTTCTCTATACAGAGGAGTAGTTCCATCTTGTATTAATGCTGTTGAAAAGAAAGACAGTAAGACAAGACAGGGAGAAAAGGGGAAAGAAAGAAAAGCCATTCAAGGGCACCTGCTCTAAAGAGGGGCCCAAGCTGGATGTTGCGTGGGTTGTTTTTCTTTCNTGTGTGTGTATGCGTATGCCCATGCACATGTGTTGAAATTGGCAGCGTTGTGACTTGCCACTTGCTGTAGCCACGTGCAAAAGGGAAGAGAGATTCTTTCTTTTTCCCCAAAAGAACAAAAGCCCATCTTGAAAATGCATGTCTTTCAAAAGCCACAGAATTCAGGGTAAAAGCTCCAGGACTCTGCTTGGCTCACCCCCGCCCCCCAGCTGTGTCTCAACAGGAATGTGAATCATCTTCAGATAGGCCTGTCATTGGAGAGGCGGGGATTTTAAGTCACAAGTGAGAAAGACGTCCCCTCCCCCACTCCCAATCCTGCGGGTTAACACTGAGAGGGCGGACCAGAGTTTAGGACTAAACTTCGCCCCTGTTACCTCAAATGTGTTCTGGCTCATGCCACCTGGGTGACGAATGTTCCCAAGGCTGAGAGGCCTTTCATTTGGGGTGGGTGGGACTGGGTGTTCTCTCTTGTCAAGGCCGCCTGTGTTCCCAAAATATGCAGTCTTCTGAGAGGAACCATCAAACCAGGCCCCCCTGAGGAAGTCACTTCATAGGGATTAGGAGCCACGCATCTTCCCCTCACCAGGCCTAACTACCATGCGTATTCACCCATTTTGCAGATGAGAGTGGAGAGGCCCACAGTGGCCAAGCATCTTGCTTGAGTTACGCAGCTAGTGGGCAGTAGAGCCCAAACTTGAGCTACATAGCTTACTCAGAAGTCATTATGAGAAACACTTTATCTGACGTCCTGAATCTAAAGATCTTTCAGATACTGGCTCTTCAAGCTGACAGTCTCTTGGGAAACTCTTATCACTTAGTGAATAAATTGAAATAGAGCGATAATAGTAGATAGGTATGTAGCATGTCTGAAAGGATCCGATTTGCTATGCATGTCTTCTTGGTAGAGTTTTTAAAGAAGTGTTTTGATGTACTTTTGACCGAGAGGTGGAAGTGTGGAATATTTTTATTATATAACTAAACCCACGTTTCTTCATTGTATTACTTGCCCCCGTCTGTGTTTGGGGAGTTCTGTGTGTTTCGTGGTATTTTCTGCAACAGCGGCTTTTCTCCTGGCTTGAAGAATATTTTAGAGACAAAACAACGTGAAGACAGGGACTCATGTTTTCCTCTCATAAATGGCAGCAGAGAGGTTAAGCAGCAAGATACCAATATTCAGCTTAGGAACCTGATGCCCTGGGTTCAACTCCTGGCTCCACCAGTGTCTCGCTTGTACGAGTAATAACATATCCAAGCCTCAGTTTATAATCTGTGAAATGGGGATGATAATGGTATGAATCACTGTAAAGAATAGAAGGATTAACGTGTAAAGTGATGAGCATGGTGCCGAACAAGGATTCAACAAGCGGTAGCCACTATTATTATTTTATTATCAACGTGGAGATTATAAGGTTGACGAAAGCTGTGGGATAAATCACAGTAGAAATCAGAAATTCCCAAACCTCAGAGAGATGCTGAGAAGGAGTTTTCCTGGTACAAAGAAGGTTTTGTCTCTGATCTTTGTCTCATGACTCCTATATTCTTTAAAATGTTTACATTTTTAAAATTGTGCTGGCCTATAGG
>NW_017731424.1:3424074-3457119 GCF_001890085.2 Hipposideros armiger | reverse complement strand
CAGGAGGGTAGAAAGGAGGAGGAGGAAGATGAGGAGGCAGCAGAGCCCACGAAGGCGCCCGGACTCTATGGGCAGATGAGCTCAGTGCCCCGCCCAGAAGACTTGAGGGGCTGTCGCAGAGCCAGAGAAGGGATGGAAGTGATCGTGCGGTTGGAGTGTGGGGTGAGGACTAGCAGGCAAGCCAGACTCGGTCTTTGCACCGGGAACGATGAAGACCCAGGGAAAGTGGGTATGAGCCCAGAAGTTCGTGAAGCGGCAAAGGATGGCCTGTTCAAATGCCAGAAACTTCTACCAGGAAGGAGCAGTCCCTGAAGCTGGAAAGGGGTAAACTGGGAGACAGTGAGCTCACATGCTGCCTTCGTGCCAAGCGCAGGTTGGGGTCGGGCATACCCCCAAGAGATGATGCGGTCCTCAATGGTGGGAGGTCCTGGGCCTGTGACGAGGCCTGGTGAGTAAGGTCCTTCATGAGCGAAGGAGCCCGTCAGCAACATCCCTCCCTCTTTCAGCATTTATGGAGCGTTCCTGTCAGCCAGGCACTGTCATTGGTGCTGCGGACAAAAGCATGAAGGATACAGCCGCTCCCATCAAGGAGCTAGCAGACACTCAAAAACCATTGCAGTCGTTACTACAGCGACGTTTTGTGGAAGAAACAGTGGGGATATAAGAGAATGAGGGCCTGAGTGGGTCCAGAAGTCAGAAAGAAAGAGTCGTGGGGCAGGTTTGCCAGATGGACAGGTGAGGTGGGCTTATTAAAAAATGGTAGTACTTACCATTTATTGTGTACTTACTAAATGTCAGGTACTGTGCTAGCAATGCAGTACAATATAGTATAGTACAGTATAGTGTAGTGTTGTGTAGTCTACTGCAGTATAGTATAGTGGAGTATAATGGAGTATATTATAGTACAGTACAGTATTATGTGGTATAGTGTACTAAAGTATAATTAGTGTGGTGTAGTGCAGTATATTATAGTATAGTACAGCATAATACAGTACAGTGTAGCATAGTATAGTTAGTAGTATAATATAACATAGTACAGCATAGTACACTACAGTATAGTATACAGTATAGTCTATAGTATAGCATGGTACAGCATGGTATAATATAGTATAGCGCAGCATAATACAGTATAGTATAATGTAGTATATAGTACAGCATAGTACAGTATAAGCATATATAATATAGTATAGTATAGTAGAGCATACTGCAGTATAGTATAATATTGTATAGCACAGCATCATGCAGAAGAGTATAAAATAGTACAACATAGTGTAGTATGGCATAATATAGTATAGTATAGTACAGCATAGTACAGTACAGTATAATGTAGTATAGTATAATATGAGGTAGGAGCCAAGATTTGACCCAGGACTGATCTGTCCCCAAAGTTGACCCCTTGACCCCTGTATCGTATGCCTTTCCTGTGTATAACATTGGTCCCAAGGAGGATGACAGGAGTTGGGTATGAAAGGGGAATTAACGATGATTTGGGGGTATTGAGCATTTTTCCCAGTGTCTGAGGTTGACATCCTAAACAACAACCTTGGCCGCTAGTCAACTGTCCTCCCTGCTGTGGATAAGACGGCCAGGCAGGAGTGTCCAGGCCCAAGCTGGCCAGGCCAACCTCACTGAGTGTTGAGACCTCCACAGGCAGCCAGGCCTCTGCGATGCCCCCCTCACACGCGATCAGCTTTGTTGAAAGCAACCATCCAGGTTCCTGGGAGCATCAACTCCATTGTCCTTGCAGGGAGGGTCTGCATTCCGCTTCACCGTCCTTAACCCCAGTAGTGGGTGGTGGGCGTGGAGTCTGAGGTGGGGAGGGGTCTGCGGCCGGCTTTTTCCTCCAACGTTAAGACTTGGACATGGGAACAGCCTTGCTTCCTGGGATTTAGAAAGTGGAGAGATGGGCTGTTAGAAAATGAAAAATGGTGAACAGAAGCAATTTTCCTCATGGGCTCTGGCCCCAGGAACGTCAGTCTTTGTTTTGGATGCACGTCCTTGTCTGTTCTGTTCTTAATTTATTCTTGCTCATCTGCCCGAGTGTAGTGAAAGTTAACGGAAGTGAGGAGAGCAGGGAGACATGGGGCTGAGATGCTGACAGTGAGAGGCGGACAGACAGGGGAACGCTCAGGCTGGGCTCCGGGACCACTTACGCTGGGTGTCATGGTGCATGTGGGACATTCCATCCTTAGAGGCAAACATGGCTTTGTCATCTCGGTGGGGCCCTCACTGGCCACCCTATGGAGATAGCAACCTTTCGTACTTCCTATTCCTATTTGCTACTTTTTGCTTATCCCTAGCCTATCTGGAACACTATATATTTTACTTATTTTTCTTGTTTATTACCTGGAAGATAAACTTTGTTTTGCTCACTGCTCTATCTTCAGTGCCTAGATGAAGCTTTGGTGCAGAGTAGGTGTTCAATGAAGGCTTAGGATGGAGCCTGGCTTGTAATAGGTACTTAGCGTGGTAGTGACCGGAAAGCCCTATTCTTGGCAGTCATACATGGAAATGCAAGAAGGCAGCTCAGGTGACCCAAGGTCAGAGAGGGGAAGACAGTCTGAGATTCTGAAAACACAAGCTGACTATACAGCCCTGGACAATTGAGAACTAACAGAGTGTGTCTCGTCACCTCAGGTGTGATGGACACGGCATAAGCATGGCTCAGTGTGCGCTATTCTAAATGCCTGCAGGACCCCCTGTGCTGTCGGTTTGCTTGGAATGCCTCCCAGACCTGGCAATGCCCCTTCCCACACCCCTACCCCTAAAGCCCCAACAAAATCTACAGAACTTGGGATTGGGAAAAACGGTGAGATGTCACCACTGCTCCTGCTGACAGGCCACAGTGGCCAAGTTTCCCCCAAGAATCGTGTTCCTTTAAGCTTCACCCCCTCACTAGCCAGTACTTGTCATCATGAGTTGGACATTTTGGTGTTTATGCTGAGCACAGAGTACTTTCTGACTGTAGTGGAAAACTTAGCAGGGGGAATTTACCCAACTTTGTCGTCACTTTTTTAATGAGCAAGTGTCCCCTAGCCAGGCCCTATTAGCTAATAAACTTAAGTGAAACTTGATGCTGTGTTCTCCATTAATTGAACGGCTACCTAGTGATCATTCAGGAAAATTATGCAATTTATTTCTACAATATTATGAATTATTTGTCATCCTTCACAGCCTAACAAGTCAAGGTTCACGATTAAGTTAGTCTCATAAAGAAAGGGCACCCACCTCCTTCTCGCCAAAGGACATTTTGGCCTGAGGTTGTCCCGTCAATGTGTATATGCCAACAACTTATTAGATAGTTGCTGAGACTTTCTAAATCTTTGGTTTGTTTCCTTTTCTTCTCTTGTAAAGTCATTGTTTTTAACCCAAAGTGAACCTTGTAGAAGTGCTCTCTGACCCCACTATCCTGCCTTACTTTCCTTTTTTCTCTTCTTTTTTCTTTTCAGACACTTTTACCGTCTTCTCCCCATCTCACTCCAATGCCCTTCTTTTTCCTGTTCCTCTGTCTCTCTGTTACGTTTACTATTCCTATATATTTTTTTCATTATAAATTCATGGAAGTTCATCATAAGAAATTTGAAAAAAAAAACCCAAAAAACAGCAAAAACCCAATCACTTGGGAAAAAAATTATATATGTGCATTTTAAGAAACATTTTAATGTATAGACTTCTTATTCCCTTCCTCCCTTTCTTTTTCTTGTATTTTTTTTTAATGAGAATTACATCAGACCAATTTTATAACCTCTTTTTTCCCCACTTAATGTCTAATGGACATTCTTCCATATCACTGAGTGTTTTTCCACAAGGCCTTTTGAAAGGATGCTTAGTATTCCCTCCTAGGGATGAGCTACAATTTATTAAACCAATCCTGTATGATTGAGCCTTAAGGTAATCCTCCAAGGGAGGTCCTCAAAATAAATAGTAAATCTTTGTGCAAACTTTGGCTTTTTATTAGAACAAATTCCTAGAGGTGGGGTTGCAGGTCATAAAGGACGAACGTTTTTCACCATTCTTAGAGCTATTAGTTCTGAGAGTCAGGTGTGTCCCCCACCCCCCACGGCAAGCGGGAGCCTACCGAGTAGGTGAGCTTTCAATGGCTCCTCTGCCTTTCTTTCACGTCTGCTACTGACCTTGGCCCTGAAGATCCTCGTCTTTAGGGATGCCGTGCCAGGGAGCAGCTGTATATCTGTAAATCTACGTTTCCACTCACTTTGACCTAGGGTTAGCAGTCTTCAAAATCTGCTGGAAAAATCCTAGCAATGCCAAGTCCTGGCTAGAGTTGCCATGGTGACAGACAATGCCAACAACTCTTTATCCACCTCCCGCCCCAAATCTTCAGAAGGTCTCTTCAGAAGACACTGGGGAAAATATCTGCTTTATCGGCAAGGTAGATTAATCGTTTTCTACCCAGTTGGGGGTCCCCTCTGGACAAAGCTAATGACCAGCAAGATCTCACATGGATGTTGTAAAAATACCACTAAGCTTTCTTTTTTATTGCTTTTTTCCTTTTTCTTTTTTTTTCTTGCTTTCCCCTGCTTCCAGTATATCCCAAATAGTACTAGATTTCCAAAAGTCAATCTACACACATGCCTATGCCACTGACAAAGAAGGGGCATTAAAAACAAGGGAACACAGACCAGATGATACAGACTCTTCGAGACAATCAGGGAAATTTGATTATGGCCTATGAATTGGAGGACACACACACACACACAAATCTATGCAGGTATGATAATGGCCTTGTGGTTACATAAGGATATGACTGTGACTTTTGAGATGCATACTGAAGTATGTGCAGATGAAATGATATGATATCTTGGATTTGCTTTCAAATCGTTTAGCAAAGGAAAAACAAAGAGAAGATCAACAAGGCAATGTGGCCAAATTTTATAATCTTGAACTTCAATGATAGGTTAAAAAATTGTACTATTCTCTCTCCTTGCAGCACGCTTAAGAGTTTTCATATTCAAAAACCTTAATAAGAACAACGTAATGTGCTTTGTACTCATTATTTCCAACGAAGCATTGAAATGGTCATTACAGAAACACATCAGATCTGTTACATTTATTCTGTGACTTAACGTTTTCTTTTCAATTACACACAGGTTTGCACCACCATCATTTCAGGGCTCAGGGACCCCTAAATGGCTCAATCCAGCCCTGGTCCCAAAGTCCCAGCCCCACAGCTACAGGGGAGACTCCCCTTCCCAGATACCAATCAGTGAAACAAAGGCTGAGGTGACCTCTGACCTCCCCTCTAAGGAGGGGCTGAGGCAAGTCAACTCCCTGGTGGTTCTCAGCCGTGCTGTCCTTACACCTTCTGTAATTTAACACTCAAAAGTGTATTATTCACACAGAAAAGATTTTTACTGCAGTTTGCACACAAGGATCTGCAAAAGTCAACCCTCTTCCTTCAGCCCTCTTTTGTTCTTGGTTGCTAGGCATTCTATTGCTTATGAGCACAATATTTACTTTTATTTATTTTATTTGCCTTTGTATTTGAAGAGTCTGGGCAGCCCCCAAGATGCAGGGGCTGGGAATTTTCTGGGGGATAAAATGCTCTATGCAGCAGTTTGTCCATGTTTGCATCTTGGTAATAGGTTCTTCCCACACAAGGTCAAGGCCCTGGATTGGTGCTCGGGTCTCTGCTTGAAGGGGCAAGTGTGTGATTCCCACATGAGGCCTGGGTTCAAGGGGCTTCAGAAAGCTTGCAGAAAGAAGTGCTGGCCCTTTCACCATCTCTCCTCAGTTATTCACACTGAAGGTTTTCTTTGCAAAATAAATGTTTTAAAATAAATAGTCATATTATGAAAGACTCAAATAATAATACAGAAGTTAAATGAGTAAAACGCAGGAGCCCTACTCATTATATATCCCCAGTGCCTTCCCAGTGATCACCACCATGTTCAGGGTGGCATGATCCCTGACCTTGCAGAGCCCATGGCTCCTAAGAAGTAATTCTCAGGACCTACTGGAGGTGGAGGTTGCAGGTACAAGACAGACAAGCTCTGACTTCCACCCTTAAGAAGCTTATGAGGTTTGGGGTCAGGAAAATTTCTAAGAAGCCTCTAAGGAGAGCTCTACCTGATGGGTTAGATTCACAATTATAGGTTATCATCACACCTTTTTAGAGAAGAAAGGGAAACCTCTGTTTCTTCCACCAACTACACTTCTGACACGAAATGTGTTGGGTTCTTGCCCACATCAACCAGTTCTCTAACTCTGCGGACACCAATGGGTGTCTGTCCTACAATTCAACTCTGACACTAAGCTACCCAGACTTAGTGCTGACCTCACAGGCGAAGGGCTCAGTCCCACAAGACTGCCCCCACTTCAGAAACCAATCACCAGTTCCAGGCTGTCACCTGTGTTTCTGACTGGCTATAAGTCAGGGGCTCCCACGGCCCTTTCTTCGGGTTCGATAATTTGCAAGAATGGCTCACAGAATCCTGGGAAATACTTGCTCATGTTTACCAGCTTATTATAAAGGATACAGACAAACAGCTGGATTAAGAGGCACATAGGGCAAGATCTAAAATATCCCAAACACAGGAGCCTCTGTCCCCATGGAGTTGGGGTGGACCACCCTCCTAGCACATGGATATGTTTTCCAATGTAGAAGCTCCACACCGCGTAGTTCAAGGACTTTTATGGAGGCTTCATCACATAGGCATGATCAATTATTAACACAACCTCCAGCACCTCTCCTTCCCTGGACAGTGGAGAGTCAGGCTGAAAGTTCCAAGCTTCTAAATATGGCTTGGTCTTTCTAACCATCGGCCCCCATCCTGAAGTTACCTAGGAACCCACCAAGAACTGCCTCATTAGAACAAAAGATGCTCCTATCGCCTAAGAATTTCCAGGGGATTTGGGATCTCTGTGTCAGGACATGGGATGAAAACCCAGTTTTAGAACTAAAGATGATCCTAGCATCTCTATCATTCAGGAAATTGCCAGGATTTTAGGAGCGCTGTGTCAGGAACTGGGTGACAGAGACCAAATATATACTTCTTATTATGTCACAAGAGGAAAAACTATTAGTGGGAACAGAAGTCATAGGAAGCTCGAGGTACCATCTGAGGATGACTTAGGTCATTGGAGAGGGAAGCTTTGCTGGTGGGGGAGGCGGAGGGAACCAGTGCTGGGCAGGGCCTGGAGCTTCTACTCGTCTACAGGCATAGCAATCGTGTCCTTTAGGAATCTTCTGGATGCAAATGATAGAAAATCTAACCCAAACTGGTTTAGGCAAAAAAGAGATTTTGTTTGCTCATGTCATGAAAAAGTTCAGGGGATAAATTGAGTTTAGACATGGCTTGATCCATGGACTCATAAAAGGTCGAACAATATCTTTATCCCTCAGTTCTGTTCTCTTTCTTGAAGGCTTTATTCTCAGACTACAGTTGGTGGATGGAGACGGTGGCCAGCAGCTCCAAGGCCCAAAGTCCTTTAGGTTAGAGGCTGTGGAGAAAAGAGCACATTTCATCCCATTAGCTTCTGAATATGCACCAAGATAAATTTCGGTTTTGAGCCAGTCCCGGAAACAATCGCTGTCACCAAATATTGAAATGATGCCAATTGACCAGCTTGAGTCACATGCTCAGAGGAAAGGAGAGTCGTTGTTATGCAAAGGAGATTTGGGATTCTGTTGCCCGAAGAGGGGTGCATTGGCACCCAGAGGAAACCTGCAGAACATGGCCTCCACAGAGACTCTAAACATAATGCAAGCTTTGTTGGTTCTGCTTGCAGGAGCCTGTTCAGGAGCAAAAGTCTGCAATAAAGAGATTAACTTGAGCAAAGAACTCTACACTCAACTCTGGGAGCCCATTGTGCTCCAAGAGTCCTGGGAGGGTGACTGAGCAGGGCCACACCTTCTTCAGTCAGGGGTTCCCAGAACCGTCTGAGAGGAAGATGATTTCCTGATACATAAACCCAAGCCTAGGGCTTGAGATGACTGGGTTGTTCAGGCTTCCGGAAACAATTAGTCATGCAGAGAGTCGGGGAAAACTCAGGAAAGTGTGTGTTCAGAGTTTCTGGCCTGATGTCTAGGTGGGCTGAGGCATGAATTGCGGGCCCCTGCCATTGGCCGTGGCCAAGAGACCTATGCTCCGAGCACAGAGGTTGCTAAGAAAGAGGATGGCTTGTCTCAGAGGCCCGAGGCTCAGTGCCACGCTGGGGCACACACTCAGGAGTGGCCTGAGGATAAAGCCCTACTTTTGTGCAGTCCAGTAGCATCCCAGCCACCCTCTTGGGGACTCTGTGACTCCAGCAGGGACATGGAGGGGGATCATCACTGCAGCTTCAAACAACACCCCTGAAAAACACTGTGAAGAACTTTTGTTTCATCCTTTTTTTTTGTTTTTCCCCTAAGGTCCGGGTGTTGTCTTCCACTAGAATTGAAAAAATGTGGGAATAAGAAGATTATAGAGGGACACCTGTAGATATGGAGGAAAGGAAGATGAATTTGAGTTTGGAAGAAAACCAGGTGCAGGCTTGAGAGGTGTTTCCTTAGGTTATAGAATGAATATATTGCTTTTAACTGACAGCTGGAAGTAAACACAACGTGGCATATCAGGGCTCAGCTGGGGAATGGGGCAGGCAGAGGAATCAGCCTTTGGAGAAGTAACTCCTTTCACTTCATTTAAGCCATTTCGGAAAGAAATATTTCATTGTGTTTTCTATAGGGCTGTGCCTCCTGAAACATGGGATGTGACAGGATGACTTGCCTTTCTGTCCTGGAGTTGTCATTGTGAGCACCAGTTGTCACGGTAAAACCTTCTGGAGTGTACAAGACGTCTGACACAGCCAGAGGTCCACACAACTCTAGGCTGGACATAGTTTTTAAAGGAAACCACCAAGGAGCACTCAAAACCTAGGGATACGAGGTCCTAGCAGCCACCGGCATTCCTTGCTCCTGGCTCTTTTCTCCACCTTCAAAACCAGCAGCACAGCATCTTCCGATCTCCCGCCTTCTCTCCCACTGCTGCTGTCCGCCCATCGGGTTTTCTTCTTCTATAGTTGAATCTCTCTCTGAGATTTGTGTGTGTCCCTTAGAAGTGTGTTATAAGGACCCTTGTGGTTACGTTTAGAGTCCACGCAGATAATCCAGGACAATCTTCTCATCGCAAGATCCTTAACTCAGTCACATCTGCAAAGCTCCTTTTTCCATAAAAATTTACAAGCACAGGTTCCAAGGATTAGGGCCTAGATAGCTTTGGGAGCCATGATTTAGGTTCCCACAGTGATAATGACATCCAATTGAAGTCCTCAACCATACTGACGGCACATGGAACGGGCGGGTCCCTCTCTGACCTTTAGCTGCAAGGGTCATCAACCAGCCAGCATGGTTTTGGACAGAAATTTCTCATAGGAGCTTTGCTTGCATTATTGTTTGGTGCAATAATGTGAAGCGTATCTTTGTGAGGCAGGTGTCATGCAGACCTTTCTATCTGAAACCAGTGGCGGACAGCCAAAATTCATTTCTAGTTGTTCCCCATGAGAAAGGCCAAGTCATCAGCTGTAAGGTGAATAAAATATGTCAAAGCTCAGGGACTGATGTCTCCCCATGGAAGGTTCTAGGCTGCTGTCTCTTGATCGCTGATGTCTGCCCTGTGTTCATTTTTTCTTGCCTCCTTCACTTTCTGCTGTCCACACCTCTTGAGAAAACTGCTGTGCCTGCTTCTGTGAGGTCCCCATGCAGTGGGGACGGGGAAGCAGATCACACAGCTTTGGATAAAGTAGGAACAGGTAAGACTTGGCCGAGGGGCTGGAGAAAGGGCCTCTTCTAGTCCCTCCTTCAATTGTGAGTTGACTCTGATATTTCTCTTTTAACTCCTGAGCTGTTTTGTCAACTTAATTCTAAATATTCTAAAATATTTAAGATACGAGGCGTGACAATTAAGTTCGTAAACTCATCCTAGAAAAAGTGCTCCATACCTCATTGCTGAATATCACTATGGTCCCCTTTGAAGGTCTCCCCTTGGGAAGCTATGCACCGACGCCAGCGCCTAGTCCACCCTTCAAAGCAATTTTGGAACTCTTTTTCTGGAGTGGCCATCAGAGCTGTTGTCATATTACCCCTGATGTCCTGAATGTCATCAAAATGTCTTCCTTTCAATATTTCCTTTATCTTCAGGTAAAGAAAGACATCATTGGGGGCCAGATCAGGTGAGTAGGGGGGTGCTCCAATACAGCTATTTGTTTACTGGCTAAAAATTCCCTAACAGAGAGTGCCGTGTGAGCTGCTGCATTGTCGTGACGCAAGAGCCATGAATTGTTGGTGAAAAGTTCAGGTTGTCTAACGTTTTCATGCAGCCTTTTCAGCATTTTCAAATAGTAAACTTGGTTAACTGTTTGTCCAGTTGGTACAAATTCATAACGAATGATCCCTCTGATATCAAAAAAAGGTTAGCAACAGCGTTGCAACAAGTTCACAAAGTTAATTGTCAGACCTCTGTATAATGAGGCTCAGATGACCCCAGAGCCCAGGTTGCCCCAGCCAGTGCCCGAGATGCTCTATGGCTCCACTTCTACTTGGATTGATCACTGAATGTCCCTCCATCTAAGGGGAAACACTGGAAATGTAACCAGTGCCCTTATAGCCCTGGAGGTGCTACTGCCAAATGACTGTGAGGTCTTGGGCTTCTCATCCTCTCTTGGGACTTTCATTTCTCTCATTTGCAAAGTGAATAGTTTCTGCTTTACTCTCTCAGTGGAGAATTGAATGGTAGCACTTTAAGATTCTAGCCCAGCTTTTACATGAAAGAAAAAGAAGAGGGCGTTTTGTGATATCTGAGTTTCGGTAACGTGAGAGGTTCCAGTCATGCTATCTTGATCGTTAACTTGTGATGATAATGTATACACAAGGCACTAATTCTTTATTTAAAAAAATAAGATGGTGGCTAATTTGATTTGAATGCTCCGGTCTGGGAGTATGCTTCATGATTTTTAATCCAATTAGTGTTGGAGATACTTCTGATTCTAAGAGTATTTGGTTTCTGCTTATGGTATAAGTTCTATGCCCCAGTGACTCATGTTTCAAGAAGGGAGAAGTGGCGGCCTATAGTCAATAAAAAGGGTCTATTTATAGGGTTGGTTGTTTTTTGTTATTAAACCCAAGTGACAGGGAACAGCGGCCTTGCTTTCAGCTCAGATTTCTGTAAGCAGCAGAAAACCTACAAACTATATCAACTTGTTTTCCATACAAATTAGAATTATTTCTCCATAATGTCTCAAAATATCCTACTTTAAGGTAAAAGAAAGCTGCCATGACCACCATGCTGGGGAACATTCTGGAAGTTTTGGCCCAGAGATCAGGGGTCAATTAGCCAGTGGGCTAGCTCTTGATTTGAAGAGAATTATACAGGTGGATAACCTTCAGTGCCTGACTCACCTCATCCTGCAGCCTTCCTCTTCACATGAGACCTCAAAGTCAGTCTGAACCACTCTCCAAATAAGTAGCCTTTTCATTGAGACAATAATGCCCCGAATCAATTTTTCAATTCTGTTTTGTTGGTACCATGTCAATTTAATGCTCTGAAACGTCTAGAGAGACTGTGTGTTTGTAATAACATTGTGGTACAATTTTCACACTTATACATTTTTAACCACTAAAACTCATCACCCTCAAGGTAATTTCGTAATAAGAAACTTTCTTCTGTCCTTGGCTATCGTTGATAAAGGTTGCATGGAACCATCTTAGACATGACACAAATTGTGCCCTGTTGCCCTGTGGTAAGTCAGCCTCTGATCCAATTTTTATGTGACAGGAAAGTGAAAAGAAGACAGAGTGAAAATGATAGGAAAACACTTAGTTGATCCCATCTGTTTGAGGACGTGCGTTTTGAGCTGTGACCCTGCTCGTTGTGATTGGGGAAAAACCTTTGTGCTGAAGTGCAAGTCTTGTATAGTGTTGGTCAGAAGGGAATGTCGCTAAATAGTTTTGGTGTTATTTCACAAGATGGAATTTAATATCTCTCTGCTGCTGAGGCTCTCAGGTGACCAGAAAAGAACGGGAAGATGAATCTTACATATTTTCTGCAGGGAAAGAAATTCCTGGGACATTATTACCCACAATGCCCTCTATGGTGCATCTGGCTCTGTATGTTCGATTAACTATGAAAACATAGATGAGATCAACTAAAATACTACAGAAATGAAAAACAAATACCGTCCCATCAGTAGAGTGTTGTGGAGAGTATGAAAAACATACCTCTGTCAAGAATGTGGAAAACAGGGAGTGGCCTTGAAATAACATTTCTTTCTCTGAAGGCTCTAGGAAAATCAAAAACATATTGAGCTTTGGATCCAGGCTCATGGCACAGGGGGCAGTGACAAGATTATTTCTTCTTGGCACTTCTACGAGCAGGATTAGTTAATTGAATCTGTGGTTTTTAGATTTAGTTGGTGCTTCTGGCATGGCTGCTGGATGGACAAGGTTCTTGGGTCCATTTTCCTGCTGGGTCCTATGCCCAGTTTTCCCTTATGAGAGAGAAACGGTCTGCAGCCCGTCAGCGCCCCGGCCTGTTTAGACAGCCTGATGCAATGAGACATGGATTTGTTTGAGCAGCACTCAAATACTTAGATGTCACCAGGTACTGGGAGAAAAGGCACTTTTTTCATAGATGCAGTCCTATAGGGGTATCTCAAATCCAAAATGGAAGTTGGGGAAGAGAGAAGGGGTGGTTGGGAAAAGAGGAATAAAACTCCAGTCTCCAAAAGATCCCCCAACCTTAAGAAGTGGGAAAAAAATACTAAAATATTTAAATAGGTGAGAAAAAGGGATAGTGTGGGCACTCACTAACTGTAAAGCTTAACACTTTTATAAAACTATTAAGCGCTTACAATTGCCACTCACAAGATCCCCAAATATAAATGGTGTCATAAGAATGATGTCTCAAAGGAATTCCTATATGAATTTTGTTTGCAACCCCTTACCCCTTGCCCATCAGCACCACCAGCTATGATGAATCTCCCTACCAAGCATAAAAGGTGGGATAGTCTAGTCCCCAGTAGATAATCAGGGCATTTGTGGCCCAAATAACTTCTTTCCCTATGTAAGGTTACTGCGCCCAAACAGTCTTTCTCTGAAAGAACCCACAGCAAACAGACCTTACCAGTTCCCAGGAGACCATGACTTTCTGGTGATGAGCTGTACTGTATTTCTCCCCCAAATCCCTCAAGTCTAAAGTTAGAAGTTTGTGATTGGAGGGGGGTGGGGGAGAGCGGTGGCAATGATTGGGAGAACGCACAACCCAACATCCAGATGTCAGTTGGACAACTGTCCTACCTCTAAATGGCTGAATGACCACATAAAAGTCAGATGACCTGGACTAGGTCTAATTTCCCTATTAATTAAAGGTATTGAGCTGGGAGAGATAATCTTTAAAAAAAAAAAATCTCACCCTCTCCTCCTCCAACTTGAGGAGTTGATAAAAATTCATTTTTTTCTGAGACGGTTAAGTCTCATGTTTGTTAAATCTCCTAATGTTCTAGCCCATCTGTGTTTATAAATTGTATACTTTAATTGCTTTTTAGAGGGCTAAATGAAAACTCATGATTCCAGAAAAAAATATTTACAATGGCTTAAAAATATGAATAGCCAATGAGCATCCTGGTTGAATCCAAATTCTTGGGTAACTTTGAGAGATGAGAAAATTATATTCTGGTTGCTAGTTTATATATCTCACCATTAGTACGTTCTTTCCTTAGGTGTGAGTGACAATCTTGCCCAAATAGTCTAACTTTCTAAATGTCCAAAACAAACCAAAGTAACCAAATACACAAAAAGAAACAAATAATAAGAAAGCAAAACAAGTTAAAAAAATGATCTAAATTGTTGCCTCTTACATCATCCTAAATCAAGATTATGGCTTCAGATGTTTCCTTTTAGAATTCAGACATTTCAAGTGCTTTGTATACGATCACTCCAGACACTGGATGCTGGGGAGAGAGGAGAATGGAAAAATGGTTTCTCTCCAACTTACCTCTTCATAGCGGTGGGGTGGGGGTGGGGGTGGGGGGGTTCCAGCAGGGCACTTGGTAGAGTTTCAGCAAGAAGGCTTTTCTTAATTCTTTCCCCTTTTCTTTCTTCCCTACATTCTCTTTTTTACAACAGAAAATGCAGGGTGTGGCATGATTTCTTTTTGAGGCGACCATGTAGAAAATTTAAAGAAAATTGCAAAACCTTGAGTCTAGTTTCAGTGTGCCATTCATGCAATTTGGGGCAAAGGTGCCTGAGACTCAGTTTCCCCATCTGTGAAAGGAAAGGTGGTCTCCAAGGTCTCATCCAGGTCTAAAATTCCATGGTTCTGACGCACCATCTTTGAGTGTTCAGCAAGTGTCTCAGAGATGTATCTTGTTTGAAGAAGCAGAACTTTCTAAAAGAGTGGAAAAAAAGATACTAACTTCATATTATCTAAAATTATAAGTTCAGAACAGTTGTTGATGTATCTCTTCCTCTCAATAATTAAAAATCTTTAGATATAATTTTCATTTAAAGTTAATTATTGAACTAGTTTAGAGTTAAGAAACGTATTGGCACTGGTACTTGCTCCTTCCAAGATGACTGAGGTCTTAAATATTTAACTTGCAAATATTGTGATTCAGACAAACATCGCCTTATGAACAAGGAAGTTCAGGAGATTAAAACCCAGGAACGCCATTCTGCAGTTGGGTCACGTTATAGATTGTGCAATGTCATGACCACATACTCATTGTTTGAGGCAAGAGATTCCAGTTAAGGATACACAGCTTTGGGTTGTGGTGGCCTCCTTCCTCAGATTGCCCTCCACCATGTTTCCCTTCCTTTGCTCTTTTAAAATTCTGTGACTCTCTTCAAAGAGGCTCCCCCAAATATCAACAAGTTCTTTGTTTCTGCATTCGGCTGGGTATAGAGCATTGGGATCAGTACTTCAGTTATCTGAGTCTGACAAAAATCCCAGAGCACGTGCAACTGGAAATCATTCTGTGCCAGTTATGAATGTATTGTCTCTTCGCTCTAAATTCACCCTTCATTACCTGCTCTGGGAAAATGTAGAGAGCCCTTCAATGTTTTTCCTTTGTCAGCTGGCGTAATACCAAGCTTTGTCGATAAAGGGTGCTGGAGAGACATTGCAATAGGAAAGAGTTTTTCTGGCTCTGTCTCTTGAGCCTATCATGATTTCTCCAACACCAAGTCTCTGTGGCGCCTGTGGCTTCCAGGGTACTCAGCTCCTGCAGAGTACATGGCCAGCAGCACCCAGTAGCCTAGTGTCTGCTAGAACGATTTTGTAAAGGAATACCTCTGGTGAGATAGTACCCTATGAAATACTTTGCCCAGTACCCTAAAAGGTAGCAACTTCCCTGCCCTCCAGTGATCCCTGGCAGTGCCCTCTCCAACAAAATGGATCTCAGCCCTGAGGGTGGGCTGGATGGGGTGGGACTCTTCCTTGGGCTCTACACCATCCCTAGGGACAGGGACTTCTCCTTATATCTGCTATGCCCATATTCCTTAGAGTTCTGTTTATCCTTCAGCAGTTGATCCCCCATTATTCCAGTCCTATTTTGTAGTTAATAACTCTTTATGTTACACTTTTCTTGTTCAGATTTCTGTGGGGTTTCTTTATCCTGATTGCACCCTGAATGATACCTGTCCCAAGGTAAAAATTTACATATAGTTATGGAGAAATAGATATCAGTTTTAACCTGGAACAAATACGTCGTATAGTTTAATTCATTGTTCATTTATTAATGCTGGGTGGTGAGTGTTGGTGTAAGCTCTCTTTCATCTTGTACTGTATGTTAGTTTGCTAGGGCTACCATAACTAAGAATGCCACAGTCTAGGGACGTAAATAACAGAAATTGAATTTTTCACAGGTCTGGAGGCTGGAAGTCCAAGTTCAAGGTGTCAGCAGGTTTTGTTTCCCCTGAGGTCTTTTTCCTTGGCTTTCTGACTGCTGCCTTCTCTCTGTGTCCTCACATGGCCTTTCCTCTGTGTGAACATATTCCAGTGTCTACATTTCCTCTTCTTCTTCGAAGAACAGCTCTTAGATTGGATTAGGGCCCACCCTTCTAGCTTCATTTTATTAATAACTTAAGCACTTCTTGAAAGGCCCTATCTTCAAACACAGTCACATTCTGAGGTACTGGGGAGGACCTTCCATGTATAAATTTTCTTTTTTGGGGGGTGAGGTGGGGATGGGGACACAATTCAGCCCATAACATTTTCTAATTTTCATATTAGATATCATGTAGAAGTAACTGTGGTAGTAAGATCTTCAGCTGTGGTTTGGGAAGACCTGATTTTGCACCCAGGATCTGCTACTTACCAGCTGGGCAGGTTGTTTTACTTCTTGATTCTCATCAGTTAAATGGGCTTAAAGGGACATAATGGGGATTCAATGAGATCATGCAAATAAAAGTGCTTCAGAACCTACAAAGGACTTTATAAGAAGTGAGGTATTCCTTGATAGGTATATGGACACACATCTTAAAAAACTCTCCCACTACGTTACATACTTCATACTTATTAAAAGGCAGTTGCCAACTATTAAATTGGTGTTAAGTATAAACGATTTTTGTAGCCAAAATATCTCTGGCTTATTAGACACAAGAAAAATTTCTCCAGCCCACACCTTTCTCTGGAGGTGTCAGGTAATCTTAATTAAAACAAGATTTTGAGTTAGTTACTACATCATCTCTTTTGTGTTCTCTTTCTCTGCAGAAGTAATACGTTTAAAGCCTTATGAACTTATTTGACTTACCATTAGTTTTTGGAAAGATAGAAACTACACGGCCTTTAGAATGACAGCCAGCAATTTTTTTGGCAGTTACAATATTCACTAATAGAGGGCTAGGAAAGAAACTATAACCTGGTTCTCATTCTACCCAACATCACAGCATTTCTTCCACAGTAACCACAGTAACTCAGTGCTTGCAATCATCTTGCACAGTGGGAAACTGAGGCACCAGGCATCCTTGCCTTGTCCAGGTCCTGAAGAGAAAGGAAACTCATTTATTGAGGAGATTTAGGGACAAGGCACATTGCACAAATTTCATTTAATTCTCACAACATTCCTAGAAGGTAAATATTATTATCAACGCCATCTTACAGATACAGAAACTGAGGCTCCTAGAGGGTAAGTAAGTTGTCCAGAGTCATGTGGCTAATAAGTAGTAGGTCAGAGATCAGAACCCAGAATCACCTGACTCCACCACTGGGTGTCTTATCCCCTGCTTTGTTAGGCAAAATTTATTCACAATGACCTCAATGTAATGATGCTGTTAGCAATACAATTGTCCTTCAATGGGAAGTAATTAGCAGTTGAATCTCATAGAGCTTCAATTAATAAAATTCTCCAGTGATTGGTTACTTAAGAGCTGTCAAGCTACATCACGGATAATAAGAGTTAAGGGCTAGATTCGAACAATATTTTTGGCAAATAGTCCAAACATATGTTGTAAGAGCACCAACTGGCCATTTGCCCCTTGTGCATATATAATCATTATCTACAACGATATTTATTCTGTTGCCTTTTCAGTTTTCCCTTTGCCATCTGTGTGTGGGTTGACTTAATCTGTAGAGCAAGTCATGTTCACATATTTATCTAGTAAAGGAAAGTGCACTCACGATAGCTATTTGTTTTCCTTTTTAATTTTTATATCAGATTCAGCAGTGCAGCTAAGGAATAGCATACTTTCCAAAAAAAAAAAATTTAGACTCTTTTGACTTTGTGCTAGATCTTTAAGAGGCTCGAAGTTTAGCCCTCCATAAAGTTCACTTTGAAATCTTATTGAAACAGACTAGATGACTTATTTTATTTCAAAAGGAAAACAGAAAAAAAAAATCAAATCAAACTTCACTGAAATTGAAAAGACAAGCCATGAGGCTCAGAGGAGGAATTCAAGAGACTGTTGCTGTAACAGCAGGAGGGAGGAAATGACATGGATTAAGCAGTGCCATGTATGGAGAACCACCCTCCTCTGAGGTGTCTCTTTCGGAGTTCTTTCCTTACAGGGCTTTGCAGTTGAGTTATTTCAGTATTGGACTTCACCCCCTGCTGGATATGTTCCTTGAGATCAGCTATTGTTTTACTAACTTTATCTCCTATTCTTCATCATGTCTCAACTACCTGTGGCCATTACCTTCTCTAACTGGACTATTACGGTGGCTTCTAGAAGAGTTCCCTGCCTCCACGTCTCAGCCTCACTTCCTACCCACAATGCAATGTGATCTAGTCCTGACACTCCCCCATCTGATGCCAGATTGTTTCCCAGATACCATTCGAACTCCTTTGCTGACTCTGCAGGCCTTGCAAAACTCGGCCCAAACTGAATACTTCATCGGCCATGTTTCCCACCATCTCTCCTTTCCCTGACCCTACCCTCTACACCTCTGTGAAGGAAGGGTGATGAGCTAATGAGGACCATGTGGCAGGGTGACCGGGACTTCTTTAGCCTGAGTGATCAGAGAAGGCCTCTTTGAGGAGGTGACATTTTGTGTTGGGACATTTTGGAGTTGACCATATAGACAAGCAAGAAACTGGCATATGAGGCTCAAATACAAAAGCCATGTGGGAAGACAGAGTTGACTTTTTAAAGGGACGTTAGAGGGACCAGTATGCCTGGGGCATGGTAGGGATGGGGAGATGCAGGAAACAGAACTGCAGCTTGGGGGTTGGGGGGACAGGTCCCGGAGGAGCTTTTCCACCGTGTAGAAAGGACAACAGCGAGCCTCTGCAAGTGTCTGCATTCGGAAAGACCGCCCTGGCTGCTGCGTAGAGTGAAATGGAGGAGGCTCCAGTTCCGAACAACTCTTCCAAAGTCAGCTCTCTGAACACAATCTGTGTGTACATGAGGGTTTATTTATGTCTCAATAAATTGTAAAGAAAGGGACAGGAGATCTTTCTTTGGGTCGGCATTTTGGCGTCTCCATGGACTAGGCAAGTGTCAAGACACCTCACTAGAACTATTATGCAGTTTTGGTTACATTCTGCTCAATAAAATCATAAATTTGTTACTAACACTTGCATTCCAAAATGCAAAACATGCATTAAAGACCTACCCTGTGTGCTTGGCATTGAGGATACAGAGATAAAGTGATTCCTTAGAATGTAGTGGGCTAGTATTGTTCCTGGTGGCCCATGTTTAAAGTTCTGTTGGTGCATCTCTTTGAGACTTTTAACCAACTATGTATTTTAACACTTGATGATATTATGACATTGTGTTCTTTACATCAGCTTTGTGACCATCAGATGATATTTTCATAGGAAAGTCACATATTTTTCTATATTTTCAAATTTAATCTGTGTAGTTTTCTTTTTTTTTAAAGATTTTATTGGGGAATTGTGGGAGTAGAACAGCTTTGGGGAATTGGGGAAGGGGAACAGACAATTTGCTGTCCTTTTGTTCTTCAGTCTAGTTGTAGAGGACGTCACCTCACTGGCCCATGTTGGTATTATCATTCAGTTCTTCCTGGGTGAGGCAGATCAGTCACTGGCCACTGGACAGCTGCTCATAGTAGCTCTTGGCAGCTCACGCTGGCTGCTGGCCACACACGGTAGCTTATGGCAGCCCATTGCAGCTTCACTGCAGCCTACGCAGTCACCAGCGACTCACAGCAGCCTAGCTCCAGGTCGAGCTATTGTTCACCATCTTAGCGGTAGAGGGCACAGCATCACTGGCCCTAATGTGGGATCCAAACCAGCGGCCCTGCTGCTCAGAGCTGGTGTCCCAAGCCAACTCTTAACCAACACGCCACTCGGCCGGCCCTGTGCAGTTGTTTTTTTCTTTCTCGTACTTGGCCTCAAGGACTCATTCTCTTTGGTCCTGATGACATTTCTAAGGATATTTATAAATGTGCATATTGGTTGCAAACAGCTCAGGGATCACTTCAGAGAAGTCTATCCCCATGTACTAATAAAAAAAAATGGTGCTGATTAAAAAGTTCCAGGAGTGAGGTTAATTCTGGGGTCTCCATAGTAGTTTGATAGGTTTCTTTTCAGTTTTGGCAGAAACTGTAGTTAGGAAGTCATCAACTTGAGTCTATTTCTTTAAAATGGGGCTGTGCTTGGGTTTGGGGGCAGACCAGAGATTTGCAAGAACTTTGGAAATTCTGAAGTATGTGCTCCACAGTTATAAAATTATATCTTAGACAAGTAGCTCATTTTTGAGGAGAACACTTAGCCTTCTATTCCCAACCGCATTTGTTGCATTTGGACCCAGCAGGGAAAATTAAAATCTTGTGTTTGTCAGCAGTGAGGCCAGGGTGCCTGTGCCCCACGTTTAAATATCCAGGAATCATCCAGTGGTTTGCTTTTATTGTTCATAAAGTCGGCAGAGACAAACCACCTGAGTAGTTCCAGATGTCGAATCAACAAGGCCATACTTCACAGACCTACATGTAAAAAGTAAATTTATAGACCCAAGAAAGGGCCGGGAGGATTGTGCTGTTTCAGGATAGAAAGCCACTTTCATTCTTAAAACAGATTAAACACAGGACGTCCAGCCCAGCGAATGGCACGTCTAGGTGATTTTTACCTTTATTAGGCCACTTTGAAGCTTTGTGCAGTAATCCACTCCCCTCCACTCTTTCTGTAAAGTAAAAATACCAGCAATTGGCTGGCCAACAGCAGAGCGCTGCACTGTTTTAAGATAGGAAGGCTCTCTTAAATTTTAACAGAATAACTTGAGGGCAACATGGCAAAGAAAAATTTCTCCATGTTGACTCAAGTGTTGGAGACGCAAATATGGCGGATGGTTATTCAAGTCTCCTCTGTGTCACTGGTGTTTTGGCAATGACGCTTCACCTCGTTCTAGGCACCTTGCTTTGTGAGTTGGCTCCACAAGGTGACATTACACGGTGGTAAGTAACATGACTCGCATGGGCCTGGGGCCAAGCAGGTTGGAATTTGTTGCCATAAATCTTGGAACTGTTGACGGTGTCTTATGTTCGAGTTTATCTGGCACAGCCCAAAAAGTGAAAGTTTTGCTAGCCAGAATGCCTACATGGCTATAATACATAACCTTACTGAGTGGTAAAGAATTTTTATGGCTACTGGCAAGCGTCCAAAGATTCGACTATCTCTCCACAAGATATTTTAGCGGAGTGACCCAAGTTATTCAAGTAAGATTCTGGCTCATAAATCTGGGGTTGGGATATTAACATTATTCCGTGTTCTCAATATTACCTTACAGTGGCCGGGAGATGGAAGCATCCACATTATTTATGCACAGTGCTTCTCCATTGTCAATCGATGCATCATCATATGATGATCGTACAATTCCGTGTATTTTGTGCAGTAGCTAAAATCTAACATTTATTGAGAGGTGATTATGTGTCAAGCACATTATCTTGTTTAAGTCTCCCCGGTATTATGAAGGAGGTGTACTTGACAGATGAGAACCTACAGTACTGAGCAGCTGAGCTGTTAAGCAAAATGCCCAAGGCCACAAAGAGATGGAGCCCCATCAAACCATTCCCGGGGTCTTGACTTGACCACACTGTACTCCGTACTTAAGGCCTCTTTTGACAATGATAGGAAGCTTTTTTTTTTATTAATCTTGCGCATGATGTACAAGAATGTATCAAGAATAATGGAAGGAGTACCCATGCTTCTTCCCGCCAAGCTTAAGGAGTAGTGTTGTCAACAGTCAGACCCAGCTGCCTTCCCCACCCTCTCCCACCCCCAGGACACATCCATGTGTGTCCTTCAGCTATGTACATGGTATGGTTTGGCGTGTTTGCATGATTGGTATGTCGTGCCTTGCATGTTGTTTTACAACTTTTTTCACTCAATATTGTATTTGTGGGATTTGTTCATGCTGATGTGAGTGTTGTAGCTCTATTCACTTTCCCTGTACGAACCGATACTATGTGTTTACTTCTCCTCCTAAAAGGGCATCTTCACATCAAGCATGTCAGGGACTTTCACACCACCTTCTGTGTTTAGCAGGGTTGGTACCAATCATCATTTTACTGACAAAGAAACTGAAGTTCCAGTTCAGTGCCTTCCCCTCGGCCTCTGTCTTCATTCAGGCTGCTGTAACAGAATACTATACACCGGGTGACTTGTAAACAGCAGACACTTACTTCCCACATTTCTGAAGGCTAGAGGTCTGAGATCAGGGCGCCATCATGGTCTGGTTCTGGTGAAGGCCCGCTTCCGGGTTGCAGGCCGCTGACTCACATGGCGGAGAAAGAGAGATCTCTGGGGTCCCTTTATAACAGCAGTAATCCCATTCATGGAGGCTCCGCCCTCATGACCTAACCACCTCCTCCTAACACCATCACCTTGGGGGTTAGGATTTCCACATATGAATTTGGGGGTAGGGGTGGGGAGTGTGAACATTTCGATCACTGCAGAAGCATGGCCAGAAAGTGGCAGAGCCAACATTTGAAATTGCTGCAGCTGACTTACAGTCTAGGGCTTTCTCTCTCCCTGGACGTTGGCCTTCTCGGACAGGGCTCTGAAAGCCTGGGCGAAAGCCCCTGTCTGCTGGGACCTCTTCTGGCCATCTTTTAGTCTTCTGTGTTTTCATTTTGTGACTAGATCAACTTAACAAACTTCGCTTGGGCCCGTCTCACCAGCCAGCCTCCTCTCTGAAGCTCTTGAAGGAAACTGAGTGTAAAGGCAGAATCTAGGATGTTATGCGTATCACTTGCCACATCTGAGGGTCATGGTAGCTGTGAAAACAGAGATAAAGACAGTGCCTTCCCTCAAGCAGGCCTGGGGCAGAGTGCTCCACTTTTATTTTTATTTGTAAAAGACTCTTAAAAATGTGTGTGCATGTGTGTGTGTGCGTGTGTGTGTGTGTGTGCATGCATGCATGTGTGTTTGCGTGTACCCATGCATACATCTTGGCAGGAGAGCTCTGGCAAGCGTGCACAGGCAGCTACAGTGCTCATACCTTACCAGGGGCATGAAGGCTGAGAAAGTAGTTACATTTTGTCATAATGTTAAATACTTAAATTTTGGGGGACTTGTAAACTGACAAATTGAAAACTAATAAGAAGGGACTGAAGGTAAGTGCATATCACTTGGGTCTTAGTTTTGAAGAGGGTGGTTAAGAACACTAGAGGCCAGTGGTTTGTACCGGTAACTTCCTCCCCTGGCATCCTTGGCAATGGGGGTCATTTAGAAACAGAAAGATTACTATTGTTTTGCTTTCCATGGAAAGCACTTCTAGAGGAATAAAACTGCTTATGTGGCGGGGAGGACGGAGATACATTTTTAAATGTTTTATTATTTAAAACTTGAGCAAACCAGTAAAATCGAAATAAGATTGCCATGTAATAGTATTGTACCACTGTCAGTATTCTCGTTTGGATATTGTATTATAGTTATAGTTACGCAAGATGTCACTGAGGGAAGCTGGAGGAAGTGTGCTCTCTACTCTTAGATACATACATCTGTGTGAGTTTAAAATTATTTCAAAATAAAAAGTTAAAAAGGAAAACCTGAGTGGCCCCTGTTGCTCTCTGGGTGTTGAGCCAGGCAGACTTCATCAGTGGGCATTTTATAGCAATGTGCTTAGGAGAAGTGGGGAACGGGAATTTTGAAACACTATCTAGCAGCCAATAAATTTGCTGGGAGGTGAGGTTAGTGCTGCCGAAAGCATCTAAAGAAGTTTACAATCACCCAGCCCATTAGAGCACCTGGGTGATGGAGGCCAACCCCACGTATTCTCTACGCCAAGGGTCTCAACTGTGGCACCATTGGCATTTTGGAAGGCACAATTGGTTGCTGAAGGGGGCTGTCCTGTTCATGTAGGACGTTTGGTGGCACTGTGAGTTCTACCCACTACACACACACACACACACACACACACACACACACACACACACACACACACACACCTGCAGTTGAGACAACCAAAAATATCTCTAGTCATTGTTAACTGTCCCCAGAGGAAGCAAAATGTTCCCGGGTTGAGAATCTCTGCTATACTTAGAAAACACATCGTTTGTCTCTGCTTTTAAAAGAAATTGAAATGTGCTGATTTTGTAGATTACAAGGGCAGCTCCTTTCAAGCATCTCCTCCATTGACCTTAGAGCACAAAGTCGATTCTGGATTTTTAAAAAATTCTTAATTTCACCCAGTTTTAATGTCTTGCACATATGCAGTGGTATTGAAATAGAGATATTTTCTACTCTTAAAAGACTGTCTGAAACAGCTGTTTCAGAAGGAATATCGCACAGCCCCCAAAGAGCGGAGTGCGGACAATGTTGGCAGGATTGAGTATCGTATAGAGTCATAATTTCACGTGTGAAGGTAATTCGTTACATTAAAACATTCACAAGCTTTAGTTTATTTAAGCCTCTGGGGCTAACACAGCACATTTCTAAATATTATGGGTTTTGTAAAGGTGCATGACGAACAAGCTCGCTGGTGAAGTGATAAAAATCAGCGCTGAGCTTAAGCACGGCTTTCTTTGGAGTATATATTTATGTGGTGATGTCAGCACGGTATCCTGCAACTGGCTGAAGGTCATGTTCTGTGTTCATCTGCACAGGATTTAGTAGCTCTCGAACGGTCTTGCTGGAGAAAAATGGCTGAGTCGGAGCATGGCTGCCCCTTCCAGGTTTATATTGTCCTCCCGCAAAAGATCTGAACAAAGAAATCCATCTTTACACAAATTCAAAAGCCCAGCGGCTCGGTCTTTGGCCACATGAGCTATTTGAGTTATTGAGGCTGGCTCCAGTGTCAAGCCGTGTATGTTGCCTTAATGTATTTATTTAACCCAGGACTGCCACAGAGAAGGCAAACCCACCTCAGCACGCAAAGGTCCACGACAAAGGGAACATTCAGACCAGATCCAGGGTAACAAACACATCAGGAACTCTGGGAAGGGAAGGATGTTGCAAGCCCAGCACAATGTCAGCTTTATTCCCCATGTGGAGGCAGGCTGGAGCCAGCCAAACTGTAAACTGTTGTTCTCTGAGCAGACGCAGCCGGATGGCAGGCCTGCAGGGAGAGGGGGCTCCAGCCAGGCTACGCAGAGCCCTGATAGCAGCATGGACTCTGCCAGTCCAGGCCATCAGCGGCCTTGTGTTTCCTTTTAGGGGCCCTGTATTGGCTGGGGGCATCTTGGTAGATGCTTCACAGAAAGATGTAGAAGCCAATTACCCACACGCCTGCCTGCCAGCTCACGCAGCAATCTGGCCCAGCCCGTCCTGGACCCAGGCAAACCTTGCCCACATCTGGGAGGGGACAGGCGGGGGTGGGGTTACCTGATGCCCATGAAGACTGCCTTCGTGTAAAAAGTCCTCTAATTACGATGACGCCACAGATGGCGCACCACCCCGCTGGTCACATGTTAGGCTAATCCAAGCAAACCGTATTCAGTTTGTTTATTCTTGGTTGGTAGATTTGATGGTTGGGAGGCAGGGCAATGGCTTTGGGTGAAGTTAGAAGCTCTGTCACCATATGAGGTAGCCTTTTCATGTCACCAAGTCCAAATGAAATACCACCCACAAAAGTCACTCTGTTGGCTAGGAATGTTTCTACTGCAAATGACAAAAATGCAAAGCAAACTAGCCTCCACAAAAAGTAATTACCACGCATTTACTCCCCAGGCAGTGTTCTAAGTC
Organism: Hipposideros armiger; assembly: GCF_001890085.2. Classification (NCBI taxonomy): domain Eukaryota; kingdom Metazoa; phylum Chordata; class Mammalia; order Chiroptera; family Hipposideridae; genus Hipposideros; species Hipposideros armiger. The sequence goes on along the minus strand of NW_017731424.1, from coordinate 3,431,547 downwards.
CTTTCATTTATTAACATAGTCAAAGTAAAGTAAGACTGTCATCATTCTCATTTTAGAGATAAAGAAACTGAGGCACAAAGAAATGAAGCACCCTGCCTCTGAATCACATGGCTGTTCAGTGATGGAGCTGAGAGCTGGGATTTGAACCCAGGAGGACTGGATCCCGTATTCACACCCTTGAGTACCACCTGATACATCACATGGGAAAATGGATTGGCTCGGGGAACTGGTTGGGTATCGGAGCGACCGGCAGACACAAAGTAAGAGCCGCAGGGACTTCCCACTGCATGGCTCTTTCTGCACGGATCCACTCTTGTCTCTGCTTCTGTTTGAATGCTGCTCTCTTTTCCTGCTGCAGCAAGCAGTGGGGAACATGGCTGCTTGAAGCCTCAGCTGAGCAATCCAGTAGAAACACAAGCTTCTGTCTCTCAGGGTTTATGTATCAATACCTTGCTGGGCTTGGTGAGGAACACTTGGGTTTGCCCATGATCTGGCCAAGCTGAAGCCACCTGCCTCCTGTGGTAGATTGTAGCACCCTTCCCTTCCCTGTATCCACCCCCTTTCCCGTGTGCCTTTGCAGTTTTTCCCATCAGGCGTCTACTTCTCCATGCCTTGGTTCTGATTTTGGCCATATGACTGTTTCAGCCAACAGGATATTAATAGATGTGACGCAGGCTGAGGTTTGACAAAGCAGTTGTGCACTTCTGCTTCCACCCCTCACACTCTGCTGTGTCGTGAGAACATGCCAGGTTGGCATGCTGAAAGCCAAGAGACCTGTAGAGCACAGCCGAGATGCCCCAGGGCCCCTGCGACAGCCAGGTGACCACCCCCCCCACCCCCAGGCTTGGGAAAGAACCCAGCCAAGACCAGAAGTACTGCTCAGCTGAGCCCAGACTAAATCATCAACCTGCAGACCCGTGAGCTAAAGCAATGCTCTTACGCCTCTGAGTTTCTGGTGTGGTTCATTACGAGTCAGTATTAACAGTTGGAAAGATGAGGGAGGCATGCTCATTGATGCCACCAGGACCACAGAGAGACAGAGAGTTGGTGCCCAGAAGAAAGGGGGTGCTCTTACCAAAACAGTAGCTCTATAGTCCCAAACATGTACTGTTCCTTTTGTTTTAGAGGTCATGTTGAGGATATTATCTGTTATATTATCTGGAGTCACTTTTGTGATAAACCATTTGAATTTCTCTTCGATTTAAAGTCCAAAAACCTTTGATTTTCTTAAGTATTATTTTTTTCCTTATAATGTACTTTTGTTAACTGATTACCTTTTCCTTTTTGCCTTAACCCCCAGGAAGCTCAGGGCCAAAACTGTAGACCAAAATTAGTAAATTTTTGGACCTGAATATGTGCATTTTGTTATACTAAATTTCCCTCTTTTTTCATCTTACCATTTTGCCTCTATTTTCTTTTCTCTTGATTAAAAAAAAACCCCTTTCCCTCTCTTTCTCATTGTTTGGTATGCTTTTTGTTAACCTGTCACAAATTCATTTTGGGATGAGCAGTGGTACAAAACGTAGTGTATAAAACTAAATATCATTTTAGTTTCAGGATGAACACAAAATTTTTGGTCATAATATTTTTGACATCATGAGAATTATGGTTTAACATTAAACTGGGTTATTGAAAAGTAAATAAGGTCTCATAATAAGAGAAATGAACATTAAAATTACAGTGAGATTAGCACACATCAAAAAGTTTGATGACCCATCTTGACAGTAAGTGTGCAGATGGGCACAGCTCCGGTGGAGAGCAATTTGATAATGTCTATCTTAAACATGCACCTATCCTTTGGCCCAGCACTTCTAGGAATTTATTTCATTTAATTTATTGAAATTAATACATTTTAATTTAAATTTAAAAAGTGAAATTAATTTATCTAAATTTTACTTTTAGAAATTTATCATACAGCTTCATGGTAGATGTACAAAATGATATACGCGTATGCGTAAGGATATTCACTGTGGCTTTGTTAGTAATAAAACAAATGTTTGGAAATAGCCTGACTGTGCCTTGATGGTGTGGGGGAGGGACTGGTTAAAATATGGTACAATCCATATAACAGAACAATAAGTAGCCATTTAAAAATAAGGATTTTTTTCGCATAGACATGAGAACATGATTGGGTCTTTAGGATTTAGCATTAAGTGAACAAAGTGAAGTGTAGAGCAGTATATAATACACCACCTTCTGTTGGATGGGGCAGGTGAATGCAGGTATACAGATAAGCCCACCTGTATATGCTCTCAGCAAGTGTACTCAAGAAAACTGGGAATAGCTGCTCTTTCTAGGAACAAGAGCTAGGTGGCTGGGGCCGGGGGCCAGAGACTTACTTTTAATTTTATACCCTTTTGTGATTTTAAGATTTTGTGCCATAGCTGTACGTAACCTAGTTTTAAAAACTAATGAGGAAAAAAATTAAATGAGTTCTTACTGGCTTGTTGCATAAGGAATGACCATGATTGCTTCTTAATATGAGGGAAGAAAATGAATGTAACCCCTCTAGCAATTCTCCATATGAAGGCAAGGGTGCCGTTGATTAAATTACAGTTCAGTGATCTGAAAGAATTAATGCCCATGGCTCCCAAAGCATGGCTGTGGCCAATGGAACACAGATTTATATATAGTTTCCACTGTTACACCAGAAACCATATCAATCCAATTCAATCAACATTTACAGAGGGCCTCTCATAAGCCAGGTCTTTCATCAGGTGCTAGAAACAAAAGTTCTTATAAGACTCTATCTTTGTCCTTAAGCTGGTCACATAGGCAACTAATACACTGTGATAAATTCTAGGATCCTTGAAGGCAGGAGCTGTTGGAATTACCTCTGTATATCTAGCATCTAGCATTATAGTAGACGCTTCCAGAATGTCTGTGGAATGAATGAATGAATGAATGAATGAATGAATGAATGAAGTGCTGTACTGGGTATGGACAAAGGAAACAACTCTAGGAAGAGAAGCAACTAAGAAATGATAAAGTAGGCCATGAAGAATTACCCATATTCACAGGCTTATTGCCTAGCACTAACGAAGACGATCACAAAAGGCATCCATGCAAAGGGTTACCGTTATTGACATGGACTGTATTTAATGGGTCAGCAGGTGAACAATTTCACAGTTTTCTGAAAGAGCATGAACTGTGGGCCAGAAAGACCAAAATCCATCATTTGTCACCTAAATGACCATGGGCAACTCAACCTTCCTGAGCCTTAGCTTTCTCCTTTTTAAATTGCAAATAATCTTACCTAACTTACAGGTTAATTGTGAGTGTTAGAGATCATTGATTGATTTATTCATTCACTGAAAAAGAAAAAAAAAAGGAGCAATTAGTGGATGCCTGCCTGGCGGTGGGCTCAGCCCCGAATAATCCATGTGCAAAACTGAGCCCAGTGGGAAACCCAGTAGGTATGAATGCATGGAACCTCTTGGGACTAGTAATAACGTTTACTAGGTCAATCCTCCCATCAGGAGGAATTAGGAACGAGTAGCTGGGCACTTTTATTCGTGTCAAATAAATAGAAACAAAGGTGAAAAGAAGGATACATCCATTCTGGCTCAGAAAGTTCAGTTACTCAGAGAGAATTCTGACTCTCTTCAATATAGTCCACAGGGCTTTCGGCAGGAATGTCACGTTCCTGCAGTAAGATGGGTGAGTTTTTTCAAAGGTAGTGGAGATCACCAAAGGCAAAAATCAAGAAAAGTGGAGCCATCAGTAGATGACCTTCCTCAGTAGCCCTCACACAGCTTTCAGACCTGATGCACCCCGTCCGTTCACCTGGCTGCGGAGAGAAGGGGTTGGGAGGCTGGGAGTGCCACCCTTTTGTGAGGGGTGGGGGTGGTGAGTAACTAGAATGATAAGGGAGGTGGGGACATTGTTGGGGAAGCGGTAAAAGGCAGGAGTTTTGGAGGGGAGAGAGAGAGCAGAGGTATCTAAGGGGCACTCCCTACTGGTCATGGGGAGGCCTTCCTTTCCTTGTGAATGGAGACAAGACTAATAGACCAGATTCAAGGTCTGATTTACTCCAAACCCCCACAGCCAAGCAACAGTGTAGGTGAATTACTGTAGACACTGAATAATGACTTGCTTGGAACTTCTGTGTGCGTGCACACACGTGTGTGCATGTGCTTTGGGAAATGTGAACTAGACAGTGATAATCAACATTGAAGGGAAGAGTTTCCATGCCCACAGAGATATCTCTGGATGAGCTACATGGTTGCAAGGACAATCATGCACAGGTGCCTCTCAGTGCTGAGATGCTCCCGTGGACCAAAGACGACAAACTTACCACAGGGGCAATGATGGCAGCAGTCGGCCCTGCGCCTTGCTCCCCAGTTAGGCCTCCTCCCTCTGTCCCCTTACATACAGTGCTGCAGCCCCAAGGCGTACGTCCCTTCTCGCTCCTGCAGCTTTGTACAGGCTGCTGCTTCTATCTTAAACACTTCTGCTCACTCCGTTGTGTTCTTCAAAGTTCAGATTGGGGTTAGGAAGCCCTCTTTGGACGTCATTTCCTTCATCTTTCCATGCCGCCACCCCCAGGCTGGTCTCCCAGTGTCCTCAGCACTAAAGGTCTTACTAGGGGGACTTCAAGTTCTTTGTTTCTCTGCCTCCTCTCCTGGACTGTGGGCTTGAATACAGGTCATGTATCTTCAAGTCCCCCGGAACCTGTGGCAGCATCCCCATATAGTAGGGACTCAAAGAGTTGTTGTTTGAATGAATGAACCAGTCACTGAATTAATTTGGTGAATAATCACTGTGGGAAAATTGTCATTTGTAATCAGGTTCTTTTTCAAGGAGTTTCAAGTGTTCTGTTGAGGCGATAGACCACAGTCCACACTTCGCCTCTTGTGGGATGTACATGAGGGAGCAGAGGGATCTGTCCCAGGCCACCGAGGGCCCAGGGGTGTGAGAATGGCCCAATGTATAAAGAAGGGACAGAGCCAAAAGTTGTCCACAGTGTAATTGGTGGCTTTATGAGTTTTTCCCTGGAGGCAACATTTTCGAATGCCAATTCCAAATCCTGGGCATAGCCTCTTTAGAGTGGTTCTTGAAAAGCAGTTTGTCAGTGAGAGAGAAGTTAACAAAGCTAGAAACACAGGACTTTACTGACAGGGAATGGTTCCTTTTCTTTCTTTTTCTCTATAGTTAAAGAAGGGAAAACCCAACCCCATTCCTCTTTAAGATTTACAAACAGATGTGGCTCTCACAGCATGTCCATAGCCGCTGTCTCAGAGCCAGCCTCTGTGCGGCTTACAAGGAGCAGCTTGTCTAACAGGAATCCACCACCATCTTCTCCAATGGCAGAAACCCCACCAGTTTCCTGCATGAGGTCATCACTTCACAATGGGTTTTAAAGCTATTTGTTTTTTAAACAGCTGGTTCCAACCTTGTACTTGCATCAAAATATAAAACTGCAAAGCACTCATTAGCATTTCACGTAGGATAAGTGCAAACACTGGGGCCAAGCCACAGGCCTGTCTTGTTCTGGTCATCAGCACAGCTGAGCCATGAGAGAGGCCCAGACAAAGGTGGGGCACAGATGCTTTGATGGAGGAAGGGAGGCATTTTGTTCTTAAATGGTTTTGCCAAGACCTCATGGCAAGGACCCCCATGGAATGCTCTGGAAGGCTCCTGAGAAATGATTATACACTGAGAAGACTATTCTCTTGACAACCAGTCACCCCAAGGATTAGGCTTGTAATGTCATGGAGCCTGTTAGATTTAGAAAGCAGTCATAAACATGGAATCAAGCTAAATTTTGCCAAAATGAATTTCAAGGAAATACATTTTTGTTACCTTTTGGTAATGAGGGAAGAAGCACAGTATTTAGCATCAGCAGGTTTAGTTTCAAAACTCCAATTTTATCAATAGAGCTGTATGACTTTGAGCAAGTTACTCAATAAGACAGAGCCTGAGTTCCCTCTGTTTACAATGATAATTATGAAAACTACTATGGAGAGTTGCTGTAAGGATCCAAAATAATATAGAGATTTCACTTAGATTGGTAAATAGCACAGCAAAGATATGGCATAAACAGCGACATTAGTAATAGCAATGTGATCTTTTGCTTTGAAACATTGTCTCTTTTCAAGTAACTGGGCAACTCACCGCAAGTCCAGGAAACAGAGAAAGAGGCAGCAGGCAAGATAAAAATGATGACAGGGCCAAAGTAATGAAATCCTATTTTACTAAGGAGATGAAGCGACACGGTGCATATGGGTTGGTCGAGTACCTTCTTCTTTATGGGTTCTTGCCAGAATCATATCGTTTTTCATGTGTTGACTAAGTTGAGGCTAAAGGTCTCTCCATATTCGTAGTCCAAGAAAACTGGATCATTTCACTGTCAGATGGAAGGGTAGCTTGCTCCGGAGGGACGTTTATTGATCCATACTCCCTGAGGCCCCAACTTCCCGAGGGAATTTCATGCCATTCCTCTCCTCCCAGTGCACGGGGCTTAGTCCACTCAATCAGTCTACCTTTTGGCACCTGAGAGATGCCTGAGAAGCAGGTGTATCTGCTTAATATCCAACCTGTGTTTATTGCCAATCTCAGTGACACGGTGGGTTCAACTGGCCATGATTTTAGAGGAGTCAGAGTTTGTCATTGGTCCAAGAATACAGTTTCATAACAGCCGTAAAATGAGGACTCTGTTTAGTTCAAGGATATTGAGTTGGGGTGAAGAGCTCCAGCTGTGAAACTAAGAATGATAAACTTTTCAGCAAATTGGCAAGAGTATTGTTATACCAGCCTTTTGTCTTCTTGGAGAGGTCATAAGAGACACCCAAGATGCTGTGTTTGAGTTACAATAAAATGAAGATGCCCTCTCCCGGGATCACTGCCTCAGGGTACCTTCTCTATGCCTCCCCCAAACACTCAGGCAGTTAACAGTCTTGGACAGTTTAGAAAATGCATTTCATGAAATCTTTTTTTATGTGAAATGCTGAAAGCACAAACTGAGGACTATTAACAATAAGCCTGCAGTTCAGTGTGCTGAGAACCAGTTGTTCACCACCTGGCTCAGTCTTGGGTTGGGAAAAATCAATACAGCCATCTCTACTGTGAGCATAAAAACAAAGACCCAAAAAACTATATTGCAAGATGGGCAAGGATGTTACAGAGATGCACTCAAAACAGCTGGCAGAATTGTACAGCTACCTTCTTTCAGAGACAAAGAGCATCTTTCGTTTATTGCCACCCAGTAGTTCCTTTTAGAGAACCCCCTTTTCACTTGCTGTCAGCCCCTATGGTTCTGGGGAGGTGGACTCCATGCTTGATTCAGGAGGTTGAATGATCCAGGCTTAAGCCAATCAGCACATTGTATTTTTCCCTGGCCTCTTGGATTGGCCGAGAGATGGGCATGTGACTCCAGCAGAGCCGATGAGATTTCTTTGGGAATTTTGGGACACTCTCACTGGCTGTGAACTGAGAGGAATGTGAGAACCATGTAAAGTCTGAGGCTACTGC
>NW_017731424.1:3418969-3420929 GCF_001890085.2 Hipposideros armiger | reverse complement strand
GAAAACCGGAGACCTTGTTTTACTTATAAATCTAAACAAAGTATCAGCAAGTAGAATCCATCAATATGAGGGGTCATTATCATCACTGACACATAACTCTGTCTAAGCCAGCACAATGAACCAAAATAAAAGGTATAGGTATTAGAAAATGCAAGCAAAATTGTCATTATTTGAAGATAAAATGATCACATACCAGAGAAAACTCAAGAGAATAAACTGAGAAAACTATTTGAAACAATGGTAATAGGACTCCAGTTCCAAAACAAATATACAAAAAGAGTAATTACTTCCATGCTAACAATAACCACTTAGAAAGTATAATGAATAAAATCCCACTCATAAAAACAATTTATATATAATAACTAACAAGACATATGCTCTATGGAGAAAACAACAAAACCCTGTATGGACAATAAAGGAGATTTGATAAAATGGAGAGACATAACTTTTAGGTATGATCTCTTAACTGTGAAGTAGGGAAAAAATAATTGGTAGTTTTTGAGCTGTAAGACTTGACTACAGAATCCCTTTTGAGAGAGAAAACTGTTTTTAGGACAAATACCTTGATGGGCTGGTTTAATTTTGGAAAGGTAATTCCTGTGCCTTGCTGTGATGGACGAGAATTAAGATAGATTGGACTGACAGTGAGTAAACCAGGAGAAGGAAGGAAACAGATCAAAGCCAGGGGCCCAGCTGGAGCTTAAAGAGAGAGTGGCGACTTTCTTCCTGTAAGGGGACAAATATAAGGACTTTTAAGAGTAAACACATGTAATATTCAGTTTAAAGTCATTTGTTGTGCTCCATTATAATGTAACCCATTTGAGTAGCCTCCAAACTTTTGATGGTGATGGTGGTGGTGGTGGTGGTGGTGGTGGTGGTGGTGGTGGTGATGGTGAGAGTAGCTCGTGTTTATTGAGCACCTACTTTCTAGATAATTCAATAAGTACTTTACCTGTTTGTGTCATTTAATTATCACAAAAATCCTATTTTCTATTACAAATGAGGAATTCAGGCAGAGAAGTTAAGTAACTTGACTAAGTGCACGGCTCGCAAATGGAGTCTAGCTGTTGACCCAGACTTTCTGACTCCAGGGCTCAGACTGTAACATCACCCTGAAGTCGCCTATCTGGTGTGCTCATGGCCTTGAGTTAGTGCCAGTGAAAAGATCAGATGGTCCAGTGGGGTGTGTGGACTGGAGGAAGGACAGATGTGCAGGGGACAGAGCCAGAGTGGAGATCAAGAATTCTGTGGAAGCAGGAAAATGGAACTGGCTTGGAGAAAAATAAACACCAAACCCCTCCACTGCCATGAAACCCCAGAAAGACTGAGTAGTGTGTTGGGACTTCTATCAGGTGTGAGATGGATGCTGAGACAATTTTATTACATCTTAAAATAAATAATTACTTCAGCTGGCTGGATAACTTAGATTCATTCAAGAGGCTGAAATATGGCTTATAATTATTAAAATGCCAATACTCCCTAAATGAATCTATAAAAATAAATTCAAGCACACCCAAATTCTGATGGGATTTTTTAACTTTCCCAAATTATTCAAAAATGTATTTAATAGAACAAACTTATACAGATTGCCAAGAAAGCTAAAAAAGAATTATGAAGAATTTAACCCATAAGATAATAATATATATTATGAAATTACATGAATTAACAGACTATATATTTCCAATAAAAAAATTAGTCAATAACTAATGTTTGAACAAATGGCTAAACATTTTTTTAAAAAATCTATACCCCTCTCTACATCGAACACCAAATAAAATTTCAAATGAACCAAAGATTTAAATATGAAAAAAATAACACAAACCACTAGGAGAAAATATGGGTGAATAATCTTGGTGTGGCAAAGACTGTTCGTTCTTAGTTTGACAGAACTGCCAGCTCACCCCCTAACCACCAGAAACGGGAGAAGAGGATGACCTGAATATTTAAACTTCAGTACTGG
>NW_017731424.1:3403315-3415834 GCF_001890085.2 Hipposideros armiger | reverse complement strand
CACAAAGGAGAAGGCAAAGGAGAAAAATAATCAAAGAAATCATATTTTAAATTTCCCAGAGCTTGAGAAAGACATGAATATTCAGCCTGAATGGGCCCATGGAATTATATTCACTCTTTGGCTTCTCTTAACGTTTACAAGACCTAAAATAAAATTCTCGGACTCTTCTAAGGAAGCGGCTCTTGCTTATTCTGCATGCCCGTGTGTATAAGATATAAGTCCTAACATGTTTTACGAGCCCCCGGCACATTTTCTATCACCTGGCCATCCTGTCATCCCTTGTCTTGCCGCCTAAGTCCCTGCGTTCAAATCTCTGATTGGCTATGATTTGCCCCTGACCCTCTGCCATTTTGGTTACCACTGCAGGTGGAAACAGTCACAATGTCATCTCTTAGGATTTAAGTCTGTGTGAGACAGGCCTGTATCAGTTCAAGGGAAGCTCTATCACCACCAGGAGGCTCTATCGCCACCAGGGAGCTCTATTGCCACCAGGGAGCTCTATCGAACGATGCTCCTTTGTACTGGAATGCTCTGCTAACCATTCTGTGGGCCATTTCTACCAGATTTTGATGTGATTCACAGGAAATGATCACTGCCCATCATGTTGTTGATTTCGGCCCATCTCAGGTAAGGGTCCACGTGTGCACACATGAATTTGGGTAAAGCAGCATGGTGTGACTTCATCCATACCCCCATTTCCAAATTGAAACCATATATTTGACATCTAACATGGAGGTCAGTCACATATCTTGCAGGACAAATTTGTTCTCTAGACTACACAGAAATATTTTGTTTGGCCCACATGGTATTCTTTTAAAGATTTTAATTGATTGCTGGAATAATGGGCATGAGGGCCTGCAAGGTACCAGCAGTGACTCTGCCCATTGACAGGGCATGTGCTTGCTCAAACCTCCATGCACCAATGTAAGTGAGAGGAAAGCACTTCCAATTATGTGATCTTTATTGAGCATGGTGGAGAGCTACCCCACATTATCCACTCACAACATGTATTAAGCACCTGCTGTATGTCAAGCACGATGCTAGTCAAAGGGGAGAAAGATGGGTAATACCGTAGGATATTAGAGCAGGAAGGCCCTTAGAGATGGCCTTCATCAATTTCCGAATAGAGAACTAAAAACGCAGTGATGTCAAAAGCCTTGCCCGAGGTCACACACCAGTCGGTGGCAAAGCCATAACCAAAATCCCAGGCGCTTAACGTACTCAAACATTGTTAGATGGGGTTTATTTCATTGCACTTATTCTAATCTTGTCTTTACAAAGGGCAGTGGAATAAAAGGTAATCTGATATTTAAAAGAAAACAATTCGGTTAGTAAAAAGATAGGAGGCAATCTTTTAATAATAACACTTTGTGTGACCTCAGTTCCTTATAAATGTCTTGTGAAGATTATTGTTCTGCTGAAAAGGATAGTCTACGAGACTTCAGTATTTACTTTTTCAAATCTTACCTTTTTTTAAGAATAGGTGAAACTTTACAAACACCAAAGAATACAATATGAGGGAGGAATTTGGACTGTTTACGGTCCCTCTTACCGCTTGGAAATGGGATACTCCTTATGGTCTGAGGATCGTGGCTTGGAGGCACTGTTACATGAAGTCCTGAAGAGAATTCCTAATCATTACCTTCCTGTATTTTCATGTTGAGTGTTGCGGGGGGCGAGGGGAGGGGTTGAGGGTGGCCCATTATTCACAGATGAAACCCATTCTGATCTGAATTATTGGTGCTTCTCCTAGTCTGAATTGGATCCAGCACCATCTTGGAAGGACCTACAGAAGAAAGCCTTTGTTGGAATAGGAACACTTCAGTTTTTGACTGCACAGTAGAAACGAAGCACAAGAGACTCTTGAGTCGGATTCCAAGAGATGAGTATGTTGTTCAAATTGCATGGATCTGTCTATCATCTATCTATCTGTCTATCATCTATCTATCTAGCTATCTATCATCTATCTATCTATCTATCTATCATCTCTGTCATTTATGCATCCATCTATCTACAGAGGTTGGACTTCTCATGGGCCTCTCTCCTTAATCACTCCTCTTGCTCCCTTGCCTCCCCTTCTGCTCTGGTCTGAGCTGCACACGCAGCCCCGTGCTTCTTCCATTAAATCATGCTGTTATCGAGGTTCCATGCTGTCTTCCCCAAAGCACCCCAATCTTTGATTAGAAGCTATTGGTTTTGGTTTCCTAGAAACCAAGGGCCTCTGCTAATGATTAAGTCCAGGTATTTGAGCTCTCTCATGAATCACAGAGGAGGAAGGGCTTTGTGGAGGTGGAAGCCTGCCTACAGATTGAGGAGGTAAGGCTTCAGGCTGTCAGGGCGGAGCCCAATCTACTAAGTGGGTCTGTGTCACACAGGATCAAGTGTCAGTGTTAGTTCTCCTTGTTCATTTAACCTTAACCTTTTCTTCCAGCCGGGTCACTCTGCTCCTGTGCTCCAGGGTTACCTGGTAAAACCTCAGGTCCACTCACAGGCTTATCTCCTTGCTGTCTACATTCCAGCCTCACGGGAGTACTCCGTTTCCTAAACCCGCCACGCACACTATACCTTCAAGCCTGTGTGGTGCTGTTCCCTCAGTCTGGAACACCCTTCCCACGCCTCTTTACTTGGTGTGGCTTTCTCACACCCTCGTAAGCGACAGGACGACTTGGTCCCCTTTGCTTTGTGCTTCGACAATACAAGCTTCCAGACCAGGAATCTTCTAGACCACTTATAACAGGACACCTGGTCAGCACCTGCTGTCTCTGACCATGGCTCCCTCCAGAATGGGGGCTTCTGGAAGCTAGGGACTATATCATCAATTCTATTGTGTCTCCAGGGCTGCCACATATAAAGTCTCATTTTAAAGTGAATAAGAGTATGATTTTCATAAAACAACAGTGTGGCCTAGGAGCAGGGAGTTTCTTTTTCAGTTGAGGTGTTTTCTGAGAACTTTTCTGATTTGGGGGGGTTTGTCTTTAACAAGTTCAGGAGAAATTTCTTACTCCAATCATTGTCAATTTCCCACAATTTCACCAATTTCCCCATCATCAGAGCAAAGGGAGGGACTTGTTATTTTACTATCTAGCATCTGCCTCTCATTGGATTTTCAGAGTAACAACTTCCTCTACTTTATTTAACCTTAATTACAATAGATTAACCACGTGCAAATAAAAGTACACAGGAAGTCTCTCATTTCTCCCGTGAGCGAGAGTGGCCCTAATCATTCTATTGTTGATACAAGGGTCAGATTTTCTTTGTCATAGGGGCTACTGGAAACTTGTAAAGTAACAGAACTAAATATTGCTCCATCAAGCCAGTTGGCTCAGGTGCCGGAGTCTATCAGGTTTGAATAACCTATTTGTGCTATGCACCAAACCAGACAACAGCAAGGATATCATTTAGAACATAGCAAACCTCAAACCCAAAGTTATGATGAAGAGGGAGTTTTCAAATTTTCCCTCCCCACCACCTCTCCTCTGCCCACTCAAGATAATCCTGTAACTGCCATCCCAGGCTGGTGTCAGGCTGGTGCGGAGAAGGGCTTGGGAGACCCGTGGAGGGAGAGAGATACTCCGGCACTAGGTAGGGTGGACGCAGGGGGCTGGGAGAGACGTGCCAGTAGAAGAAATTGTTGCTGTAGACTCTAAATTTGGATTCCCTTCACGGTTTTGAGAAGCCCAGGTAAGGTTTGGAATTCCCTTTTAATTACTTTTTTGGCCACAAGACTATAGTTTTTTGAATGCAGTGCTACTCACGTGGGTCCCAGGATTTAGAAGGGTTACAGAACCACCGCTCCTCCCAGCTGGCTGGGCTCGCAGTGCTTATCTGCCTAAACATGCCTACTGTATGCTGTGCAGACATTTTCTTCAAGGAAGATAATTACTACAAGAATGAAAAGGAAAGTAGGAAATGACACGTAATCTATAAAATAGTTTCTGAGAAGAAATATATTCCTGCTTGGCACAAATAAAAGGATCTTTTTTTGCTGCCAGAAGAAAGTCAAGGCTAGTTTTCAAGACTGTGAAAACCTCAAAGTTTTGCCTGGAGGAATTTCCTCCTACAAGAGAATTTTGAAAATCTCGACTTTGATTTGCCTTGTTTGATCCATGGAAAGTAATATCGGCAATATTTCAGGGTTTAACAGAGTGCCCCATTAACCTGCCATCACCGTGAAATGATTACTTCTGCTTAAACGGAGGCATATTTAAAATAAGACAGAAGCCTTCAACCAAAGGCATCGCATGCGTCCTAAACAGTCACATGTGGTGGACACAAAGTCATTCTCAATAAACCAAATAATCCAGCTGGTCTTCAGAAGTCCTTGCTGACAACAGTATGGGCCAGAGGTTTCTACCACGCTCGGTATGGGGGCAGGTTCTCGGCCACGTCCATCCCCTCTGTCTCACCTGCAACTGCTGATTGCAAAATCTGGTTTATATCTTGGGGATGTTATTTCAACAAAGGTTTCTGAGGCTAAAAAAAAAACACACAAAAAACCCCCGAAGTGTTTAAAAGCCATGAGTAGCCCATCCATCTATAGCTATAAATGGCTGCTTTCAAACAATGTGTAAGTCAGTTACTTGGAACTCAGAGCACATTTTCCCTCCCCTAGAAATAATATTAAAGATGGTGGTGGGATCCTAAACTGGTCATAGAAGGCAAGTTTGTTTCTCACTGTGTCCTGGAAAAACCAGGAAGAATAGTGGAATTGCCATTGCAAATGGATATTCTAGAAGTAGGAGGCTCACTGTGGCTCTGATAAAGGACAGAAAATATTAGTGATAATAATATTATTTATTGAATATGCTGTTTATGACAGGCTCTCTTCTGGGTGGTTCATATGTGTCATCGTGTGTGTTATTAATTAGAATTGTCCCTACCAAGCTCTGACGGAGTGCCAGGCACTTCAAGATTGTCTCATTTAGGCTTCTTAACCTATTTTACGGACAGAAAAAGTAAGTCAGAGAAGTTCGTTAGTTTGCTTTCATTTGCTCGTGTTTTGATCATGTTTTCTGATAGCTGATTGAATGATTCCTTCCAAGCGATCTGACCCATCTAGGCGCCATACCCACAGATGTGCACTTTAGGCCACCAAGGGAGGCATGACAGACCAGAGGCTGTACCCACACAGGCACCGAGAGCAGGGCTGGGAGAGCCAGCAGGTTTGTTCAGTCTCCACGTATCAGCTGTGGGAGCCAAGCACGTTGTGTAACCTCTCTGAGTCCCATTGTCCTCATCTGTTTACCGAGATAAGAGTAAGGTTCACCTATTGGGGCTTCAGTGAGGATCAAGAGGGAGCGCTTTAAATGTCTTAGTACAGTGTGGGCGCTTGGTAGTTACTATAACTCAGATCTGTCCCCTGCTGTCCTGAGCCACTGAACTAAGAAACGAAAGCCTCACCTCAGCCACTATGGACTCCTGACCCACGTAAGACTTAGGGCACTTACAGCAATTTCTACAGAGATCTAGTTGTATGAGTACCATCCAACATCACAATGGGAAAAGCCTGTGATACCCGAGATATCAAAATGGCGGGTAGCATGCAGCCAACCTAAGATTCAGCTCTGCAATGGTGTAATTAAGCCTGGACATATTGAATCCTCTTGGTCTTTTCTAGATAGCTTTAGAAACTTCTAAAAGAAGTAAGCTGGACCTTGAAGCAAATACTACAGAACAATGGCCACCTCAGCCTTTCCTGATGCAAAGTCTATAACAAGATAGGGTCTTGATGCAAAGTCTATAACAAGAAGGCACGGGGTCTGGGTCACATTCCTGGCTCTCCAGGCTCCAGGGACCAGGGTCTCAGGGTCAGGGACAAAGGATGGCCATGAAAGGCCTGCATCCTGGCTGCGCCAGGTTTGCTCAGGTACAACAGCCCTTCCCCAAAGGCCTCATGGGATGGGCTTCTCCAGAGTGTGCTATTTCTATTTCTTTTCTTTTTAAATGTTATGAGTAAAGGGAAAGCTTACCTTAACAATGAAAACTTGTTTTGTGAATTCATGAAGGAAAAGACTGGGATGGGATTGAGAGCTACCTAGCAGAGAAGTACATCATTGAGTAAGATAAATGGATGAAATCCTCCAAACACTGCAGGCTGCTGGAGGAAAAAAAAAGGCTAAAAGCAACCCAGCTCTCCACAAAATGGATGCATATACATCAGTTTATTATAAATTGAACTGATATAAAGGATTATAGCCCACAATTTACAAATAATAAA
The DNA here is from genome assembly GCF_001890085.2 of Hipposideros armiger. NCBI lineage: Eukaryota > Metazoa > Chordata > Mammalia > Chiroptera > Hipposideridae > Hipposideros > Hipposideros armiger. The sequence goes on along the minus strand of NW_017731424.1, from coordinate 3,409,617 downwards.
GTATTCAAATAACCTTAACTATAAATTTCATGCCCCTATCGCTTCAGTGTGACTTCGTATTTCTTACAGAATCTGTTTTTATAATTTGCAACTCAATAGTGTCACAAAATCAGGCTATGAGTAAATGCTTGAATACAATTCAAATCAGCAAACTCAGCCACATTGACAAATGAGAGTCCTTCTAACAAATGTACACGGAACACACGTTGGTTGGAATTTTCATAAAATAAAAGTGAAACAATGAGGATGTATATTGGAACTTCACTCATTTGTCAACGATGTGAGCAGCTTCTTTGCTGAAGCAGATAATAGTTTTCTAATGCTTTAACACTATTTCCTCCATGTTTTGGTACTATTCACAATGTAACTGCTATATACAATACATTTGTATGTTTAACTGTATTATTAACATTTCTCTATCACTTTCTTAAATCAAGGCAATGAACGAAACAAAACGATAGCTCACACCAAGTCCTGTGGTGTAAATACCTCTATTGTGGCCATTTCAGGCTACCAGAGTGACATCACTAAACGTGGTGTTGGAAGGAGATGCCTCGCACTGCTGTGATGATGCATTTCCACCACCCTGATGGGATAGATGTAAATATCCTCAAGAGCATGAATACTAATGAAATGTAAAATAGCTAGGAAGTAATGAGTTTTGAGTATTCATTACCTCTGACATAATATAATAATACAATATAATAATATAATATAATATAATATAATATAATATAATATAATATAATATAATATAAAGTCTTTAATATGCCTTTCTTTATCCAGCTCACAGAAATCCTTGAAAATTTAGAACCAACTAGCAGGCCAGTACAAGGAGGCTTTAACACACGCTATCTAAAGCAGTGAGGGGAAGTCAGGTAGGAGGCCTGAATGAAATGGCAGGGGCTGGGCCATTTCTCCTGGAGGCAGAGCTGAGGTAAAGCTGGAAAGCAGGCACAGATAGAGAGCCAAGCTCAAGGGATGGCAGTGGCGTGTGGAAAGCCATTTTGAGCAGGAACAGGAAAACCAAAACCAGCAAGCTCCTTGTTGTCATGAGCTGGTTGTGACATGAAGGGGTTGCATCCCTCCCATCACTAACTCCTGCCCCCCCTTTTCACCTCTAAGGTCGCAGCTTAAAGGCCACCACCCCAGGAAGGTTTGCTGTGACCTTGGGCTTCACACTTCTCCCTTTCCATCTTACTCATCCCATTTTCAGTATCTTTCACCTCCCAGTAGAGATTCCCAGGAGACCGCAAGCCCTGCAAGGGCAGGACTGCCTGATTTCCTGCTTTGTCTTCAGGCCCTAGCACAGAGCTTGGCACTTAGGAGGTGCTCACTAGATATTTCAGACACCCAATTAAACGGCTAATTCCAGGCTGGTAAGGATTCCAGGAATTGCCTTCCTGGGCCTTATCTCAGCCTTGGCTTCCTGTTTGGATTCAGGTTGCAGATGAAAGGTGTAGGTGAGTTGCATGGCCTTATCAACTGGGCAAACTTAGCTGGGGTCACCTTTCAGATTAAAGAAACTATGGCAGGGCGAGTTTCAGCATGAGGTCATAGAGTGAACCTCTCGGGCTGGGTTCCTTCATCTCAAAGCAGTTTTGTTCTCTCATTTGTTCATTCACTCATTCATTCTTTGCTCATTTAACAGGCATGCTTTCAACACTGACTTCGTGCCTGGCACTGCATAATGGTGTCTGGCACCTGGTACCAGCTCCGTCTTTGGCGGAGTACTATATGTAAAGAAGTCTTCTGAGGTGGCTTCAAATTCTGGGTCTTTCCTGACAGCCTGTGAACACTTCGGTATGTTGCTTAACCTCCCTGAGCCTCAGTTTCCCTCCTTTGTGAAAAGGGCTAATCAGGTTTCTCTTGCAGGGCTGTTCCGAGATCTAAAAATGATGAAATGTCTAAAACAACCAGCTCCTAGTTGGGGCGCCATATGTGTCAGTTCCAAGCACACCCACCACCCCCGCCCATCTCTGAGTGGTTTGTTCCACCTCCTTTTTCAAAGCACTTTCTCTTCTGCAGCGTTAAACCATTTGGAATGTGTATACTGGTGTCATTCAGAGCTTCTTGAAGTGCAGTGCCCAGACCACCAGCGTCAGTCACCTGGGGAGCCTGTTACGATTCAAATTCCTGGGCTCTGATGTAGTTTTATAGAATTAGAACCTCTGGAGGGCTCAGCAGATGGCATTGCAAACACGTTCCTGAGGCGAGAACACCTGCACGTGATTCTCCCAGTCTCTGAGAAGCCCCTTGGCAGCAACACTTGGTGCCAAAGATCTAGACTCAGCTTGTAGAGAAACCAGAATCGAAAGACGGTCCAGAAATGCCTGTGTGTGCTTAGCAAGGAGCCTGGAGGGGAGGGAGCAGGGATGAGAAATTATGTTGGCATGAATGAGCAGGGGCGACACGGGGATGAAGGCGGTACTCCATAGCAGCGTCCTGACTGGGCAGAAGCTAGGGGAAGCCTCGCCCCCTCCCCAGGTCCCCATCCTGAGGGTGCAACTCCACCCCACCCTGGAGGTGGCAGCATGCTCCAGAAGTCACATGGGAGGGTCAGGATGGGCACCAAGCCCTGCAGATGGTGGCCTGACAATGACGTTCTCCAGGTCACTCCTGGTTGAAAAGATTTTGTCCCCTTATTAGATTATGTACCCTGGTGACATTAATAGCTGCTACCATTGATGGAGAACTTCCTGCTTGGAAAAGAGAAGAGGCCCTTGGGTCAGACTCGCATTTAAATCCTGGCTCTGGCTCTGGGATGGAGAATGGAGTCGAGAAAGTCATGTGCCTCTGTTTGCTCATCTGTAAAGTGGGGGTAATGAAGTGCACGCCTCAGGACTGCGGTGAGGAATTGATGAAATAGACGGCATGTTAAAAGCCTGCATGTGGACAAGTAGAGTAGGTGCTCACCGAATGTTGCAGAATAGCAGCCCAGGCAGCAGCCTGCCCCTCACCCAGCACAAGTCCACAGTCCAGGTCAACTCAAGCAGCTCTGGCCACCACACAGTCCTGAAGCCACCCGTAGAGATGCTCTTTTTGTTTACCTGTTACACTTTCTGACTGGCCTGTGCTAAACACAGAAGGTTTGCATTTTCCAGGGGACGAGAGGGAAAGGCAGAGTGAGGCGCTAGGAGGCCTGTGAACTAGCGCTGGTGGCCAGCAGGCAAGCCCGAGGTGTTCAAGCAGAGGGGGGAGTGCCAGTGGCCAGGGAAAGACAAAGGGGACTGAAGACCCAACTCCTTGGCATTTCACTTGCAACAAGCCAAGGCTTTAGTCATTTCCAGCTGCAAAGAGGCTGTGAAGCCCTGAGGATGGGAAATGGCCCGTAGTCTAAGTATCGTCTAGTGGTATGTGAGTCCTCGTGATTCCATGCTCAGGGGACGGGCTCTGCTCACAGGGGGAGTCACGTTAAAAACCTGAAGTGTGCAGCTTCTTCTCTGAGTGCGTTCAGTGGGCAGCAAACACCCCTGGCAGTTCCCTGTGTCTGTCCTCACTCCCCCTTTGGCTTCTGTCCGTGGATCATCATTACTCTTGGGGCCTTGGGGTCAGGGCTGAGCCACTGTGATATCAACAGCAGCAGAAAGCAGCTCAGGAGGGATAGGCGTGCTCCCCACCCTGGCGGGCTTTCTTGGTGGTTCTGTTAGAAACTTAAACAGTTTTCACCTTTTGGTGCATCTTGCAGGAACTTGCTGCAGCATTGTCATGGTAGCAGGGTGATGTGTGTGCTGCTGGCAGCAAACAAAACCACTGAGGGGAAATTAAATACCCTCACCTCCCCCCGCCCCTACCAAAGGCACACAATTTACACCCTCTCACCCTCCTGCTTTCTGATTCCAGATGAGCCTGAGTGAAGCCCACGAATTTGGAAGTGAGTTGCAACCCTAGAGTCTCAAGGTGAAACTCAGTGGTGCAAATGTGCGTCTCTGATTCTTTTTAGAATTGCGGTACCTTAAAGCACCTGCTGTTCCTTATCCTGACTCCGGTCCTCTGTGTGTCTGTCCACCCACTTCCCCCATCCTCCTGGGGAATGACTCTCTCTACCCAGACCATGAATGGGAACCAGCAGCCCCCTCCCCATCAACTAACCCCTCACCACCACCACCACCACCCCACATACAAACATATGCTTCCATGTTGGAATCTGTGGTCTAGAAGATTCTCTGGTGTCATCTCACCGCTTCGCCCTGCCCAGCTCTCCAAAAACACCCTTGTTCAAAGGCACAGCTAACCTAAGAGCTTGTCTCCCTGGCTCCAAACTCTATCCTGCTTTGTGGCCAAGTTCTACTGCACAGAACCTGACTCTGTCCATGCATCGCCCCTGTCTCCTGATGTCCTGTTTGGTTTTTTGCTGTAGATCTGGACCTTTCGTTAAGCCTGGTGTCTTCTGCGCCCTCTAGTGGTTTGTTCAGTTTACAACACAGGAAAAGTATGCGAGGCCCCTGCCTTCACAGAGCTTCTGTTCGAGAGAACAAATGATCAAATAACTGCGTACTTACAAATGGTTATTAGTGCCTTGGAAGAAACAGACTGTGCTTGGTGATATAGAAAACTGGGCAGTCAGGAAGGCTTCTTTGAGGAGGTGGCTTTTTGGCAGTGACCCTAAGCATGAGAAGGCAAGCCCTCTCATCTTTGAAGCTTCCCAACCCCCTGTACTTCATCTCTGCCTCCTTTGTCACCAAAACACCTTATTTCACTCAAAATTGTGTCTGTGGTAGAAGCAAATTGACAAGGCTCTGGCTGTGGGACCCCTGAAGCCCTGGCCAGCTCCATTCCCCCACAATCTTGGGTTCAGGGCGATTGGGCAGGAGCCCTAAGGGGTTCAGCCTAAGACCCGGTGTGGCTCCAAGGACTGGGGCTTCCTTTCAGCTCCTTCATGCAGATGCTGCCTTGTTCTTCCCTGCCCTTTCAGGTCAAGTTCAGATGGCCAGGGTCCCTTCCCACTGAAATCACAGGAGAGAGAAAAAGAGCAGCTCTCCTCCCCCGTGGCTCTGACCACACCTGTGGCTACACTGCCTGACTCCCAGCCCCACAGCCCCAGGTGCCCCTCACCCTCTCAGCATTGTTTCCTGGGCTGCGGTTGGAGGGAGAGCTCCCACAACCCCCTGGAGCTCAGAGGTATGGCCAACACTGTGCCCAGGCTCCCATCCTGGTCCCAGGATTGAAGCATTTGTGCCCCCATCTTCCTGCCTAGGTGACAAACACAGGGCCTACCTTTGCCCCATCTCCCTGGTGACACCAAATGCAGGAACACGTATTAGGTCCTTAGAAATTTGAGCTGCTTTGCTGCTCAAGCCCACAGTGCTTCCAATATGAATAGGGCTCCTGGCCAGTCGTTCCTAAGCTTTCCATGGGCCAGCCTTGCCCGTGACCTTGTCGTTCAGGTAAGAAGTCTTCTGACCGCCCCCAGCACGCCTCTGCTCTGGACTGTTGCCAGGCTGACTATCAGGGATTCCCCCACCCAAGGGAGAGACCAGACAGGCCCTTTCTCCAGGCTAAGTGCATACTCCGCTCCAGGGCTGGCCTGGGAGTGGCACTCCGTCCCTCTCTAGCTCCTTTGGGGCCTGCACCCCACATTTGTACCCCTCCTTCTTCCCGCAAGCCCAGCTCACATCTCTTCTGGACTGTTTCACTTCTCCCATCTTCTGGGGTCCCCAAGCCAAGCTGCAAGGACAGCCACGTCTCCTGAACACTTTGCTCCTGGCACTTGAATGGTGGCTGTGGCCTAATCCCATGGTCCTTTCTAAGAAAACATTTATTGCTCCCTAACAGAGGCTAGACACTGGGCTGAGGGCAAACACCGTGCAACTATCACCATCACCAACTCAGGGTAAGGGGAGGGGGAATGGAGGCAAGTGCTATTATTTTCCCAATTTTATAGACGGAAAACAGAGGCTCTGAGAGCCCGAGACACTTCCCCGAGGTCTCACGACCTGGAAGGGCGATGCTGGGATGTGGACCCAGGCGCGTGTGCCCAACCACCACGCCACACTACCTGCCTGGGTGCCGCCTGCTGCAGCCCCTCCTGCAGGACTTGGCAGCTCCTTAGCTGGGCAGGTTTTATAAAGATGCTCAGCGGCAGAGTGGGAGGTGCCCGAGAACTCCCCATGGAGCAGAGCCACTCCCGCCTGCCAGGGGAGAGGCCAGGCAGGAAACACAGGTGTACACGTGACCTGAGGTGCCACGCTGGAGGTGGGCGTGTGGAGGAGGCAGGGGGCTCCTGGCCAGTGAGGAGGCGGCTCCGGGGCCCACAGCCAGTCTCACTGTGTCCAGTGTCTGTGTCTTCAGAGCAGGGAGCC
>NW_017731424.1:3398829-3399832 GCF_001890085.2 Hipposideros armiger | reverse complement strand
TGTGTCTACGCTGCCTGTATGGGCTGAATACGTCCCTCTCAAATTCGTTTGTTGAAGCCCTAACCCTCAGTACTTTAGACTGTAACCACATTTCGAGATAAGGTCTTAAAAGAGATGATTGTGTCAAAATGAGGTATTTAATTTAAAGTGGGCCCTAATCCAATAACTGATGTCCTTATAAAAGGAGGAAATTTGGGCCCATGGAGAGATGCAAGAAATATGCAGTCAGAGGAAAACTCATGGAAGACGCAGGGAGAAGGTGGCCATCTACAAGCCAAGGAGAGAGGCCTCAGGAGAACCCAGACCCCTTGACACCTTCATCTCAGACATCCAGCCTCCAGGCCGGTGAGAAAATGCTCTGTTGTTGAAGCCCCTCAACCACTGGTATTTTGTGATGGCAGCCCCAGAAAACTAAAACACCACCCTAACCGTAAACTACGAGACCATACACACCTACTAAAATAGCTAAGAAGGCTAAATAAAGGAAAGATGTGGACAATACCAAGTGTTGGGAAGACTGTGGAACAGCTGGAATTCTCATGCGTCCCTGGGGGCGGGGAGGCTACAATGGTGCAGCCACTTGGGCAAACAATTTGGCCGTTTCTTATAAAGTTAAATACTCCCGTGTGACACATCAATTCTACCCCAAGGTGTTAAGCCAAATTACATGAAACTTGTGTTCGCACAAAACCCTGAACATAAATTAGAGCAGGTTGATTCATCATCCCCCCCAAACAGGATCTACCCCCAGTGTCCCTCACCTGGTGAAAATCCTGTGTACCAAACTGCTGCGTCCATACAACAGACTCAAACTGTGGTACGTCCATACAACAGACAGACCACTACTTGACAATAAAAAGGAACGGACTGTTGATACACAACAACGTGAATGAATGTCAAATGCATAATGCTAAGTGCAAGAAGCCAGTCTCAATAGCTTCATATGCTATGTGATTCCGTCTCTACAACATCTTTTTTATTCCATTTGTATCACACATTATCA
>NW_017731424.1:3396498-3398619 GCF_001890085.2 Hipposideros armiger | reverse complement strand
TCTCACATATTTCTTCAAATAAAATCTGGGCCCAAATACCCCAGGCAGCTCTTTCCTGCAGAATCGCTGTACATGTTTATTTTGCCACCTCTGGTGGAGCTGACTGCAAGGGCCCTGAACGCAGGCGTGGCTGGCCCGGGTGTGCAAGGCAAGGGAAAGTTTGTGTACAGTCAGTGCACAAACGCTGTCCGATCGTGTGCTCGGCACTGGGCTGTTGGCTTTAATTCCTCATTTCTTGCTCCCGAGGCTTTGAAAACTGAATCACTCTCTGGTCTGGCTTGCTTGGAGAACAGACAGAAGTTCTGGTCTCATGAAACAGTCTTTTCAGTTATGACTCTTTGCATGCTGGTGAATTCTGGAGCTGATGCTGAGTCCTCCAAGCCTGGGAGGTGGCAGCCATGGGCCTCCTTTCTGCAGCGGCAGGTCCCCGAGTGAAGGGCAATGGTTCCCTCGTGGCTGTCCCCAGAGCGCGACGAATGAAGTCCATTCTACATCCCGGGCATCTGAAGGCTAATCTCTGGGGCTGGCGGGGTGGGGGGTTATAGCCAGCTGCCAATCTGGGGCATAGGAAGTGTGGGCAGAGACTGACAGGTCTGGAAGACAGCAGGAGCCCAGCAGCATCCTAAGGGACTTAAGTCACTGAGGGAAGGAGGGGCTGGAGAGCTGGGTGCAGTGGGGAGGACTTGGGCTGAATGCTGGAGAAAAGGGGGCCCTTCAGGAAAGACTAGTCTAATACGGGGAGGACAAAGGGCCCGGCTTGGGGGCATGAGCCACCCCAGGAGAGGAGCTCCTGCCTGGATTCAGAGCTCATGGCTACATGGACGTGGCAGGCAGAATAACGGCCCCCANAAAGGGGGCCCTTCAGGAAAGACTAGTCTAATACGGGGAGGACAAAGGGCCCGGCTTGGGGGCATGAGCCACCCCAGGAGAGGAGCTCCTGCCTGGATTCAGAGCTCATGGCTACATGGACGTGGCAGGCAGAATAACGGCCCCCAAAGATGTTCACGTCCTAATACCTGGAACCTGTGAATATGTCACCTTACATGGTGGCAAAAAGGACTTTGCAGATGCGACTAAACTAAGGACCTTGAGATGGGAGATTAGCCCGGATTATTCAGGGGGGCCCACTCTAATCACGAGAGTCCATAAAACCGGAGAACCCTGACTATAGACAGGGCAGAGCGACGCTGGCTCTGCCCTGGAGGAAGGGGCCGTGGCCATGGAATGTGGGTGACATCTAGAAACTGGGAAAAACCAACCAACAAACCAGAACAAAAAAACAAGGAAATAGATTCTCCCCTAGAGCAGACCTGTGACACCTTGATTGTAGCCCAGTGTTAGACTGTGTTGGACTCCTAACCTACAGAGATGTAAGATAATAAGTTTGTTTTAAGCCACCGCATCTGTGCTCATTAAAAACAACAGCAATCGAAGGCTAACATAATAATGACGAAGGAATCTCTTAGGCTCTACCCTCTTTTCTCCACCCCCACTTCCGCTCAAGGAGCACCTCTTCTTTCAAGTTCCCCTGCTTGGGAATAAGGCCTAAATTCGCTGTCCTCCAAGACTGTTCACCTCCTGACTTGGCCTTTTCGGGGGTGAGAAGACCCTGTTCTACCTTGTCATCCCCTTCCTGCTCCGCCATCTTGTCTTCCCTGGTCCATGCTGACCCCTTCAGGGTAAGGATGGGTCTCACTCATCTTTACTGAACAGATACCTATTTCCTTGAAATGCAGTTGGAGAGGGTGAACTTGGGTAGCCCACAGGAAGAGGCGGGAGGTAGAGGCCTCTGAGACCTTTGGCAAATAATCCCAGTGGCTAACTTTCTACGGCACTTGACAGCTTTCTAATCATGTACAAATCTACAAGCATATTCAAGTCTCTAGTAGCCAATTTACCAAGAATCTTTAAATCCAACTGCTGACATTTATTAAGCTCTTGGACCTTAACACAAACCCCAGGAGGTAGGGAAAATGCCAAAAGTTTCCCTATAGCTCAGCGAAAGAGAAGCAAAAATGAATTCGAAAAAATAAAATAAAATAACTGCTACACATGAATTATCCTCTTAACTCCTCACCACCAGGCTGACAGTCACAATTTCCCTTCTGGTACAACTGAATA
>NW_017731424.1:3378162-3388703 GCF_001890085.2 Hipposideros armiger | reverse complement strand
TCTCGAGGTCCGGAAAGAGAATTCGGGTCGAGTAAAGACAACCTTTTGTCCTTGCTGAGGAATCTAGACTTGATCCTGCAAGTTCTGGGGGCCTTTCCTGACCCACCGAGGCTGGGGCAGTGTCCTTATTTCCTTATTTGTGGCCCTAGAGTATGCTCTCCCCTCCCTGTCACAGCCCTTTTCACCCTCTAGTACAACGCCATGGTTGTCTCCCCTGTTCAATCATGAGCCCAAGAGTCTTGTTTGCTGTTCCAATTCCAGCCCCTACCACAATGCCAAACACATAATTGATATTCAAGAAATAGCAGATGCAAAAGGAATGCAATGGAGTTTTCATGACAATGAATTGAAGGCGTGTAGTAGGGAAAGATAACTTCGAGCTGGGCTTCAGAGAGCTTGGACTTTGGATGCAGGGTAGACTGGAGCAGAGAGAACCAAGAAGCAGGGACCTGCTGGAGCTGGCAGGCAGCTGGAAGTTGTGGTCTGCTGGGTGTGGGGAATGGAAGGGATGGGGAATTCAGGATGCAGAGAAGTTTGGAGATGATAGTGATGAGAGAAGCACAGTGAGTGAATGAATGAATGAATGAATGAATGAATGAATGAATGAATGAATTCAACTAGACATAGGCTGCATTTGAAGTGTGTTATGACTCCGAATAGAGCATTTGTAGCAGTCAGGTAGAAATGTAGCACAGGAGCATCTGTACCAAGTTCCAAAAGAGACAACGCAGAGAGAAAGCCAAGATCGGAAGTGGGAGGTTGCCTATTTTTAGGAGATGGAACATCTGTCACTAAATCTGAAATTCCGTTTTCTCTGATCTCCATGTTTCCTACCTATTTTAGCTGAAATTACTTTGGACTCACAGTGGGTCAGCCAAATTTTCTTTCGGACGTTGTTTTGATCTGCAGGCTCCATAAATTGGAGGCCTTTTCAGGCATGTGAAGTATAGCCCCCACCAGCACCCTGGGAACTAGCACGGCTGGCAGAAACCTTGAACTTTGTGTCACATTGTTTTAAACGATCCTGGACAACGAAGACCCTGCCCCCCTGTAGTCTCCCGTCATCAGCGTTTTGCAGTAGACATGAATTATCTGCTGCCCCCAGGGCATCTAAAAGCAGGTGTTTTCAGCTCCCATATTGGACCTGGTTGGGAGCACCCATGGATAACGAACAGAGGGCTTCCTTGCCCTCATAACTAGGAGCAAGGAAACAGACATTCAACTGACTAAGGTCAGAAATGACAGTGAAGGAGAAAAACAGGGGCCAGGATGGTGTGAAGGGCAGGAGGTGAATGCTATAAATTGGAGGACATTGACCTAAACTTGAGCCCTGGAGGAGAGAATAGCTCTGGACATTCTGGGCCCACGAATCAGGAAGGAGGGTGGGCGGCCTGGGGAGTCATGTCAGGCTGCAGCCAGGGCCTCCGCCTGGATAACCAGCCAGGAAGGGCCTGGAGTCCTGGAGGGGAGGAGAGAGAGTCAGGGAAGCTGGCTAAAGAGTCCCATATAACTGAGAAGACAAAAGAGAGGTTTCCATTAAGCTGGATTCGGGGCCAGTGGCTGCCTTCTAGCCCTCTGCCCAGGCCATACCTCTAGAGAAATAGTCTTCCCTTTGGGCAGGTTGCCTGGGACAGTGTGAGATCACTGAGCTACTTGCCCCCCACCCCATAAAAGAATACAAAACAGGCTGTCCTCAGCTCCCCAGGGAGGCATCAGAAGGACCCAGGGTGGCCTCAGATCTATTCCCCATGTTGCTCAAGAAACCCCTGGAATCTGTGCCTCAGACCACCCGCTCTAGTCTCCATGCCGTGCTGTGGTCAGCAGAAGCTGCTGAGATGCACTGACCCCACTTTGCTGAGGATGTATTGGCATTTCCAGAAGCGGACATACTTTTCCAGGAAGGAGCCTGCCAGAAATAAACAGCAGCTGCCCCCATAATGGGTAGGATCAGCTGAGGTTTAGGATCGCGTGTAGAGGTGATGTCATCATGGTGGACTAGGCAGAGTCTGGGGGCTCAGTCCTGGCAACGGTCATATGGCTCATTTAAAGGAATTTTAAAGGGAATTTTTGTACACAGGCCATAAAGCTGACCATTTAAACAATTTTAAAGCATATGATTTGTTGGCATTTAGTCCATTCACAGTGTAGTACAACTGTCACCATTATCTAGTTCCAAAACATTTTCATCACCGCAAAAGGAAACCTATATTCATTAAACAGTCACTCCCCATCCTCACCTGCCCCCAGCTCCTGGCAAACGCTGACCTGCTTTCTGGACATTTCCTATAAGCGGAATCATACAGTATGTGGTCATTTCTGTCTGGCTTCTTTCACTCAGCGTAATTTTTCAAGGCTCATCCAAGTTGTCACATGTGCCAGGACTTCTAGCCAAATAACATTTCACTGTATGGATATATCAATTTTGTTCATTTATCCATTGACATACATTCGAGTTGCATCTACCTTTTGACTATTGTGAATAATGTTACTTATGAACATTTATATACAAGTTCTTATTTGAACACCTGTTTTGAGCTCTTTTTGGTATACGAGTATACCTAGGAATAGAATTGCTAGATCCTATGGCAGTTCCATGTTTGCCTTACTGAGGAATTGTCCAACTGTTTTACACAGTGGCTGCACCATTTTACATTCCCACCAACGATGTGCGAGGGTTTCACTTTGTCTACATCCTTGCCAAGACTTGTTATTTTCCTTTTGTTTTGAGCCTAGCCATCATCCATCTTAGTGTGTGTGAAATGGTGTCTTACTGTGTTTGGATTTGCATCTCCCTATTGACTAAGGATGTTGAGCATCTTGCTATGTGCTTGTTGGCCATTTGTGCGTCTTCTTTGGAGAACGCTTATTCGAGTCCTTTGTCCATTTATTAATGGGGTTGTCTTTTTATTATCACGTTGTAAGAGTTCTTTATATATTCTGGATATTAGACTCTTAGAAACAAGCATTGTCTCCCACTGTGTAGGTCGTCTTTTCACTTTCTCACTAGTGTTCTTTGATGGATAAAAGTTTTTAATTTTGATGAAATCCAATTTATCCATTTTTTTCTTTTGTTGATTATGCTCTTTTTTTTTTTGGCCATATCTAAGAATCCACTGATAAATCCAAGATCATGAAAAGTTACCCCTATGTTATGCTCTAAAAGTTTTGTAGTTTTAGCAGTTATGTTTATGTCAGACAGGAACTTGTTCAAGAGGTGTGTCCAGAGTNTGAGGCTGCCGTTAAAAAAAGCAAAGCAGAACCTGCAAGGCCAGTTGTGAGCTCCTGGAATGTCAGGGCGACACCAGCCCCTTCCTCTGTGAAGTGCTTGTTGCCGGTTTGGCAAGGCCTTTCCTATGCATTCTCTTGTTGGTCTTCTATAACTCTGTAAGGCGGGGCACTGAATAAATGCCTTGTTTTATAGAGAAGGAAACAAAACAGAGGTGCAATGACTATCCTCAGGATTGGCAACTTAGCAATCCTAACAAGAAACCTAGCCTCTCCCATTTGGCCCCCGCCTCTCGTAGTCAATCCAGACATGACAGCGCCCCGGGGCCCTGGGACAGACATGGAAAATGGCGGGGATGGGGCTGCTGCCTGGGGCGTTCCAATTGGTGTTCTCCTGAGGGTAAAATTGTGGAAAGAAAATTCTGTGACTATGTATGGCAACGGACGTTAACTAGATTTATTGTGATGACCATTTCACAATATATACACATATCGGATCATTATGTTGTACACCTGAAACTAATGTAATGTTGTATGTCAATTATACTGCAATAAAAAAAAAATCAAGCAACTGGCTTCAAAGTTAGACATTCCCACCCCCCACTTCCCCTTCCTCTTTTCTCCCTGACGGAGACCAACACCACTTACTGAGCCTCCATGCTAATGCTTGGCTGGCCCTGGCCCATGTAATTCTCACCACTGCCCTGCGAGGAAAATATTACTACCTCCCCATTACAGACCAGGAAATTAAGGTTGAGAGGGGTTAAGGGACTCGCAAAAGGTCACGCAGCAGAAGGGACAGCGGAGCTGGGATTCCAGTTTGGATTTGTCAGGACAGAACAGAGGCCTTTCTTCTCAGCCTCCTAAGTGTGAGCCATCAACTGCTGGGTGATCAGATCTCCAAGATTAATGAGTCAACAGGACTCCCAAAGCACTATCTGAAGGTAAACAAGTCAGTATCACCTCCTGCTTCGGTTTATGAATGAGTTTTCCTCCCTTGGGAGAGAAAGGTGGAAATCTACACCTAATTGAGCCCAAGGCAGGGGCTCAGGTTTCTCCTGGACAGCCGTTGCTTCCAGCCCCCTGGGGATCTGAGCCGGGTGCTAGTTCCAGGGTGGGGGGGATGGGGGTGGGGGGGGTGTCTCCCCCTCAGCAGGAAGACTGGACAGGACTTGCAAGAAACTCCAAGATGGAGGCAGAGCCCCCCCAAGGCCCTAGCTACCTGATCTTATCTCTTCCTGGGGAATTTTCCCACAGGGAGGTAGGAAAGGTCAGCAGGGTGTCCTGGGGGCCAGCTCAGCCCCTTTTGCTACAGAGGAGCTAATGGCACAGGTCCTGGAGCCTACATGTGTGCTCCATGGGCTCCTGACCCCTGCTAAGACATGCTAGGAAGCTCTGAGTGGGAAATGCCACCATGGTGCCTGGCCTGCAAGACAGCTGAAAATCAAATGCATTGGCTGGGTCTGTTAAGCTTCCAGCCTGGCCCAACCTGGACATGGGCGCAGACTCAGAAACTCCCTCGCCCTAAATTAGTAGATGTGAAACGCCACCTCTTCACACTGTATGCAGCATCTGCACTATTTTTCCCACACCTGAGTTCTATTAGTGCTGTTATTTAATTTTTACATTGAGCCTATTATTTTATTCTTTAACAATTCTCAAACGTATCAACAGAGGTCAATGGAAAACCAGTATCCGAGTACCATATATGGACAGTCACTATAAAAATAAATACAGTGGATGCTCTTCAGCAATGGGAATGAACAATCTCCAGCTACACCTAGTAACGTGGATGACTTTCACAAATGAAGCCGAGCGGAGGAAGCCGGACCTGGGTGAGCCCGTTTGTGTGACGGATGTGAAAACTGGCAAATCTAACCTATGTTGTTCCAAGTCAGGAGAGTGGTCATCCCTTGGGGAGGGGGGATAGTGACCCGGAAGGGATGGGGGAGGGGTGCTGGGCGCCCAGAGAATTCTGTTTTCTGTATCCAAAATTAACAAATTCTGTTTCTTGATTGACCGCTGGTTTCACAGGTTGTTCAGTTTGTAATGATTCACCCAGTTGAACAGCCCTCCTGGTGCTAAACTTCAATTTTATTTTTTTTTAAAGTTGAAAATAAGTAGAAACCCAGTGAACACATGGTGGTGCTTATTAAATTCTAGGGCGAAACCATGGTGGGCTCGGGGCTCTGAGCCAAAGGCCTGCTCCCCCTTGGTAAGAAGAAGGTGTAGCAGGTGCTCAGGGGTCAAAGGCCTGCTCCTCCTCAGAAGGTTTGGAGGGGAATGGGGGAGGAAATGACTTTCTCACTGTGTGATTTCAAGGCTTTGTCCAAGCACTTGGGAAAACGCTGGAGGAGGCCACTCATTCCAGCTCCAGGTAAATGATTAAAACGAGATAAGGGTGGAGGGCTAGGGGGACTAAGTGTGTGTGCACAGGGAGACAGGTGGACTGGCCCGGGGAACATGGGGGTGGGGGACCAGCAGATGTCAGAGCTGAATGCCTCAGTGCTGGGAGGAGCCGGTGGGGGTTGGGAAGAGCCTGGGGGTGCCGAGCAGGCACCGTGGAGTTACTGCATTTGGGGACTCGCCCTGAGCACAGGACTACCCAGAGGGCCAGCTGTGTGACTTTGGGCTGCTTAACTCACCTGGATCTTAGGTCTGGCTTAGAAAGAGAACTAAAATGCTTCCACCTTACTGGGGCAGAGTGAGCGGGTGGAAAGATTCCAGTTCCCCAGTTCGGTGCCACCTACGTGCTACCCATCCTCTCTAGATTCTCAGGTCCTTGGAACCTGAAAGACACAGCTGCCCACTCTCAGCTTCAGCAGAAAGCCCCATCTGCGAGGATGGGCCCAGGGCCGCAACGCCACGGAAGCCATCGGAGCCCAGACACTGTCCGACTCCCGGAGGACCCCACCTCCACCCCCGAAGGCTGAGCCAGAGCTCGCGGGCCTCCTCCAGCAGCTTTAGTATTAAGCGTTAATGATTAAATCGGAGGTTCTCCATTAACCCGCTGCCGGCCTTTGTCTCCGGGCCGCCTAGGAGCCTCCTCCTTTGAAATGCCACATAAAAATGATAGATGCCCCTTTCCTCCCTCCTGGGATCGGTGGGTGCTGTTTCCTTTTAAAGTTCGAGTCAGAGCACAGGGCGTGCCCTGCTTAAACACAGAAGCGCGAGGCCGTTGGGGCTCCGCGGGCGGCGAGTGCAGCCCCGCGGAGACAAGCGCGCTGCAGCGGCGGGGCCGGGGCCGGAGGAGGCAGAGCCGGTAACCTGGCAGCCACCGCGACCCGCGGGAGGCGCCATGGTCCCTGGGCGGGAAAGGGTTTGGAGACTTGTCTCTTTGCCCAGGATTATGTTGATGGCGGTAATAATATCAACGACAAGAAGAACGCTCGATATGTCCCCATGTCCAAGTGTTGTAACCAGAATTGAATGAGAGAGGATATAGGCACTGTTGGTAAATTCCGAATTCTGCACCTACGTATTCGGAGCTGGGGGGAGGGGAGGGTCCGGGGACCCGGCATCAGCATCACCTGCGAGCTTGTTAGACATGGGGAGTCTCAGGCACAGTGGGTCAGAATCTGTGCTTTAATTAGTTCCCCAAGTGACCGGTATGCACATCGCAATCTGAGAAGCCTGGTCCACGTAATCAATGGTTCTGGTAATAATAGTAACAACACTGGGTGACATATATTGAGTGCTTAGCACGAGCCAACGTTTGTTCTAAGCACCTTATGTAATTGTCCTGTTTAATCCTTACAACGTGCCAGATGCACCATTTTGCAGATGAGAAGGATGAGGTCCTGCCAGGGGTCACACCTGTAAGAATTAGAAGTCCAGGCGGGAACAGGCTCACATCCAAGCACCCACACTAAAAGCCCTGCTAGGTTAGCTCGCGTCTGTGTGCACAGCAAGGTGGGGGCCATCCTTTGGAATAACCAGGGGCCAACTCCTGGCGGCTCGGTGTGCACCCGGCAGAGATGGATTAGTAGCGAGCATGCCTGACCATAGAAAGCCACGCTGCTCATGTCAACCACCTCCGTCTGCTGGAGACAGACATGTGGCACATGTCCTGTCCACATCCCAGCTTTGAGGAAGAAATACCAGTGGCTGATAGAAGCACCCTCTGCTGCATACGTACCCCCTCCCCGTCCTCTGTGGCGCCATGAAAGGGTTAAGATAGGGCTCAGCCACTACATAAATCTGTGTTTATCTGCTGCAAAGCAAGCTATTTAGGTTTCTGATTTACAATCCTTGGTTTTCATAAAAGTCAGTCATTCCCAGTAAAAGAATGTGGGTAAGATTTATAGGATCTGCGTTAGTCTTTAAAGCCCAAAGCTGGTCTATGACTCACCCTCCATAATGTTTTTGCTCTAGTCCGGGGATATTCATGTGCAAAGAGAAAGATTCAGATCTCTGACCTAAAAAATAAGGCTTTTGGGGGGAACTAATTATAATGGCGTCAATTGTGCTATGCTTGTAAACTTGCCGTCAGCGGGGCCCCCCTAGAGCCTGTTTTCCAGGGGTTTTATTCCGCAATAAAATGCGCTCTGGTTTGCAGCTTGGCATATAAGACCTCCACTGGTATGAGCGAATGTTTTCTCCTACCAAATTATTAGGAATAAACAGCCCACCAGTGGAAAGGCAGAAAAATTATAAGCAAGGAAAATAAATCTTGGAATGTTTGCGTTTGGTGACTTTAATAAAACCAGTCACTTAGCCCAGCAGCCCAACTGGCCAAATGGAGCCAGCCTGGTATTTTTATTTTAATTTGAGTTTGTGTTTTGCCAGTGTGCAATGGGGTCAAGGCAAGACACCATGGAAAAAAGGCTTTGATGTCTCCTTGAAAAATATTTTGCACTGTGACTTTATGGTATTTCGTGTCCTTCTCCCCCTCCCCACCCTCAGCCCCCAGCTTGACAAACTGCATGCCTAACCCGCGACCATCACACATAATAAAACGTAGCCATCGTCAACAATCCTCATGCCAACTCTCTCCCCCTCCCCCAACGAAGGCAGAATTCAAGGCGGAATGTCTTAACAATGCAAAATAAAAATGCTGATCCAGATAACGGAATATGATTAAAGGGGATGGAGGAAACCAGCCTTTTCAACTTTCGCCAAAGCAAAGCCAAGGTGAGGGGCCCAAGTGCAAGGGGAGAGGCAGGGAGGAAGGTCATATGGACTGGGCTGACGGCCAGTTCAAATAGAACTGGGTTAGGACAGGAAGGTTTGCCAGCGGGTTGAGAAGCAGAAGAGGATGGATTTAAAAGGATGGCAGGGAGCAGTAAGCCCAGAATAAAAGCACGTTCTCCTTCACCAAATGTGGGAGAAAGATGCGATTAGATTTGCAAGAGCTTTAGTTCAGTCTTGAGGTGGGCACACTAGAGATTGTATATGGTGAAGTGAAAGAGGAAGAACTCAGTCTCAGGGTCAGGAAAGGTTTACTGCAGACCTACAAGGTGCAGGCAGAGGCCCCTGGGACACATTGACTTTTTCCCAGACTAGGAGTGCTGGAGCAGGGGAGTTGACAGGTTTCAGTACAAGGAAGCAGCACATACAGAACCATCCAGGTGTGGCCCATTCATATTTCAGTGTAGCTGGACAACAAGTCCTATTGGGCCTTTTTCTTAATTCACCTTCACCTTCACCTCAGTGCAGGGCATTATGGTAGGTAGGTCTTCTGGGACCCTCAAAAGTGGACAAAATATGGTGCCTGCCCCCTGAGTGCAACAGCACAAAGATGTATACCGACCACTTCAGTACACTACATAGAAACAGATAAGGGTGGTAAAGAGAGAGGTTTTGTGTGAATCTGGAAAGCAGGGAAGGCTTCACGGAGGTGGTGGCATTTTTATAGCTCTTGAAGACTCGATAGTAATTTGACATGTAAAGGTGAGGAGCAAGAAAAAAATCCACGGAGAAATAAAAATGAACAAAAATATATATATAGAAGTAGGAGGGTGTTGGCCTGTTTGGAAGACACAGGAGTCCATTGTGGGTGCTTCATAGAACACGTGAGACGTCTCGAGGTCCGGAAAGAGAATTCGGGTCGAGTAAAGACAACCTTTTGTCCTTGCTGAGGAATCTAGACTTGATCCTGCAAGTTCTGGGGGCCTTTCCTGACCCACCGAGGCTGGGGCAGTGTCCTTATTTCCTTATTTGTGGCCCTAGAGTATGCTCTCCCCTCCCTGTCACAGCCCTTTTCACCCTCTAGTACAACGCCATGGTTGTCTCCCCTGTTCAATCATGAGCCCAAGAGTCTTGTTTGCTGTTCCAATTCCAGCCCCTACCACAATGCCAAACACATAATTGATATTCAAGAAATAGCAGATGCAAAAGGAATGCAATGGAGTTTTCATGACAATGAATTGAAGGCGTGTAGTAGGGAAAGATAACTTCGAGCTGGGCTTCAGAGAGCTTGGACTTTGGATGCAGGGTAGACTGGAGCAGAGAGAACCAAGAAGCAGGGACCTGCTGGAGCTGGCAGGCAGCTGGAAGTTGTGGTCTGCTGGGTGTGGGGAATGGAAGGGATGGGGAATTCAGGATGCAGAGAAGTTTGGAGATGATAGTGATGAGAGAAGCACAGTGAGTGAATGAATGAATGAATGAATGAATGAATGAATGAATGAATGAATTCAACTAGACATAGGCTGCATTTGAAGTGTGTTATGACTCCGAATAGAGCATTTGTAGCAGTCAGGTAGAAATGTAGCACAGGAGCATCTGTACCAAGTTCCAAAAGAGACAACGCAGAGAGAAAGCCAAGATCGGAAGTGGGAGGTTGCCTATTTTTAGGAGATGGAACATCTGTCACTAAATCTGAAATTCCGTTTTCTCTGATCTCCATGTTTCCTACCTATTTTAGCTGAAATTACTTTGGACTCACAGTGGGTCAGCCAAATTTTCTTTCGGACGTTGTTTTGATCTGCAGGCTCCATAAATTGGAGGCCTTTTCAGGCATGTGAAGTATAGCCCCCACCAGCACCCTGGGAACTAGCACGGCTGGCAGAAACCTTGAACTTTGTGTCACATTGTTTTAAACGATCCTGGACAACGAAGACCCTGCCCCCCTGTAGTCTCCCGTCATCAGCGTTTTGCAGTAGACATGAATTATCTGCTGCCCCCAGGGCATCTAAAAGCAGGTGTTTTCAGCTCCCATATTGGACCTGGTTGGGAGCACCCATGGATAACGAACAGAGGGCTTCCTTGCCCTCATAACTAGGAGCAAGGAAACAGACATTCAACTGACTAAGGTCAGAAATGACAGTGAAGGAGAAAAACAGGGGCCAGGATGGTGTGAAGGGCAGGAGGTGAAT
>NW_017731424.1:3331040-3375282 GCF_001890085.2 Hipposideros armiger | reverse complement strand
TCTGCCTGGGGAGACCTGGGGTTGCTGGTCTGCAAAGAACTCCAGATGACCACACTTGCTTTCTCTGGGAAGACCCCATTTCAGGCGTCCCAGGCCCTGGTTTCTCTAGATGGGGATGGGGAGAGTGGGGGTGCACCGTGACTGCTCTTGGTGATTGTATTGCACAGAATTCACCCAGAGAAGTAGAGTCACTCTGAGGGATAAGGCACCAGGGATTTATTGTACGAACTGGGCCTTACACAATCCTGGAAGCTGGTGGAAAATTCCATGCAAGGCTGCTGTCTCTGGTGTTGCGTCTGAAGTTGATTAGGTCAGCCGGACCAGCAGTGAGGAAGGGAAGCTGGATGTGAAGGAGAGGAGAGCACAGACCAGCTGGAACCCGCCAGGGGAACCGGAACTCATCCTGTCTTCCATGCCACTTTGATGACACAGGTGACATGCTGGAGAAGCTGTGCCCTGGGCCACAGAAGTCCCAGGCCCCTGGCCCAGGCCTTGGAGAAGCTGAAGGAGGAGACCCAGTGGGAGCCGATGGGGCTGCTGGTGGATGTGCTGTCCCACGCCAACCAAGGGAGGCAGCAGAGCAGCGGCCTCGTACGTGACTGTCCCAGGGCCCCAGGCCAACCTTCAGAGCATAAAATGGCCACTGCACCACTGTGCCTTCCAAATGTCTCACAATATCTCCTGTGGCCAATCTTAACCCAGAGCCATACAGGAAAGGGAATCCTGGGAACCATGGTTTCAGCCCAGCTAGGTTAACATCCTGTTCATGGTGTGGAAAGGTAAACCTTCGTTAAGTGCTTGGTTCGTATCAGAGACTCCAGCTTCATTACTTCCTTTATTCTCCTTCCAATTACCTCCCTTTTACAGGCAAGGAAACAGAAGCTTGGGGTTACATCCCTTCCCAAATCATGCAGCTACTCAAAGATATACAAGTGGCCAATAAGTACATGAAAAGATGCTCAGTATCACTAATCGTTATGGGGAAATGCAAATCAAAACCACAATGAGAGGCCTCTTCTCGCCCACTAGGATGGTTACGATAATAAAAACAAAACGATGGACAAAACAAGTGTTGGCGAGGATGTGGAGAAATTGCAAACTTCACACACTGCTAGGAATGCAAACGGGTGCTGCCACTTTGGAAAACAGTCTGGCAGTTCCTCAAAGTGGTATGCATAGGGTTCCCATAGGACCCAGAAATTCCACTCCAGGTATATATTCAAGACAAATGTAAATATGCATCCGCACAAAAACGAGTGCACAAATGTTCATAGCATCCTTGCTCATATAGGCCAAACATGAGAACAACACAAGTGCCCATCGACAGATGAATGGATAAACAGGAGAGGGTATATCCATGCAATGGAATCTCACTCAGCCATGAAAAAGATTGAAGTGTATGCTACAACATGGGTGAAGCTTGAAAACATTATGCTAAGTGACAGCCACCTATGGTATGATTTCACTGATATAAAATGTCCAGAATAGGCAAATCCATTGTGACAGAAAGCAGATTAGGGGTGGCTTAGAGGTGGGGGGTTAAGGAGAAATGGAAATGACTGCTAATGGATATGGGGCTTCGTTTTAGGGAGAATAAAAATGTCCTAAAAGTGATTGTAGTGACGATTGTACAACTCTGAGAGTTTACTGGAAACCACTGAATTGTATGTACAAAGTCTATGAGTGCATTGCATGGTATGTATGTTAGATCTCAATAACGCTGTTAAAAAGCCATGCCCCTAGTAAAGAGCAAGGCAAGGGGTGCAGCCAGGGGTTTTTTGACCCCAAAGTCATGCTCCCTTCTCGGTGATAGTGGATCCCCAACTTCCCTGGAAGGAAGGGTCAGTGGTGAGCTCATTACACATGCAGATTTTCTGACCCAGAGTCCAGTTCAGTAAGGCACGGAGCGGTTTGGGGAATCGCTATGGTCAACACGACCCACGTGAGTCAAGTGCAAGTGGTCTGAGGCCACATCTGAAAAACCACTGTCCCCTGCTCTAATAGTGGGACTTTTGTGTCTCAGAGGCAACCATGGGCATCAGTCAGTGAGATGAGAGAAAGTGGAGATTTCAGAGGCTAATTTTTCTATCTAGGGTGATTTTTTTTTATTTATTTTAATCATCCAGAGGGTGGGTAGAGGGAAATGAAGGAGGAAAAAAGAGAGAGACACGGAAGCTCATGAACTGGGAGAGGTATTGATGGGAGAGATTGTGGAGGTGTGGGTCAGAAACGCACCCAAAGGATGCACATCAAAGAGAACAGGAATATCAGAGGTGTGTGGAAATTACTCCAAAGAGGAGAGAGAGAGCAAATACTTACACACCAGCCCAGTTTATCGCCTGCTTGGGGCTTCCGGGATGGCTAACTTCATGCTCAAGAGTAATCCTTGAGAGAAAGAGAATTTCAGTGAACTTGAGGTAACGTCAGTTCTCTGGGGCTTCTTTTTGAAAAACTAATCTGAACAAGCTTGGAAAGCACCCAGCGGTGGAGGTTAAATTTCAATCTTTTTGTGCCGTTACATCTTTGTTCCCTTTACCTTCTCCTTGAAGTGGAAATGATTGATGCTTAAGTAACTTTTGGCTATTGAGTAATGTTTATTCAGACTGCAGGGGAACGAGATACGGCTTAAAAACGAGGTGGACATTTTTCTTTGAATGGCACAAGTTGAGCCTTTGAAAGTCAAGTGTATTCCCAATTGCGCAGTATACTAAAGAGAGAGGGGCCAGTGGGCAAAAGGTCTCCCGCAGATGATCAATGTACAGGAGTTAAGTGGAGCTCAAACAGTCTTATGAAGCCACCTGAGCTGAAGCCCCGGGTTATAAATATTGACTGGGGCCTGGATCGTTTTGAGCACATCTTAGATCTGTTGGCGAGCCTTTCAACCCAGAAACTCGAGGGCTTTGTAAATAAGCTTCTAAAACTCTGAGGAAAGAGTCAAGTCATATTCCCCATACCAAAACTCTCTCTAGATGACGCCAGCACCCCCTCAGAGGTAAGTGGAGACTGGCAAAGTAAGAAGCCCCCACGCACTCCGGTAATGGTGGTAACTGGCCCTGGAGGAGCCCTCTCTTTTGTATGTGTGGGCTTCTTCTGGTCAATCAGCTCAAGCTGTCCTGTCGAAGTGGCCAACAGGGCTCAGACCAATCCAGAACACACTCAAAGATTTAGGTTGGCCAGGTGTTATTTGATCTCAATATCTAAAAACGCACATGCAAAAGCAGTAAAGAGTAATTACTCACGTGCTTCTTTTTGCTAGGATATACTAACAATTGAATCGGCCATCTTTGAGTCTATGGATTGAAGATGAGGCAAGGAACCTACACTCTCCAGGGAAGCAAAGGGAAGTGACTATTTGCTGGGCCCCAAGTGATGGGTCTATTGACAGGTGTTTATGGAGACCTGTGAGGAAGCAGCGCTCTCCTTCTGCAGGGGGTGGTGTGGAAGGAGGAGCTGAGAGTCTCCACGTGCTCTCTCCCACCCACCCTCCAGTGCCTTGGGCCCTGGGTCTGGAGGAGAAGAAGGTGGCATTCTATCCCTAGAGGACCAATAACCGAATTGCCAGCCATTACCACCAGGTTATGACCAGGTAGAGCTCAGGGCCAAAGCGAAAGGGGAGGAGGGACTCAGGCAATTGTCCAGACCTCCTGAAGGGGAACCCAGGGTTGGTTTTCTAGGTAGGGCTGAGTAGGTGGGAAGGACTCAAGACTCATGAGTTGGCCTGTACTTGTGGCTTTTTCAGTGTAAAGAATCTGAACTCCAGAATGCGGCCATCTTTAATTCCTTCATAGTTTGAGCATTTACAATTTTATTCCCCACTCTATCCCTTTTAGAAATTTTTAATAAAGTGATCTTTGAAAACTCTCAACCATTTCCTTCGAGCTAAGCAACAACAGAATTTCCTCCCTTGGATGGGCCTGGGGCGTCAGCAGAAAAGAAGAGAGGTGTAAGATAAGGCTGAAAGGGCTGAGAAGAGGAATGGGTGTGGCAATACCCCTCCATCTGAGCCATCAACCCCTGGAAACTCATCCCTTCACATCACTCTGGAGGTTCTTAAAAAAAAGAGAGAGAGAGATAATTCACACATCATATAACCCAACCTTTTAAGGTATACAATTAAGTCCTTTAGTATGTTTGCAAAGTTGTGCAACCATTACCACTATTTAACTTCAAAACATTTTCATCACCCCCTCCCAAAAAACCCATACCCATTAGTTATCACCCCACCAGCCTCCTAGTAGATTACACAACCAACGATAGACTTTCTGTCTCTATGGACTTGCCTATTCAGAGCATTTAATGTAAATAGAAGCATACATTTTTTACTATCTTCTTCCATTTAGCATAAAGTTTTTAAGGTTCATCCATGTTGTAGCATGAATCAGTATTTTGTTCTTTATTATGGCAGAATAACAGTTCTTTGAATGAACATGCCGTATTTTGCTTATCTGTTCATCATTTGATGGGCACTTGGTTGTTTCCACTTTTGGAGTGTTGTGACTAATGCTGCTATGAACATCAGTATACACCTCTGCGGGTTTTTTTTTACCCCCTCCCTGCAAAAATGCCCAGGTTTAGGGCACATGAGGTACAAAGAAGTAAGTACACATCAAAGGGCTCAATCTGGTCCCTTCAGTATGAAAAAAAGGGGGGGTGACAATTAGATTTATTGAGTGCCTACCATGAGCTAGAAGACATACCTCAATGTTGTGTGATACATTTTCCTTTTAAAGATAAGAAGACTTTTCCAAATCAGAAGAGAGATTTTTAAAAACGCCCAAGAAAACATAGCCATTGACCTCAAAATCTGGGGTGACTTTCCTGGTACCATACTACCATGTGCAAAGATATCTTATTGAGGACAGAGGTCAAGTGTCAAATGATAGGCTAATTCTTCAGAATTGCCGATCATGAAGCTGGGAGGAAGCTTTATCTGTTGGTGTACAAATTTCAAGCCAAAAGATGTCTTATGTGACTTTCTCAAGATCATACAGCTTGTAGGTGGCAGAAGCATGGTCTCTGCTTGGGAGGAAGGAAAGTTGGAAGTGCCCTGAGATGTCCAGGAACGACTTCTGTACTTGTCAGAGTTTAAGTTATGCTGCAGTAACAAAATTCCCCAAGTCTTATTGTCTTAACAGCTGCAGCAGCTTCACTCTCACTCTCATGTTGAGAGCTGCAAGGCGGCCACTGTGACCCTTCTCCCTGCATCTTCTTATCCTGGGACATGTGCTGAAGGAGGAGCCTGTGGTTGGGAGATTGTGTTTTCTCAGTGAAGTGAAACAGCAAGAGGCAGAACCACACCATTAACTCTTAAAGCGCCTCAGACATGGCTTCTGTCATATCCACTCCTGTTCCATTGGCCAAAGCAAGTCATATGGCCAAGCCTGACATCAGGGCAGGGAAGTGTCCCCCCCCTGTGGTCAGATGTCAACGAATGGGCATGTGTAGTCCTACAGGGAAGGCAATAAATGGGGATATCCATGCAATCAACCATAGCGTCTAGAAGGCACAGAGGTAGTTATTTATAATCTGTAAGCCTTAGACTGCTGGAAAACATTCCTTCATTTAATAGCCTTTTTATTAAATATCCCCTACATGCCACGTACTCTGCAGGGTGCTGCTGAGCAAAAGCAAATATGCTTTCTGTCCTCATGGAGTTTATAGCTGAGAAAGACCAAGGTTAATTAGAGAAGTGCATAAACGATGGTGGGATTCTAACAAATGGCACAGAGGAGAGGGATGTGGTGTTATTTGTATGTATAATGACCTCGTCGAGGGGATCCGAGGAGCCCAGAGCCATGAGCAGCAACCCCGAGAAAGAAGTGGCTTCCTGGGCCCCGCTGCGATGCACACCTGACCTGGTTCCAGCCATAGGTTTCACTGTGACCCCATTTTGTGTCATTAGCTGGGTGCCCATGAAGCTTCCGACGTAAGGCGTATGGGGATAACCAACCCCACAGGAGGGCAGGAGTCACCTTGGGCTTTATGAAGGGGAGAGGGAGGCCCATGGCTGGGGGATCAAGATGGGTGGTGACCCCAAGAAGTGGCTGCTAGATGCAGTGTCAACAAGGCAAGGGGTGACCAGGATACAGCTTCACCATTACTACCCAGCTGCCTCCCTCAGGCTACGTGTCAGAATGGGTCATCTGCTGAATGGGTGTAATATGACCCATCTGACTCATGTGGCTGTTGTCAGGGTGTGAGAGATGGAGCCATGCTCCCTCCCTGCCCATAGATGTCCACATCCTAATCTCCAGAACCTATGAATATGCACTTCCATGGCCAAAGGGACTTTGCAAGTCTGTTTAAGTTAAGGGTCTTTAAGATTAGCCCAGAGGGCCCAATGTAATCGCATGGGGCCTTAGATGAGAGACCCTGGAGGGCCAGTCATGAAGGACATGTGAGACAAGCAGAGGTCAGAGTGATCTGAGGAAGGAACCACAGGCCAAGAAACATGGCGCCTCCAGAAGCTGGAACGGGCAGGGAAACGGATTATCTCTTCCAGCCTCCAGACACCCAGCGATGCCTGATTTCAGCCTGTAAGGCCACGATGGACTTCGAACCTACAGGACTGTAAGAAACCTTGGTGTTGTTTCAAGCCACCCCATCTGTGGTGATTTGTTACACCATCAATAGAAAACTAGCACACAGGTTAAAATCAGATCATGGATGTGCAAGTCCTTGGAAAGTGCTGGAAAGTGTTTGTGTTGCTCAGAGGCAAGAGGGTGGGAATGGCTGCTGAATTGATGCCACCACCTTCCTGCAGGTGAGTCTGTCTGACTCACCTCCCTATCTACTTGGGGCCCTCTATCGATGGATAAAACTCCCAAAGAACTGGATGCTCAAGTCACCCCTCATGCACCCACTGAGGCACACCTACTGCCCCTCCCACAGAGGGGATGACCTTGGGGCAGAAACAGGGGCCCCTTCCCTTTTCCTCTGTCCTGGCGTCATATTAAAATCACCTGGAGAGCTTTAAAACCATTTCAGTGATTGGGCCCCACCTCGGGCATTCAGATTGGCTGGGTCCGTCCTGTGGCCCAGGCATCAGCATTTTTAAACACTCCCCCAGGAGCGCCCAGAGCGCAGCCAGAGCTGGGAGCCGCTGGCCTACAGCGGCCACCCCACTGGTCTCTGGAAGAGTCTTCCCCCCTCACTTTCAGGGACGCTGGTGTCCAATTTCTCCCAGCCCCTGCAGCCTGGCTGGCGTCAGCTTTGCCCACTAAGCCAGCTCCTCCCAGACAGGCAGGCTCAACCATAAATTTTAATTCAAAACTTTTCCTTTTTATTATTTTCAAATGCTCAAGGCCCTGAACGTGATGAGAAGACTTTCTCACGCTGTGACCTGCAGAAAAGCAGAGAGCGTCTTTTCGAGTTGAGCTCCCCTTCGACAATGTGCTTGTATTTCAACATCCCACACTACACACACACACACACACACACACACACGCACGCACACACGTACCCACACACACGCACACATGTGCACACACACTCGCACGGGCCCACGCACACGCACGCGCCCGCACACTTGCACATGCGCACATTAAGCTGGTTATTGCTTGCGTCTGTGGATACTGTTCTCTCCAAGTGCGAGGCCAGTTCTTTGCTCTCCTCAGCTCTGTGTGGCGGCTGCTTCTCTGGGGCCAAAGGGAAAGAAAATCCAGATAATCGCGGATAATGTAAGTGCTGACAGGTACGGCACATGACTCCACCTGTGCAGGCCGCCGCCGCAATGCAACACATGTAACTTGCTGCGGCATGAGTTCCGGCTGCTCCGCGTCGGTGTGAGCTCACCTGCATTCCTGGGTTGTTTTAATTCTTGACCGTGCGCCTGACGCTGTGTGACTGAGAGAAACTGAGCCCCCCCCCACACACACACACACACACTCACCCTCCCCTTCTGGCTGGCCTCCCACCTGGAATATTGAAACCCAAATCTGAAGTCTTGCTCAGCACCTGGAGAGAATTCCAGGTTTCGCTATTGCCCTGTCCTACACTGCCTGGGCCTGGAGTGGAAGGGTCCAAGCTCGAGGTCACATTGCCCAGGCAGCGGCCACTCTTGGTCCGGAACCCTCAGGAAGTCCCAGGGCCCTGGTGAGCTAGGGAATCGGGTCCAGTGGGTGTGGGGCAGGGCCTGAGGCGCTGCCTTTCTGACGGGCGCCTAAGGAATGCTGACATTGCCTGCCCCCAGGCCACGCTCTGAGTAGCAAGCAAGGCCTGGGGGGTTCCGAGTGGGTCTGGATCTAGCTCCACACCCAGCTGGAGCTTAATGGAAGTATCCCTGGTTTATAGGCAAAGAGCTACAAAGGGAGCCATGGGGTACAGTGGATGGGCAGCACAGAGGTGTGACATTCATGGCTGTGGCTGACAAGTAGTGATGATGTCGCTAAAAAGCCAGCAGTAAAAATGGTCTCCCTTTTTCCTTCCCTCCCTTCCAGCCTCTGCTCTGCCACACAGAAACCAAAAGTGTTCCTTGCTGGGGTCCTTCTGAAGCACCTGTAGACTAGGTGACGCCCTCCCCATTGCTTGGGGCAGCGTGCAGGGTCCTGTCTCTCCAGCCTGCACCCCTACCCCACATCCCACTCATTGACCGCTAATTCCCACCCCCTCTCATCCTGCACCCAGGGACACCCCATCATCATCACATCTCCTCTGTGTGGCCTCCCCTCCTTCAGCTAGAATGATTCTCATGTTCCCCAAGCCTTGTAACACTGGACACTGCCTGCTCTGAACCTTTCCTAGTTGTGCTATAATGATCTCCCCTGCCAGCCTCTGAGCACCTCGAAAAGAGCACCTGCCAGGCACGTGGTCAGCATCCAATCAATGCCTGTTTAAAATAGAAATAGGACGAGTGTCTAGTCACTGTGGCTTCCCCCTGTGCACAGAGCCACCTTTCGCTAACGATATAACCAAGATGCAGCCTGGTCCCGGGCTGAAGGAGGCACAAGGGGCATCATCGGTGCCGGGGAGAAAGCAAGGCAGAGAATTTCTGCTCTGATGAGAGGAGATTGATGGAAAGTTACCTCTCGCTCACTCCAACACTCCCCCTTATCTGCATTCCTAAAGAAGAAAGCTTCAGGTCTGTAGCACAGGCCCTCCCCGGAAGCTGGGAGGTGCCTGATGGTGGGAGCACTGAGGATGCCTCTGATGAAGTTATCCCCAGAGGTCAGGGTCAGGCCCTGGTCCTCTAAGGCCCCAGGGCCTGTGGTGCACGCGATCGGATAGGTTCCTGTTTCTTCCATCTGGTTTTTTTGGGGTATGGAACAGGTCTATGTTAAGGGCTTTGTGGGCCCCGGGCACTCACTTTTGGGGAAGACAGTCCCTGTTCTATCAAATGGATTAAAATTCATCCCTGCTAACATTGGAACACATTTTAATGTAAGTATTAGAGTGATGGTTGACTTAGATGTAATGTCATGTTTTGTAGACACTAAGTTTACTATGCTTTCATTTCAGTTTTGTTTCTTCACTCCCTGTCTTTGAGGGCAGGGGTCTGGGTGCTAAGAGAGCCCAGCGCTTCTAGAGCCCACATGACGCTCCTGGCTGGGAGTGGAGGGGGATGGGGACCTGGGGAGCAGGACCAGGGAGATTTCACCTTCTGCTTGTTTTATTATCTCCTCCGGCAGCCATCAGTGCCCAGCCCATGGCGTCTCTTGTCTCCCTCTAAGCTGGAGTCTTCCTCTGAGCTCTAGATTCTCCAGGATAGAGGGGAGTGAGTTCCCTTTAGGGTAGAGCCAGGAACTCAGTGACAGCCCAACCCTTAAGCCACCAGGAAGTCATGAGGACCAAGAAATCAACTCAGGGCTGTGCGCTTTCCTTGGAGAGGGTCTGTCCGGTGTGATCGCACAGTTGCGTCTTTTTGATATTGCACAAACCCAAAGCCTGTTCTAGGGGCCCTGGCTTCTGCCCAGGGTGGCCCTTGCCCAGGAGCCCTCACAGCCCTGCTCTCTGGCCATCCCTCTCCGCCCTCCCTTCTTCCCCTTCTCCCCCTTCTCCTACCCCTCGTGTATGAGCCAGGTGTCTTCAATGCCTGGCCCCTGCCAGACGCCCCCGGAAACACACCTGCAGCCTGAAGCCTCCTAACCTGGGCTGGGCCAGGCAGGTGCACGCTCCTGCAGCCACCACCACTCCACATTCCAGGGTGCGCCTCACCTCCAGGCTGGCTCAGACAAGCAGCTGCCCCCCACCTTCCCGCCAGCTCCGGATGCGCAAACAGAGGCCTCTCCCTCTCCCTGGCTGGGCCTAATTGCAGCCTGGATGTGTCAGGAGGGACCGAGGAGAGTGCGTTAACAAGCCAGGAGGCTCCTGCTCGAAATTCTTTGGTAGTCAGGGTCCCTGCACCAAGCGTGAGGCTGAGAAACGGAGACAGTGCAGGGACGGGAGCTAATTAAGCTGTAAGCCATCCCCAGAGCCCCAGTTCATTTGTAATTATGCTCTCTGATCTCAGAAGCGCCTCGGGCGCTCTGAGAGAGCTGGGAGGAACAGGGGGAGCAGATGATTGAGAAGTTGATCGGGACTTTGAGAATAGATTTTCATGAAACTGACATTTACACGGGTCTTGGAGACACCGCTCCCTAAAAAGAACCATAAACCGTGCCTAATTCTGCCACGTGATCTGAGGAGCTCCAATGGGTCAGCCCCAGGGGGTGCTGACTTGCTTTATGTAGGTCAGGGGACCCCTGTGCAGTGTGATTTGGGAAGCCCCCCTCCTTGCTTCTGCCCATAGAAATACCCTGGCCAAGTTCACTGATGCTGAAAATCAAGTATCGCTTTAATCCTGATGCTTTAGCATTGCAAAAATCCAAACAAGTGTGTGTGCCTTAACAGACCACACCTCAGCTGGAAGGCGAATGACCGAACCTCTAGGACAGAACCTGTATCCCCAACCTGTATTTCTGATAAACAGTCAATAAATCAAAACACAACCAAATACTGAAACCTAATTTTTCAAATGACTAAACTGAGGGCCAGAAAGAGTTCGTGACTTCATTCCAGGGCTCGCAGGCAGAATGTGGCAGAGCAGGACTTGCATCGCAGCGCTCTGGCCTCAAATCTAGCAGTTTATAAGAAGTAGCAAGTAGCATAAAAAGCAAAAGCTGGAAAGCTGAGGACTTGTCCAGCACCGTCCTGCAGAGGCTGGTGCTGAGGCAGTCGTGCCATGCAGTAAAGGTCGTGGCCTGGACTTGGTTCCCATTATCACCTTCGCTCATTTTTTGATTTGTTGACTGTTAGAAAGGTCCAGGTTGGGGATCTAGCCATGCTCCAAAGGATAAATTACAAGCAGAAACTCTCACGCCGGGGAGCTTACATCTGTTAAGCTCATCCCCGCACAGTAATAGGCCCTGCTGACAATCTACTCCGGTTTGGGCCTCAGGACACCCTCTCCCAGAAACCCCGTTCCCCAGACAGTCCCGCATAATGAAATACCAGCAGCTCATCTTTGCTTTTCAGCCTTTGAAGAAAACCAGATAAAACTGGGCTCAACCCAGTTGAGGCAGTGGCTAGTTCTTTTGAAAACAAAGAAGGAGACAGACAAAATTCCTGCCTGAATCCATTCACCCAGTCCTTGTGGCCAAGCCCCAGGAATTCTGCCCTGGCTGGGGAGAGGCAAGCCTCAGCACTTTTCTGAGCTGTGGGGACCCGGGCCAGAGGCTCTGCCCATGATTGGCAGCAAGGCGTGTCAGAGGGAGGGAGCCGGCCCAAATCTGTAGACCGAAGCTAGGGGATCTTGAGATTACTTCTATTTTTATTACAGATTATAAAATATAAACAACTATTGTCTCATAGAATTTTTATAAAAAGTCAAGTGTTAAGGAACTTAGCACAGTGCCTGGTATAGAGTAAGCACCCCCAAAATAGTCATTATAAAAATAATGCATTCCTACTTACAAAGGTAGCTTTCATGTTGTAAATAAATTTAGAAAACACTTGGCAGTACAAAGAACACAATTACATTCATGTATATCCAAATCCCAGACATGGTACCTTATGGGTTTATAGACTTCCAGATTTTTTTTTTCTACCTGTAAACTCAGCGTATCTGTGTCATAAATTGTATATGTCTATATCACACATCATAAATGATATATATCTATTCACAAAAATGGGACCATGGTATATGTAGTGTGTGACTATATTTGCACTTCAGAGCATTTCATGAACCTCTTTTCATACTAACAAATGTTTATCTAATTCGTTATTTTTCACAGCTGCATAGTATTCCATTCTATTATAAACTACTCTTCCATGAGCAGCCCTGTACATAAATATTCACTCACTCACCTGATGATTTTTCTCTAGATAATTCTCAGAAGTTGAACTCTCAGAGTTAAATATTTTAGGGACACATAGCCCAGCTCCCCTCCAGAATGAGCACACAGTTTTCATCCTAGGATCATTTCAGATACTAACAATACACTGACGTGAGTCAATCCTCATAATTCATGGATTCCATGTTTGTAAATTCACAGAAAGCATTCCCAAAAGCATTCCCGAAAGTCTCTATGTAAAACATAATTCAAATTTTTAATCTTTTAATGCCCCTGGTACATAGTAAGCACTCAATAAATACAGTGTGTGTTGAATGAGTGGGAAAAACATCAGAGGTGGTTGTAGAATTTGGACCGCAGTTCAGCATAGTGAGTTTTTCTATTTTCTCTTTTTTAACCAGTATCTTTCCCTGCCCTGCCTTTGGCTGGTTGCATACAGGAATTTCTCTGCGGCCCAAGCACCCAGCTGACATGTCCCTACACAGAAAAACAAACTCCAGGTGACATCCTTTATCTTTCACCACCCATGTAATTTAAAGGCCATCAATAGCGTTGAGAAAAGTGGTTATGCAGCCTAGATAATCATATTTCCCAAACTAAAAAGTAGGAAACAAGGATGTTATCAGATTTATAAATCTGTTTATGTGAAAGAGGAAAAATATTTGCAGACGATTATACAGAGTTCAAATTTCAGTGTCCATGAGTAATTTTATTGGAACATAGCCACACCCATTTGTCACAGATCCTCTAGGCTGACTTTGTGACACCATGGTCGAGTTGCGTCGTTGCCACAGAGAGCATATGGCCTCCCTTGCATCCAGGTGTGGCCACGGAACACGTTTTTGGTCAGTGAGATGGACAGAATGAGCCTTTTGCCTCTAGTTTCTCTCTTCTTCCTTCCTGCCAGCTGCAGTAAGGATCTGATGGCTGCAGCACCAGTGACTGTCTTGGGCCGTGGAATGAAAGACACTTGTTGAAGAAGGGGGAGCAAAATAGGTCTTTCGAGGGAGCCTGGGTCCCTGACACTGGGCAATATAGACTGCCCAGCTCTGGTCTTTGGAAGGAAATTATACCCTTTCTGCTGTTTTAAGCCACTGTTTTCTGTTACAAGCAGCTAAACATAATCCTAACAAAGACTTTTAAGAGTTATTACTTTTAATCCTTATAACAACAATATGACATCAACATTTCCCAAATGAGGAAACTAGGGCACTTAGAGATTATAGAACTAACCCAAGGCCAAACACCTGAAGAGGGATAAAGCCATGACTCTAGCCCAGGCAATCATCATTCAAATCTCAGTTCAAATCTTGTACTTTTAACAACTGTACTTTGCGGCCTAATACTTCAATAAATGATTGGCCTTCTTCCTTTTGGAGTTGATTTCCTGGCTTCCTTCAGAGACTATTCATTAAAATCTGTTACTATTTGATATTGGCTTCTAAAGTGATGTGCTACAAAATGGAGCCACAACATCCATATTTATTCACAAGTCCTGTGAACTTTTAGGTATGTAGACACACGCACACATGCACACACACACACGTGCCATCTCAGAGTGACATGCCAAGTGTCCACCTTGCTCATCAGACATTGGCTTTTAGCCTCTACACACCAATCAT
Organism: Hipposideros armiger; assembly: GCF_001890085.2. Taxonomy (NCBI): domain Eukaryota; kingdom Metazoa; phylum Chordata; class Mammalia; order Chiroptera; family Hipposideridae; genus Hipposideros; species Hipposideros armiger. Next base: position 3,361,391 of record NW_017731424.1, on the reverse strand, counting down.
GACCCTAAACCCACAACTATATCCCATAATAAACAATCATGTCAAATAGCCAATAGTTATTGTGCTTCTGTATCCAAAGGACACGTCCCTTGTTGGCCACTGGCAGTCCCATTTTTATTTTCCCTAAATCAAAAGTTAGGTGGCATGTGTTCCCACCAGCAGAATAGCATCTCACACCTGGGCCACTCACGCAGAGTCCGGCTTAGTTAGGAATACTGTTAACCTTTCGTAAGAACATGCAAGCTCATGAGTCTGTTCTTTTGTTGTAGACCATTGTGTTAGTCAGGTAAGGCTAGGCTATATTGCAATAACGAACCCTGAAACGTTGGTGCCTTACATAACAAAGATTTACTCCATGCCCAGTTGAGGTGGCCACCAGCTGAGAGATATTCAGGGCAGCTAGTGCTTTAAGTAACACAATCACTTAAAGACCCAAGGTAATGGCGGCCCTTGCCTCTTGTACCTACACATATACTGTCTGGAATCTATGACCTCCACGATTGCCAGGGAAGGAGAAGAGAAAGCTTGGACATCCCATTCCCACTGTTTTATGCCCCAACCCCGAAGTGGCGCTTCACTTCCTCTCACATCCCGTTGGTCAGAACCAGTCACATGACCTTACCTATCTGCAAGGATGCTGGGAAATGTGAGAGGCAGGGCACACTATGTATGGTGAGCAGAACATGTCTCTGCTATCCCCTGTAAGCATCAACATGTCTACAACAAGGAGTCCTACAAAAACTTCCCTTTGTCTTTCGTGGGGATAGGTGGGGAAAGTAAGCTTCAGTGAATGGGGAAAGTACAGATGGGGAAGGACTCCACGAGCATCTCTGTCCTGGTCACAGAATAGGTTAGGATCTTGATAAATATTTGGTGGTTGAGAAGCAATGGTCAAGTAGAGCCTCAGAACTAAAAGAGGAGGCTTCCCTGCCTGAAGAGAAATGTGCCACTTGATCCTGCTGGGTCTGCCTTACGGGCTATGAAGAAGCCTGGAGCAGTACCTGTGACTCCCACCTTCTCCTCTGCCCTCCCTGATCCCCATCAAGAAGGACGCGAGGAAATAGACGCACAGATTTGCGGACTTTGTCAAGAGATGAACTCAAGACAGGTACATCTTTATGTATACCCTGCGTCTAAATGCATTAGATTTCATTTAAGAGGTTTTGAAGAAAAAGGGTCCATTTCTCTTTTTTATGGTTGGCCAATGCCAGCTGAAACCGAGGGACCTAGTTGCACTAGGGGCTGGCTGATTTTTGCTGTGGATGATGTATCAGTCCATCACTCAAATGTACTTTGTCTTTATCATGCGCCCGGTACAATGCTTAAATACTTTAATGGCTGCAAAGGAAAAGTGCAGTGTGCGACAAGGCAATGAGACAGGTTTTGTAGTAAAACATGCCACTGTTGTAATATTCAGCTGAGAAGTCTCCACCCATCAAAGCAGTCTCTTTCAAAGGTTGTACACTTACTTCTGAGTGTAGCTGAGAAGGGCTGTGACATTCTTTTTTGGAAACATCTCTTGACCCGGTGTAAGGTCTCATAAGACAGCTGACTCCATTACTATTGTAACATCTCTTTTTCTGGTGCTATTGTTATCCAGCAGAGTTATCTGCCTTGTTTACTCTCAATACTTTTGTGTATTCTCAGAAATCAAATATATGCTCAACAGAGGAAGAGTAGCTATGGCCAGTGAATATCTAAAAAACATGCTGGAGCCTCTTAAGGCGAACCCCAAAGTATATTTTAAAACACTGTGGCAGGTTATATTGAACAAAACACTATCTCTCGTCGTATTACTCATCCTATATGCTTTTTGAGAAACTTGCCACTCACCCATCAAAAGGTGGAGTCTAATAGCCCTCTGCTAGAAACTGGGTGAGTTTCTAACTCACCTGTAACCAATAAAATGCACGGCAGCCAGGCTGTCTGCCTTCAGTGTGAAGTCCTAATGACCAGTTCAGCTCTACCATGTGAGCTAAACCCTCTCCCCAGAGCCCTGAGCCACCATGGAAGGGCTCTAACTGCTCTGAAGCTGCCATCCTGTGAGGAAGCCCAAACTCTCCCACGTGGAGAAACCACATGACTTTGTGGAAGGGAGGTGCCCAGCCATGCCCAGCTGCTCCAGCCACCACCCAACAACAGCTGCATGAGAGACCCAGAAACATCAGTCAAGCCCTTCCCCATTTCCTGTCCCACAGAAACTGTGAGAGATCATAAAAATGACTGTTGTTTTAAGCATCAACAGTGGTGTGCTGGTAGATTTTTATTTACTATAAAATGAGTCTGGGTTCTCCGGGGCGGGGTGGGGGGGAGCCCAGATTTGTACTGTCTGCCTATTTCCATGGTGTAACTCTAACCACGATGGCACTATAAGCCACCGTTGCGGTGGACATGGAGTGGAGAAGAAATGTACCCAATGGTCTCTGGCCAGCAGCATGAGGGGTGCCAGCATACCCTCGTGAGCAGCTCTAGAGCAGACCCCTACAGAGGGCAGCTCTGCAGGGCCAACCGGGGCTCCAGGGTGTGTCATCAAGTTCTTTACCCAGTTTGTGTGATGGAGCCCAGAGCCAGGAGGCATTGGGGGGTGTGGCGAATGAGGTCCTTCTGGCTTCATGGTGGACAAACGCAGAACCAAAACCTCGAACCAACCCTTAGGAGAGACCAAATTAGGAGAGACTCCTAATTTGACAGTATCTTCCCTGATACAGCAAACTATAGTGGCATAAGCCCCTCCCTCACCTTCTATGTAGTAGCGATGCAGACAGCTGTGGGCAAGTTAGGCCATAGCAATTTGGGGTTTTGAAGACCCTGGATCCTTCACTAGTCTGGGAAAACTGCCCTGAGGGATTTGACAAGTGCAGAAGAAAATCATATACAAGAAGCTGTGGGAGCGCTGGGCCATGTTTTCAGAGAGAGAGAGCAGCTCCCTGCCCCCCAGCTCCTGGGAAAAATATCTGTCCCCACCAATCACCAGTGTGAGGGGGTCACACGAAGATGGTCACGATATTTTCAACAACTTGTTTTCTATCATAAATTAATGTATATTTTATTATAGAAAAAATACATGGAAGGATAAAATAAAAATTATACCCAATCCCCACTATTCCCACTGAAAACTTTTGGGTACTTTTTTCAATCTTTTAGAATATACAGTATATATGGGTTTTACATCCAAAGTCTTTAGCATTACATCATGGTCTTTTCCCCCTATCCTTAAATCTATAATAATAAAATAATAATAATAATAACGATGATGATGGCTGCATAATATTCTATCATGTGGATGATAACAACTCTAATTGCTGGGCAGATAGGCTATCTCCCAAAATGTTGAAGTAACTCCCAAAATGGAAAATGTTGTAAATAAGTATTTATGGTTTTATCTGGTTGTAGAGCATTTGCATAAATAGGAAAACATAGTGAAAGAACATGGTTCTTTTTAAGGCACTTGATTAATTTTGCTGTTTTACAGAGAGTTTCTGTCAGTGTGAGATCCCACCAGCAATGTGCAAGAGTGCGTGTCCTACAGCAACTTGAAGGGCAAAATGAATGCTCATTGTTGCTTTGATTTACATGTTTTATTAATAAATTTGAATATTTTTACATTTGTTAAATATGTGTATTTTTATTATTGTATTTCTTGTCCACTTAAATATTGTTGTGTTTTGCATTAGCCTGTCACAGAAAAATGAAATCCAATTTTTTGTGATCTTTATCACAAGCATCTTCCCTGTATTACTGATATCCAGAAGTTTTAATGTTTCTGTGGTCAGCCCCAATAATCTTTTATTTATTAACCTATTTCCAAGCATTTATATCTACAGAGACCTTCTCTTCAGATCTGAAAGGTACCTATGTTCTCTATTTTTATGTTGGTTTTACATATAACTGTTAAATGCATGTGGAATTTATTTAGGTGTATGGGGAGAGCTAGGATTATCTTTAATTTTTTCCACATGCTTGGTCCTAACATCATTTACTGAGTAATCTCCCTTTCCTCACAGTTCTTTACCACGTACTAATTTTTCATCTGTATTATCTCTATTAGGGCCTGTGTTTGAGACATTCTGTTATATTGATCCACCTGTTGATGGTTTCATTGGGCTATTGAAATTTTATAATATCCTTTTTCTTCCCCCCTCAACAATAAAATACTTTTCATGTACTCCTTTCTCAAAATATTCTGGGCTGGATCAAGCTACCAAAATGTCCTTAGAAGGAGCATTTCAGGCACAGCTCGTCTGAATGTAACTCTTGTGGACCTGAATACCTTTTCTTGTCTTCTCATGATCATAAATAGTCGGGTTTATAAGTTTTCCCCCAGGAAAACGCCCTTTGGATTTTTCCGTGCTCATCTTGGCTTCTTGCTTTGGAGTGGAGCAGAAAACAAGGGCAGGATGAAGACAAAGCTTGGGCCTTACAGGGCTACCTTGACAGAAAAGTAATTTATGTGGTTACCTCTTCTTATTAAGGGTGTCGTTGGCCGTTGGCTCGACAGCAATGACTTGCATTTAGTTCTGTCTTCATTGAATGCTGGCGGAGAGACATCCTAGATAAGACTAGTAGCTGCTCATTAAAGAACACTCAGCAAAGGGTATGGGCTCCATTTGTAACTTTATCACTAAATTATCTTGGGTACGCTGCTGTCACATTCTGGAATTCTGCCACGCCATCTGTAAATGGAGGCTTCCAGACTGGACGCCCTTCCAACTCTAACACAGTGCAACTGGTGACGGGCAGCCCCATCCAAATCTTGCAACGGAATCATCAAACTGCCTTTGTTTCCCTGAAACCAGCGTTTGTCAGAATGTTTCAGTAGCTCCAAGTTCAGACATCTTGGCGTGGACCTGAGCCTCCTCCTCGCTTTGTGAATAGTCCTTTCAAGGTCCCAGGGATAAAAGAGTCCCCAAAGTGGTAAGCAGATAAAAAGCTTCACAAGTAAAGACGAAAGTTGTGGGGGGTTTTTCCCCCCCTTCCTCTCATTAGTTCAACTTCTGACTGATTTAAACATTTGTTACATTTTTCCTGGAAACTTAAAAGTTTAATTTGGAATACAGTCACGGAGCAAAAATTCTGCTGAGTCTATAATGCAAAAATATGGTTGCTAATGAGTGGCACTGATTTAACAGGAAATAAGGAAGAAAAATACAAATTTTGGAAGAAAATAAGTAATTTCACAATATTTCCATTCGCTCCAAACCCAACTTCATTGCTTCAAGAGGTAGCTTGGAAATTTTTCTCATGAAAGTGCAGTAAATATTCCTGTAGACTGTCTATTTTCTGGCCTAGGAGAAAGGGGTAGAAATGACAAATTTCCTAGAACAACTTCTGGGAAATTTGTGTTGATGATACCTCTGATTTTAATCTTTATTCTTTCCTCCAGCAAAAACATACCACATCATGCAACAACTTAGAATAGAGCAGCAAATTCCTGCTGCTTTTGTTTAAAAATATACATTTTTTAAGTCTTTGTGGTCACACTGTGTGTGACTGTGTATGTGCTTTGGATACATTTTGAGATAATTTAAGGAGCTATCCCAAAACCCTGCCTCCCCATTAGAAATTCTGATTTTAAAAAAAAAAAAAGTATTCTGATTTTATACCATTAATTGGCATTTTCAAAACACCAAGCGCCCAGTTTGAAGTCTACAAATAAAACACAAGCCCAGATGCTGCGTTTACACTCGCATGCATTTAACACTTCATAAGCAGTTCATTAAACTGATAACGCTTTAAACAGTAACACTGGCTCTTTCAGAGTCTTTCAGACGCCCTCAGCCCTCAATTGTCCTGAGGCAGCGAATGAACCCTTCCTAGGCTGGGAACCACAGGAATTTACATTCTTGACGTGTGTCTCTTATTTATGGACACCCTGGTCCCTGGCTGACTCAGGGCCAGCCCGGCCTGCACGCCCCAATGGCTACGCACACAGGGCCGGGCAGGGAGGGGTTGTGCACAGGGACGCCCTGCAGGGACCTGGGGCCCGGGGGCCAACCCAGGGGCAAGGCTGCATCTCACTACCTTCCTGAGACACTTCGCTGGGTGTCAGCACGGCCTCTGGGCTCTGCTAAGCAACTTCCTTCGGATCAGAAACCAGTTTTCCAAGAGTGAATCTCCTCGTTTATCAAGGACTTGAGAAGAGTGTTCACCACCTTCTCGAGTTTCCCTCTAAAAGTATGTAAGGAGTCCCCAGTGCCCACGTTCTCTGTAGAAAACTGGAGACCCCTGCGCAGCGTGGGCCCCCATCTTCCTGGCATACATCTCCAGGCCCCGGGGTGACTGTTATGAGGCAGCAGGACGTCTAGGTGTCCGCCTACCTGCGCACAGTGCGCGCTAGAGAACAATGTAAAGGGTTACAATGCTTGGCTAGGCACTGTACGAGCTCTGGGTGCGTGTCATTCAATTTCACACTCCAGGGCGGATACTGTCCCTCCTTTGCGGATGATGACGCCTAGGCTCACCTGGCCCGAGTCAACAGAGATGATGACGCACCAGCATCTCCAACCCTACCAATTAGTCGGGACCATTATTATCCCCGTTTTGCAGCAGAGAAAATGGAGACAGAAAGACAGGGGCAGAATTAGAATTCAGGTTGTCCATCCGGCTCTCAGGAGAGGGCGCTTGGCCTCTGCGCTATGGCCACCTCTGAGGACACGGTGGGCACCGCAGGCAGGTTAGAGGTTCTCAAAGCTCGGCTCCTGGAGTTTCATCCCGAGGCCGCGAGAACCCGACCCCTCCTGTCCCTCCTGCGGGGCCCCTACCCGGGCGCCCCGCGTTCCCACGCCTCTGGACCTGGGGATGATTTCCAAGCCCATGGAATAGATGGGTGACTGATTGGCAACTGATGGGTAACTGACCCGCTGCTGATTAACCTCAGCGGGGCTGCGGCTAAATGAGCGGAGACTCCGCGGCCAGGGACACAGCGCCATCTCGTGGCCAGAGAGGGCAGAGCAACCGGAGCCGTGGGCTCCGACCTCCAAGGACCAGGGTGAGCAGGGCGATTGATCGTGGTGGATGGGGAAGGAGCTCTATGTCCTTTTGGGAACGTCCCTGGTTTCCTGCTCACGGCGTGGGCGGCCATGTAGCTGCACCAGCAAAGGGAATGTCCTGGTGGGGTCCTGCTTGGCGGGGACTCCTTGGTCAGCCCTGAACCCTTGGAGGGGGGGGGGGGCAGGCCCCAGCCTCTCCTGGTGGGGCAGCAGGTTTGTCGAAGAGAAAGGAGAGCATGTGGCAAAGGGTACTGGGAACCTTCTGCCCTTTCACGGATACGTGGGTCCCTGAACTGGCGCAAGGTCATTTTTTTTTTGAATTAAAAAGTTTTTTCAATTATAGTTGACAGGCAATAGTTATATTAGTTTCAGGCGTACAACATAATGATCAGACATTTATATATGGGCAAGGGCATATTAAGGCTCATGCAACTATTCATTTATTTATTTTATGGTTCATTCATACATTCAGCAACAATGCAATAAGCACCTACTATGTGCCAGGACCAAGATGGGTGCTGATGATAGAGAAGAGGATAAGAGGGATGGCTTACAGCGTGGTGGCCCCTTGGACAGTCGGGTGGATCCCTGGGCTCCTTCTCAGAATGTTTGAAAACATAAAATATTCAGGACTAAAAAGCAACCAATTATACTGAAATACAGTCATCAAACGGGACAATGTGGGAATGCCTGAACGATACGATATTTGACACTAAGAAGTCTCATATAGAGGTTTCTGCACAGTCTGAAAATTTGACTCCTGCAAAGCACCTGTATTCAGCGTCGGGCAACCATTTGCCCCCAATTCCTAAACCTGGTCAGACTGATTTGAGTGCCTGCCTGGGCCCTGAAGGCACTTGATTTTGCCACATTGCCAAGTGGGGCAACCCAGCCATGACCACAGTGGCCGGCCCCGCAGAATTGAAACCCTTGGAGTTTAACCTGCAGAAAAAACTCAGCATCTCTGAGTCCTATTTGGGAACCAGGCCCCTTAGGACCTGGAGATGAACCTCCCAGGTCTCTACCCACCTTTCATTCCAGCTGTGATCTCCCAGGGTCCCCTCTAAGCTAGCAGGTATGGGGAAATCCCTGTTCCCACCCACGTGTTCCCAATCCAGCAGCAGCACCACAGGCAGTGTCTTGGGGGTGGCTGGTGAGCTTAGGGCTGGGTCAGAGGTGGCCTTTGTAGTTGGGTCTGAACCAGTGCGGCAAGCTTGCAGGGTGATGTCAGAGCTGGCACTGGCAAAGAACAACTTTGTTGACAAGAAGATTAATTAGACAAATGTAGTGCCCATCAGTTATTGCCGCCGACTCCTTGGGGGTCAGCTCTAGTCAAGCCTTTGCGAGAGATTTTTTTTCATCTGTTTAAAAGAAAGTTTAATCTCCTAACAAGGCAGCCAAAACCCAATTCATGGTGTGCCAGAGGAGCGAGTTCATACAAGCAGGTTCTGAAGGGAGGGTTCCTGCACACTGCCGGCCTCGGGCTGCTGCAGCCTGGGAGCCGGGCGGGCCTTCCTCCTGCCTGTACAGACCCGGCCCCAGGAAGCATGCTGAGCCCTGAATCCTTCCTCACGAGGGAGGACGCCCCGTTTGTGAGCTCTCTCTCTGTCTCTTCCTCTCTGCCTTTCATGGGTGAGTGTCCCTGGAGAGGGGCTGGCAGCCAGCCATGCCGGGTCTTCAGGGCTTAGGGACTTCCGCCACCTACACTTCCCCCATTTCAAATGCCCTCTTCAACAGGCGCCTGTCCCATTGTCCCATTATGAGAAGTGGCCTCATTCATCATTCGACAAATATTCCCTGAGCCTCGTATATGCCAGCAACACTGGGAATAAAGGGGTGATCTCCATGCATCAGGCCCCCAGCCTTGGGTGGGGGGACTTATATTCTAGAGGGGAGACACAGAAATGAGTAAAATACACAAATGAGTTAGTTTGTGCTTGTGCTAAAGGCCAAGAAACTCAGTGAGGGGATGTGGTGGAGAGGGCCTGGAGGTGGCAGCCATTTTGGAAAAGGTGGCCCTGAGGATGTGAGATTGCAGTGAGACCAGCGGAGGGGGGAAATCTGCTTGTGGGGAGATGGATTTTTATTTTACTTTTCCAGCCGTAGGTGATAGGAGCCTGATGATGCCAAGGGAGAGGACACTCTGTAAATACCTGTTGATTGGATAAATAGAAAAATGTGCATCTTATACTTCAGTGTAAATGAGATTCTTTGGGGGACTTGTAAAAATGTAGATCTGGCTGCACTGATTTGAGGGGGTGGTGTGGGGCCAGAAAGCTGCATTTTAACAGCCCTTCCCTCCCGCACACCCCTCTCCCCCCACAGAGGATGCTGCCGTGGGTCTGAGGCTGCCCCTGCCCAGTCAGCAGCCATCGTGGCAGCTCTTCCCTTCAGGCTGAGCTGCAGTCCCTCCCCAGCCCTATCTCCAGGCAGCCGGCTCAGCCCTGGATTGCTGCCCTCTCTGCCCTTTCAAACCTCCCTGAGGTTCGAGCAAGCCCTCCCCGTCAGGCTATGGGCGCCCAAAGCCAGTGCGGCTTCAGCAGACCCATCCTGGTCGCTTTCCACAGCCGGGGCCTTCACCCCCCCACTGCCCGCAGCACTCCTAGGCCCAGCTGTCTCCTTGGACGTGGCAGGCAGATCGGGCCTCCCTCTAAGGCAGCGGTTCTCAGCCTTCCTAATGCCGCGACCCCTTAATACAGTTCATGTTGTGGTAACCCCCAACCATAAAATTATTTTCGTTGCTACTCTATAGCTGTAATTTTGCTACTGTTACGACTCGTAATGTAAATATCTTTTTGTTTTCCGATGGTCTTAGGCGACCCCTGTGAAAGGGTCGTTCAACCCCCAAAGGGGTCGCGACCCACAGGTTGAGAACTGCTGTTCTAGAGGATGAGGAAGATGCACTTAGAAGGTAGAAAAATAACCCATGTTTTATCTAACAGTTTGTTATTTTCATGAATAACTTTTTAGTAAAAGACACACAGTACGAGGCCTCCACTTTCACTCTCATTCTGGGCCTCAGGAAGCTGGGAGGAAGTGGAGGAAGTTGCCAGAACCAAGGAATCCTCGTCATAGGGGAAAACTGGGACTTTCCAGTGTTGGCAGCACCCCTTTTCCTATCTTCACCCCAACCTAACCTCCCCATGGTGATTCTCCAGGTGTGGTTGGGAAGAGGACCCTCCCCCCCACCGACCTGATGCATGGGGTGCTGGAGGTGGGGCCAGGGAAGCTGTCCTTTGCCCCGCCCCCATCAGGTGACTCCAAGACACTCAGAAGTGTGAGCACTGCCGCTCTGGGGGAGTGTGGGTCGTTCACAGCAGCAGACCATGCTTGGAAAAGGGGTAGGGGGTTCTGTCTGAAGACAGGCTAAAGAGGCACAGACTGAGAATTACCCGCTGTCTCTGAATAGATGTTTGGGGGCCCTAGAGTCAAATATTTGTAGGGAACTCTTTTCCAGCTGCACATGGAAGAGGCTCTACCTCGGAAACCACTCATGCTGCCCATACCCATGGTCCTGGGGCCTGTGGAAGAAAGCTGGCCCTCAGGTGGCCTGGCCTGATTCCGCTTTAGGACAAATGGAAAGCTTACGTCAGGATGGAGTCTAAGGCTTGAGTCTGTCACCAACATGTTACCATGGCCTGTTTCTTCTCTCTCTAGGCCTCAGGTTCTCTGTGTGCAGAAAGGCTATAAAGGCCATTTAGAAGTACGAAGTTAGACAATTAAGTTCGCGAACTCATCCTAGAAAAAGTGCTGTAGACCTCATTGCTGAATATCACTATGGTCACCTTCGAAGTACTCCCCTTGGGAAGCTATGCACTGATGCCAGTGCCTAGTCCACCCTTCAAAGCAACTCTTTTTCTGGAATGGCCATCAGAGCTGTCATCGGATTAGCCTTGATGTCCTGAATGCCATCAAAATGTCTTCCTTTCAATATTTCCTTTAGCTTCAGGTAAAGAAAGAAGTCATTGGGGGCCAGATCAGGTGAGTAGGGAGGGTGTTCCAATACAGTTATTTGTTTACTGGCTAAAAACTCTCACACAGACAGGGCCGTGTGAGCTAGTGCATTGTCATGATGCAAGAGCCATGAATTGTTGGTGAAAAGTTCAGGTCGTTAAACTTTTTCATGTAGTCTTTTCAGCACTTCCAAATAGTAAACTTGGCTAACTGTCCAGTTGGTACAAATTCCTAATGAATAATCCCTCTGATATCAAAAAGGCTAGCAACATCGTTGTAACAAGTTCGCAAACTTGTCAACCTTGTATGTGACTCTGATAAATAAACTACCATGTAAGCCATCAATTCACTTCTCCTAGTCACAAAAGGGAGCACAAATGGGTTAGGAAATTTCTTCCTTTGGTTAATGGCTTTTGGGGCGTTGCATTGCCAGACAGATGTTCAAACAGAAGACAATTCCGTGAAGGTCGAGTTGAGTGGTTGAGCTGATAGACTAAGCTCCATTTCCCAATCTCTGCTGCCCTCTGCTGCCCAGCGCTGGCTGGGACACGCTGAGGCAAATCCTGGCGCTCCGCATCACAAAACCACATTCTAAGGGGTTTTCTTTTCACCGCAGGGAAACTGGGGCTCAGAATGGGCAGTGATTTCCTCCAGGCCACACAGCAAATCAGCTGGGCAGAGTCCTCTGGCTTGCGGGGCCTCTGAGGGTGGTGCCCGGAGCAGCCTGGCATCACCTGGGAACTGGCTAGAAAGGCAGCTTCTCAGCCCCAGCCATACCTCCCGAGTCTGAAACTGTGGGCGGGGCTCAGCGTTTTAGTGACTCCTCCAGGTGGTGCGGCTGCACTCCAGGTGAGACGCATTGTAGGTGAGACGCTTTGCTATCTCTGGAAAAAAGTAGTCTGGAGGAACGGACTCTTGATCATATTTTGCATCTTTAAAATTAAAATAAGACATAAAAAAATGCAGAAGTAGGACTCCTTTGTTTTTGTTTCATATTCCGGAAGTTTCGCGCTGTGAGGGTTCATTCCACAGCGCACAGGTGGGCTCCTTTCCAGCTTTTGCAGAGAACTGACTCCTCAGGGGCAGATTGAAACTCTTCTCTGATTTGGGTGATGCGTGTGCCACTCCAGGGAGCGACAAAGAGCCTCCCCTGGGTTTCTGCATTTTGGGGAGACACATCTGATGGCCGACATCAACCGGGAGGGGATTTGAATTTTCTAAGACAGTGCTGATTTGTGTTCATTCACTCACTCATTCAGCAACTGTTTATTGAGCACCAACTATGAACTCTACAGACTGTGTGTGCTGTTGGGCATCTGGTTCCCACCCTTGTTGATGCAGTGCAGTGGGGAAGACAGATAATAGAGCGGAAATTGCACCTAAAGTGAATCAGCTGAAATTAACTAGTCACAGCTGTGATAAGGGCTTTGAAGAAGACATTCTGAGAGCTGTGACAGGCAGGAAGGCACAGCCTAAGCAGAGGGAAGTTATACAACAGTGTGATGCCCCGTCCTGTGAAGCCGGTGGTCCTGAGCGCTATGGGAGACAGACACCTTACACACCACCTCGCCAGGTGGGTTGCAGGGGGAGCCCAGAGAAAAGATGTCACAGAGGTTGGGGCTTGGTGGGGTGAGTCTTTTTACATTAGAATTAAACACGACTTTTATTATTTTATTATGGGACAATTTTTGTTAAAAATTTAGGAAATACAGGTAATACAGACAAGATGAACATTTAAACCATCTAGGATCCCACCATGTTGACATAACCACTGGTAAGAGTTTGTTGTAGAGCCTTGGGATTTTTTGGTCAATATATGTGATATTTATTCCATATTATAAGTTCTATATCGTATCAGCCAGCACACCATATCGGTAACTTGCTTTTTAAATGAGCACTGCAGCCTGGGCATTTTCCTTCTGATCCTCTGTTCAGCTGTGAGCACCAGTCTGCTAGAACCTGCTGTGCCAGGTGCATCCAATGCTCCTTTAACTCTAGTACCTGTCAGCTTGTCCCCCTGTCCCCAAGTGCACCCTGAACTGGAAGGGATTTTTCTTGTTAAAAATACAGTCACTTTAAGAAGACAGTGGCCTTTTGGGGCTTACTGTGTGAAAAATCACTGCACACTTAGAGACAATGATGCCCCAAGAGCCAGAACATAAATCAGGCTCTGGGAGCTCTGGCAGGAGGAGGGAAGAGCAGTGGGCACCCTGCAGAGGGCAGAGCCTGGGAGAGGGGGTGCAGGGAAATGGGGGCCGCGATGTCCCACTGAGAAGGCCAGAGCTGTCTGGAGCCTGGGAGGGGAGCAGAGAGGTGGGGGCTGAGGTGCTCACTGCCCACTCACCTCTCTAAGGGGGCATTTAAGAGACCAACATCAGCAACAAGGACCAAAGTCTCCTTTGCACAGGCTGTGCCAATATGCACTGAAATCATGTGCCAGCCCTGTGCCCTGGACCAGACAGGGCCCCAGGAGTCAACATCTGGGGGTGACAGAGCCTTCCACCAAGGTTCGCGTGATGACAAAGGCAGGGAGGAGGGAAGGAAATGGGTCCCAGGGCGAGGGCCTGCTTGAAGCAGCACGGGGATGTTTGCGGGGGGAGCTGGGGGCGGTGAAGAACTAGGGCACACGCAGACAGACATCTGGGGACAGAAAACGCAGGAAACCAACATATGCGTGTGCACTGCACGTCACAGCTTCCTAGCTGTGAATCATTTTGCATTCATTATCATGTTAGAAGTGGGGAAATTGATGTCACATAGCAAAGTGCTCTGGCCAGCCAGCAAGGGACAGAGGAAAGATGCCACCCTGGTCTTGATGTCACATCTCACGCTCTTTCCCCTGCCCGTGACGAGTCCAGAGAGGGGCCAAGAAGTCTGTGGCGAGGCAGACGTGTCCTTATGCTAGGAAGATGCTAGGTCCTTTCTGAGCCATCGGGGACTCTGATGAATGCAGCGGCCATCCTAGGCACATCGGCTCTCAGTAGCCATCAGTCTGACAGCAGGGTAGGAGGGACAAGCAAAGTCAACTCACATTAAATTTGCTTGGGGCACTATGCAAACCTCAGGAACACTAACCCCAATTCTTGATATATACTCCAATTGAACAAGGTTGTGGTGTGTGTGTATATATTTAATTTGCACAATTCAGGTGACCAGGAACGAGGCTAAACATCCAGGACACTATGGACACTATGTGAGCAGCCCAGGTGAGTCCAGGAGGGGCCTTAGGTAGTAGTGCAGGGAGTCCAAGGTGCTCCAAAGTGTTGAACATGTTTTAGCTTTCTTTGCATTAATATAGTGAAGCAAAAAAACAAAACATGATGCTAATGTTTTCTTACTTTTATGATTATGGAAGTCACAAACTGTTGGCACAAGAGCTGATTTTGACCCGAGATGTATTTTTATTTGGCTTGCACTGGATTTTTAAACAATCAAGCCAACATTTAAAAATCTGGACATTGCAAGTAATTATTTGGACTTAAATGTTCTTTTGAAAGATCAAAAGATCTGACGCTCGGAGCCCCAGTTTTTGTGACCCAACAGTCAGCAGGTGCTCAGCAGCTTTTCCTCCCGAGCCTGTGGCCCCAGGACTGCCCCCTCGCACATGGTGGGGTCCGCACTGCACCCTGTCTCACTCAAACTTATGACTGCCCCATCCTTGCTGGCATTTCTTTCTGATTTGTCTTTAAGCCTGTGGATCCCCATCATCCATAAAATAAAAAGTTTGGGTCCATCTGAACCCAATCTGTACTAAAACCAAGCAACACAAATGGGGCTGTTCATGGGCTCTTTGCATTTCAATCTGTCCCCTGAACCAGACAAGCAACAATGCCAACTGGTCAAACTAGCCACCCTGAATGTTTTCATCTTAAAATATTATAACTACAAACATACTTAGATAAAGAGCTGTGGACCTCAATATCACTGGTCATTCCCAAGCTCCCTGTTACACTGCGTTTGCTCCTTTGCTCTGAGGTGGAAGGTAAGCGTTATGAAAACCAATGGAAGCTTTGACGACGACTTGCTCTCTTTTGCTGAATTGGGAGGAAAGTACCTTTTTTGGAAGTTACCGTGGACAACACTGCAGCCTATAGATCACCAGGGCTGCTGGAGTCTTCCCTCCTTCTTCAAGAAGTGGCCAAAATGTATTTTCATGGGTTTAAAAGTGGTGACTGAGAGGCTGAGAACCTAAGTGGAGCTTAAGGGGTGGGCGGGGGAGCATGAAAGGCTCAGTACACGCTGCAAATAAGAGTGAACCGGAAACAGACCAGCCCTCATAGGGGTCAAAGTCCAGTTTTGAATCATCTCAATTCCCAACTGAGGTAACCTGGGACCTATTAATAGCCTGACTGCCTGCACAAAGCAAGGTAAATCGTCGCTGGAGGAACACAGCCTCATCCAGAGCTGTCAATTACACCTATGTCTTTTTATACAGAGTGTCTGACAATCAGAAATGATCAGACATACTCAAAGGAGCATCAGTGAGACTGACAACTGACTCTGCCATAGAAACAGTGGGAGCTGGGGGACGATGGAATATTTTCAAGGTGTTGAAGGAACATAATTGCCAACCTTGACTATGCAGTGAAAATAGCCTTAAAACATGGAGGTGACGCATGACTGTTTAAACTGGGTGGTGGGCACACAGGGTTTACTACATTATCATCTCTACTTGTGTATGCTTGAAATTTTCCATAGAAGAAATGAAAGCAAAATAAAGACAGGTAAGACAAACAAAAGCTGAGAAAATTCATTGCCAGTAGACATGTACTAAAGACATGGATGAAGTGTTCTTCAGGCAGAGGGAACAAGGTCCCAGATGACAGTGTGGTGATGCAGGAAGTGCTGAGGAGCAATGGAACTGGATGTTCACGTGGGCAAGTCTAAACGGACATCGACTGCGTAAAATAATAATTATGTCTTGAGGGGCGTTTGAGATACACACAGAATCAAAACATGTGATAATAGCAGCACACAAGCCAGAAGAGGAATAGACAAAATTAGAATGTTCTAAGGTCCTTTTCACTGTGGACACTGGTACAAGTTCTAATTTATGTTAGACTTTAATAATAAGTCAAGGATGAATCCTGTAATCCCCTAGGTAATTATGAAATGAATAGAAGAGGACATATAAGTAACAAGATAATAGTGGGGAAATGGAATACGAAAAAGTACTACTCCAAAGGAAGACCAGGGAGAGGGAGAAGGACATAATTCGGGTGGGAAAACTGGAAGCCAATAAGAAAGATAATAGACTTAAAGTAGCCAGATTAAGTAACACCATTACATGGAAATGGTCTACGACTCCCAACAGAAAGAGTGAATGAAGAACAAAACCCAACTACATGGCACTTAGATGGGATAGAAGACCAGACATAAAGCAATACAAGCTCAGGAGACAGAGAAACAATGAACTCGTGCTGATATCAGACATAGTAAGAAGCATGGAGCACAGAAACCAGTGGTGTGAGGACCCTATGGCCTCGTCATCACAGTAACCTCACCCTCTAGTACAAACATGGCTGGTGGCTGTCCTGGACCCCGAGTCACCATGAAGCAGCAAGCAGGCCCATGGAAACCTGGAGGCACCTGGCACTGCTGAAACGCTGGAGATGCTGTGGTGGGTGAGACCCGTCCTGCCCAGTGGAGGCGGCAACCTGAAGAAGGCCTCGCTACCACGCAGTGACAGGGTGTGGGGGGCTCAGAGCTGGGGTACCTGATCCGGGCTGGGGGAGCGTGAGGCGTGAGGCACGGGAGGGCGCTCAGTCTTAAGGACATGCAGACATTCTCCAGGCAGGTGATGCAGGAAAGGCGTTCCAGACAACAGAGCAATGCTGTGACAGTGCCACATGTTCAGAAACCACAGTGTTTCAGGCTGATGGCGGCACACGCTGCAAAGAGCAGGTGCTGAGCATGAGAGGCAGCCTGGGGCTGGATGGTGGAGTGCCCTGAGTGCCCTGTATGTCATTCCAAGTGAACGCGAGCCTGGGGGTGGAGATCGGGAAGGGTTCTGGGCTGGCAGCGGCGGAGTCACATTATGTAGGGCAAAGGCTGGAGGGGCAGAGTGGCTTGTTTTAAACTTGGAAGAGAAAGCCCTGGCAGGAGAGAAGGGAGGGAGGGACATCTTCATTGTTGAAGATTGCCACAGAACAATTAACCAGGAACACAGAGAGCGCTTGTGAGCAAATCAGCTTGGGGTTCCGGAAGACTATGCCCTGTCCTTGGAGAAGCACAACTTGTATCTGGCATATGAAAGGCCCTGAGAAGGTCCGCAGTAAAGAAATTTCATTGTATTTGTTTTGGCAGTTCCCAAACTCATTTGACTGTAGTGCATTAAAAAATATTTATTGATGTTTTTCAGGACATTACAGTCCCAGGGAACAGATTGGATGTACTGGCCAAAGGGATTCTTGGCTCTCGAAGACTGGAAAGCTGAAAACGCAGAGAAGCCCTGATTCTGGAATCTTCCCCAAGCCTCACGGTGGGTCTCGGAGGCTCTGACTGCCAAACAGGGCTTTGCTGCGCTGTGGGTTTAGGCATCGCTGGTGCCCACGGTTCTCTCCCATCAGCAGGAGGGGCAGAAAGAAACGCCAGCCAAGCACTGCGAGCACGGCTAAAATCAGGGCGATGGAAACAGAAGGCAGAGAGCCTGCTTATGGAAATCTGGTTAAAAAGGAAATGTCTGTCCAGAGGTGCCTACAAAGCTGAAAGCTGTTCCTTTGTTTTTAGAGAACTGGGTCCTTCCCAGAGAAGGCCGACTGCGGGTAAAACTAATGTGAGCTAAGGGCCTCCTGCCCGCCGCCCGCAGCCAGGAGAGAATGGGGCAGTACCGTCAGAATTCTTGTTGTTCTGGGCGGAGAAAAGGTTGTCAGCACTACAACATGAAGGCCATGAGGAACTCTGGGTCCTCATTTTTGGTCACTGGAGCGCTATTAGTTTCATAGGGCTGCTGTAACAAATTACCACAAACTTGGTGGCTTAAAACAGTAGAAATTTATTCTCAGTTCTGGAGGCTATTGGGACGTCGGGGAAGTCATGACGTATTTTTCTGTTTTTCAGTGCAAAACATGTCATGACTTTCCCGATGACCCAATAGATGTTGGCCATCAAAGTGTCAGCAAGGCCGTCCTTTCTCTGAAGGTGACAGGGACAAGCCTTACCTCCTCCTAGCTTCTGGCGGCTTCTGGCAATCCTTAGTTTGGAGCTGCATCACTCACGCCTCTGCCTCTGTCTTTGCGTGCCTGTCCTCTCTCTGACTTCTCTCTTCTTATAGAAACACCAATCATTGGATCCATGGTTTCATCTCAAGGACCTTCCTAATTACATCTGCAAAAAAAACCTGTTTCCAAAATAAGGTCACATTCTGAGGGTCCAGGTGGACATGAATTTTGGGGGGACAGCATTCAAACCCTTAAGGGGAGGCAGCAATCCCACCAGCAGGTCCCGCAGACACTCCAGTGTCCCCGCCCTCCACACTGGCCGACGTGCGTGCCCGACTCAGGCTGTGGGAGGGCGGCCACGGAGCTTCTCTTTCCTGGGACTAGCGGGGTTCAGTCATGGCCTGTCTGAAGGCCCAGGAGCTCAGGGGCTGGGCTGCCCAGGCAGCCCTGAGACTCACCCAGTACTGCGACTGCTCTTTGAAAAGCCCCCAGCCTCTCACCACCCAAACACAGCATGTCCATTCACATTCCGACTATCACGAGTCCAGCTGCCTCAACTGCTGACAGTTTAAGGGCTACAGGCTCTGACTTAGGGGCCAGTCTGATGATCAAAGGGAGAACGCAGCCTTCGCTTGGGCCAGACCCTGACTCACCAAGGGAGGTTTTCCCTGGACTCCCATCCATGCCCCTGGCTCTCCAGGGGTGGAAGCGGGCAGCTCCCTCACTGAGTCCTCAGGTCAGAGCTGGGTCTTCACTGACGTACGGATTAGCCTTTGTCCCTTCCCGAGACTGGGCAGCGAAGTCAGGCCACTGTGTGTTGGCTGGGACGTGCTTCTCCATTTAATGTTTTAATGGTCTCCAGTGGCTTCCACAAGGTCCAATTCACAGCTGGGAGGCCAGCGGCCAAGTTGCTGAGATTGAGGAGGAAACGGGGAGGAGTGGGCCTGGAGGCAAACGCAAGGCAAGCGAGCATCCTCTCTGGAACCTTCCCTGGGGCCTGCCTGCCCCTGCCCCCATGCCAGTGCAGACAGCGTCCCCATCGCCAGTGAAATCACAGGCCATCTGGTTTTGGTCTTTGTCTTAATGCGTGGGCCCGTGAGGGTGTCAGAGGTTTACTTACCGAATTTAGTACTTCCGGCTTCTGAGCAGACCAAACAGTGGAAGCTGGTCCTGTGCAGGAGCATTGCGGAGCCCAGGATCCTGAGGACCAGTGGCCACAGGTGTCCTGTGCATGTGAGAAAGTGAGGAACGGGCCCTGCCTGAAGACAGAGCCGCCATGGAGGCAGCAGGCAAGGAAGCGAGGCTCCAAAGCCCTTGGCTGGGGGACGGGCATCGGCTGTAGACCAATGTTTTTATTTTCCACCTACAGGTAGTCCTGTTTCAGTTTCCGCAAGGCATCTGCTAGTCGTTTACAAGAAAAATGAGGACAGAAAATAAAGCATTCTTCAAGTTTCTGTCCGGAAGGAGAGCACCCCAAACCAAAGTGGTATAACCTGTTCCAGCTTGGCAAATAAATCTGTGTGAAGCGTCCCAACTCCCCCAAAACGTTTAAAAAATGTTTTGAAACCCGGGTTCTTTCCAACAACGCATGGCTAATAAGACAATCCTTTACTTCTCACCCCTGCTGATGTCCGCGCGTCCTCTGTGATCTCAGCTCCCCGCCTCTCCGCCGCGGAGAGAGGGCATGGGGTTCAGGCTCAGTTGCAGATGGAATCCCCCTGAATTCTCCCTCCTTTAGAGAGCTGGGGAGAGTCCAAGTAGCTCAGTCTGCACTGTCAGACAGGCCTGTCTTGCATGTCAGCTTTGCCACCTGTCCCCATTTGCCTGGGGCTGTCCTGGTTTTAATATCGGAAGTCCGGTGTCCCACCTAGTTTTCTCATTGGCTGACTTACTCTTCTATAAAATAGGGCAGTGATATTCACTGTGACGCTGTGAGGCTGAAGCGGTGTGTGGCTTTGCCGGCAGATGGAATCTTCACTCCCTGAGAGGCTGGGGCGGGGGTGGGGGGGGCTCCCAGCAGGGGACTCACTCACCAGAGCAGACGCACCAGGGCTGTCCAGGTATTTCCACCCCTGACCCACTTTCACAAGGCCCCATACCCTCTGTCCCTCTCCTAGCTGCCTCCGATGGGGACACTGGCACCTGCTCACATCCCCAGGAGAGGGACAGCAGGGAGCTGCTGAGGCATCTCTGGGCACTAAAGTGCTTCCCATTTCTTGGGAATCTGGCCTCCCAGCTCTGCTGTAGCACGTGACTCGCTCACGCTGTGCCTGCACTTAGCCGTCTACGTCCCTCTGCTCCCTCTGATGGCAGGGATGTGTCCTGCACACAGCCGAAGGGCTAGTGTCCTCCAGAGAACCACGGCCCCGCCCCACGAGGTCCTGCTCCTGCTCCAGTTCAAATTTCCCTCACTGGGCCCACGGCCTTGGGAGGCAGCCCCTGGTCACCAGCCATGAATGGCCGCTCTGCTGTGCTCTCCCCCACTGTCCCGGGGACCAGTCTTGGAGCCCATGAGCAGCTCACAGAGCCCACCAGCCTCCCCAGCCTCACAGAACTCAGACCAAACGTGCTCCCGCTTGTCAACTTTGTTATGTGGTCCACTCCACTGGAAGGTCTTTTTCTGCCGCCCCGTGCTGGCCGTCCGCCTGCCCTCCTAGAGGGCTACTCCCTGTCCCTTGCTCACTCCGAAGTCCCTTTCCACCTCCCCACGCCGCCCCACTGCCTTTCCCGCTCAGTGTCCACCCTAGCGGCCTCATCTCCACCACACCACACCAGCCTAGCTGTCTTGGTCTCCACTGTGTCCCCTGGTGCCTACCCCCGGCGTGCACAGTCCCTGGAAGGTGGCAGCTCAATACATACTTGGAGCTTGGTGGTTCCCCGGGGTAGGGATGGGCAGGGATGGGGGGCAGCAAAGGGGATTATGAGTCTCGGGCAGGAGGAGACTTGCTGTGAGTGAGGGAGACTTTCAGGCAGGAACGGCTGGAAGCAGGCTGAGCATGTGTCTTAAGATGCCCCAAGGAGACAGAAGGCGGTCCACCTGGCTCCAGGTCAAGCTCCTTCTGCTCATAACAAGTTTTCCACAAGGACAGAGATGTCAGGAGTCACCCTTCTTTCTTTCCTCTCTCCCTCCCGACCTGTTCTAATCCCAGCTCCTGCTGGTCTCTGCCAGGTAACCAAGACTGTCATGGAAGAAAGCTGACGATCTCATCCATCTTCCAATGAGCGGCGAGGGTGACAGATTGCACACCGGGGCGAGTAACGACCGACTGGAGTATCCTCTAGGATGACAAGACCCTGCATCTGACATCTGTCATCTCTTTCCATCACCCTGGGAGGCAGATGATGTTATCGCCATTTTACAAATGAGGCTCAGGTGACAATTTGCCCAAGGTCAGGCAGTTGGATCACAGGGACACCCTGTCACAAGCTCCAATCTTTCTCCTTTGACCCCCATCTCGGGCACCGATGTTCAGAGCCACTGCTGAGTGGGTTCAGAGAGGCAAAGAGTAAACCCAAGTCTTGGCTGCCAGTTCTGTCGGCCAGGGTGTGGCGCCAGCAGGCCCCTAAAACATGCACATGGCATTTCCAGAAGCACAAGCTTAGATCAGATTTTTAACATCACTTGAATTAACTGGCACTGGAGACTTGCTGCAATACTGTTCTCTAAGACAGCTTTCTAGCTGCTTAAAGGGACAAGGCGAAATTTTCCTTGGCCTACTCTTGGCAAAGGTGAACAACTGAAGACGTACAAAGGGCTGTTGTTCAATTAAATTCCAGATGGATATGCATTCTAGAAAACCACTGGGAAGTAAACTCAATTTGTACAACTAAATTTTGTCAATGGACAGGTGGTTCTTCAGAAAACAATCAGTCCTTTCCCCCCAAATCAGCCTTAAGAAATCTTTTGTTTCTTACTTAGGCACCCCGCCCCCCACTTCCCCAATGTAACTGTGCAAACTTACGGTCTGCCAGTTCCTCCTTGAGCTTTGCCATTTGATTGCACTCCAGACACGTCCATTCTTCACGTCTGTGTCCCACTGCCTGGTTCATCCATATGGGATTATATGAGGCCCCAGTCACTAGACACTCCAATTCCCCTGACGCAGGATTCTCTCCCCACGTGGAATGTCCATGAATTCACTTCAGCAACAGCAGTGCCCACCATTGGCACTGGACGTAACTGCTTTTCACCTTCGACCCTGCCCGAAGCATCAAGGCTTAAAAACGATGGTAGAATGTCAAAAGATTAGAATAAGGTGAGGGTCTCATGATAGCAGAACATGTTACGAGTTGTCTGGATTAAACTTAGATTTGCTTAAAAATGTTCTAATAAAGAAACAGCTCTTGGACTGGCCAAGGGGCGTGTTGGTTAAGAAACAGCTCTTGGATTTCAAGTTTTCTATCATCTATTGATGTCTTCTGTCTCAGAACTGTCAGCAGCAAGACCGAGGGCAGCAGGGTGATACACGTGGTCTAGTTTCCTAGACCCAGTGCCCTGGGAACATGGGCCTGTGAAGGGGCCGAATTGGGTGGAGCTCTCAACCCCCTTCTGAAAAGAGGTGCGTTCGAGGGCACCTGAGTCGTAGAAAAATCGCAAAGGGCCTCAGACTGATCTGTGCCCAACAGGGCTGCTGGACATTGGAAATCTCGCCACAGGAAGCATTGTGGACCTAGGGTAGGAGTGAGTGGGACTTTTTCTGTAAAGTCAGTCAATATCTCAGGCTTTTCAGGCCATATGGTCTCTGTCGCAACTACTCAACTGTGGTAAAAAAGCAGCCACAGACAATGAACGGAGGGCATGGCTGTGTTACCCAAACCTTATTGACAGAACAGCAGTGAGCGGGTGGGTCAGGTCTGCAGGCTGGAATCACAGACCGAGCTCTTTCTCGCATAGCTCTCTCCCCTGCCTCCACACTGGCCCCCCTACTTCAGCGTAAAAAGACCTTAGCTGCGAAGAGAAAACTGACCCAAGCTACACTTTAAAGGCAGTGACTGAGGAATGTCTTAGTATCTGATCCTAAATTCTCAACTATTTGTTCAGACCCAGTCTTTCCGAAGCCATACATCACAGGGTCTTGAACAGCCTTCTTCCTTAACGGCACTTGGCTTTGCTAAATATAAATATGGAAGAAAGGAAAGCCAAAACACATCAATCCAAATCGCCTGTGTACCCAGAACGTCTTTCCTCTTGGTGTACTCAGGACAGTTACTTCCACCCTGATTAAGTTGTGTTTCTCAACCACCGGTGGTGTTTAAAGTATTTGGCCTTTTTGGGCATGAGAGCCAAATGCTACAGAAAAATGCCTGAAATTGACTGAAGGGACTCAACTGAGCACCTGAGCCGATGAAAATCTTCCAAGTGGGAGAGAGGTGAGGCTTTCGTGGGTTGTTCCGAGGGGGTCCTGCGTGGCTGACCAAGCAAATACATGGAAGGACCCTTTGCGGAAAGGAAGGCAGCGGGGCAGCCTGCTGCCCCGGGTCCCCTCTCGCAACCCACCTACGATCCCAGCGCTTCTCTGCACAACCGCGCTCCTAAAGCCTAGCCCCTTCTCTCCTTCTCCCTTTCACACAGTGGTGGTGGGAGCAACTAAAAATGAGCTCACAGTTTAACTGAGATGTTCTTTCATCACAAATTGCTTTGAATCAAATCAACTACAAGCAGGCTCCCAAAGACACAGAGCCCTGTTGGCTCACCAAACATCCTCCCTTATCTGTCCTCTATGCCCTGCAGAACTCTTTCATGGCAGCACAATTACAAGTGTGTGCCCTAACGGCCTCACTTAAATCGTGTACTGCTGCTGAGAGTGAAATATCATGCGTGATCCCTGAGCTCAGGATTCACTGAAACACAACACTGCCCGTCCCCATGCAAGGCCAAATGTCCAGGCAATAAACAGCCGAGAGGACTTGTTTGCAGACCTGGGTCCACTCTGGGGAGAATCCCTGATCAGGTACACCTGTGAGGGACAGGAGGCTCACACAGATGCTGCTCTGACACCCATTTCAAAAGAACAAAAGGTCCTGCTACCACCTTCAAGGTAAAGGAAGGGGCTAAAGCATGCTATATGCCCCTCCTGGCAGAACAATTAACTAACAAGAGAGCAGGAAAAAGGTAAAGGTGTGACAGGAAAAGGCTCTGCCATGACCCTCCACACCCCGTGGGCCTTCCTCCACAGAAGCCCCCACCCAGGTCTCTTCCCCTCCACCCAGGCTGTGGCCAAGGGAAGGGCCAAGCCCTGACAAGCACTCCTGTGGGGGCTGACAGGAGTCTCTGGGCAGCTGCCCTGGGGTCTCTGTCACTCTCGCTCCCAAGTCCAGCTGCCTGTCTCACCCTGGAAGCTCTTCAGTAATGCATCCATACCACACTGCTCTTACCCTTCATGGAAAGACAAGCCCAAGTTCAGAAAGGCCGATTGTGGAAGTGACTCACCCTTGTCGGCTCTTGACTTCCTGTGCTTACCGGAGGTGCGGTGGCAGTTTCGGCCTTGAGTCCACAAGGTCACCAGGGAAAGGGAGATGCCGGTGGTTTGGAACAGGACATCCACTTGCATCTTGACACAGACTCAGTCTCCATCGTGTCCTGAAGGGTAACGGCTGCCACTCCAGCCAGCTGGACTGTGACGGAAGTCGAGGCTCTCAGCCTCGTCTGCTCAGAGGGTCCCCACTCAGGGGCTGTGCCTGCTCCCCCAACTCAGACAATGCTCACCACCTAGTCATCAAATCCATATTGAATTTTCAACACGCCCTGCTCTGGAATAAAACTTCTTTTTCCTCTCTGCTTCCGAAGGCTAGCACTCTTTATTCTGTTAGCTAGTTGGTGGCTGAATAAATGAAATCTATCCAGACAATCATTGAATAATAAACAGTATAAAAAAGCTGCGTTTGCCCACGGCCTTTACAAATTCTGCTGTAACCTGCCTCGGCAAAGAAAGGACAAGTCAACAGACCAGCTACAGGAACCAGGTACAGGACCCACGAAAGGATCCTGCATTTCCTCTAGGACACTTAGGCAAAGCACCGGCCTGGGAACAAGCATTCTGGGGACAGACAGGCCCTTCTTCTCCATGGGTCTCAGTTTCTCAGCTGAGGAGGCAGAACCTATGATTCTACCTAAAAATCCTACCTCCTGGTAGGTATGAGGACATGTACCACCCTGGACACCCAGGAGGGACAAGTCGGAAGGCCACTTGCTGTCCTCACCTTCTTCAGCCGCACACTGAGCCCCACTCCCTCGGGACCCAGAGGCAGACCTGCCCAGGTGCAGGTGCCCGGTGCTGCTCTGTGCTGCAGCCCTGGGTCCCCGCGGCCCAGGTTCTCTGGGTTCAGCAAGCACCCTGGACTTTGGGGGCTGGGCAGCGGGACTGACCCCTGGGAAGCCCGCACGGCTGCTGGCCTCATGCACAAGCAGAGAACACAAAGGCCTGGCCAGAATTTCCTTTTTATTTGTCATTTCTGTAAGTTACAGCCATTCAAATTTTCAACAATAATTTATAAGTCACATCTCATATTACAACACAAAGACAGATAAAGCACAAAGATTTTAAAAAGGAAGTTACCATGATACATCACAGAAGGAGGTAAAATCCAAAATATCAAAGACTCCACATACTAGAATAAAACATAAAGCTTAAAATTTCCCTTGGAGCCTACGAGCCCAAAATTACAAAGTTTAGCAACTGCTTAAACTAAGGAATGAACAGTTCTGTGTTTTCAAGGTCAGAAAACAAGGAATGCTTTGGTGAGTCATCTTTACTGCTTAAATACTTCTGTTTGTATCCTGAATGATTGTATATAAACCTAGGCACAGCCCATATTTAAGAATAGGCCTCACAAACTTCTTTCACCATAGATTTTTAAAACACCTTTAAATTTAGTTAATAGAATAGCAATTCAGTTGCTTGAATTTTCAGTTTAAAAAAATTAAATAAAAGTTTATTTCCAGGGACTCTTATAGGTCTCTTTCCCAAAGCACAAAAAGTCATATACTTTCAAAATCTGAAGTGTTCATGTTTTTCTGAGACAAACACAGGACACAGAACCTGCTTTAACAACATAAGTGCTCATACACTGCTGTGCACGTGGAGTACGAGAAACGTGGTGAAACAGCTCACCAGGACCCAGGATGGCATCCCCATCGGTCTTCACTGTGACCTTGACCACAGCCAGACTAATGCTCTGCCCCACCCGGCTAGGAGGTCAGGTTCCCTGGCACTTATTAACCTGTCACTCTTTAGCCGATTCCAGCTTGGGGGATTCCAGCTCATTCAGTAAGTCTCTGCCAGCTGCTCCAGCTTTGGAAGCAAAAAGAACTGCTCCCTGCTTAAAACCGAGGCTCTTCAAACTTCGGGCATAATCTGCATATATCGCAGAGACGAGTTTCTGTAAACCACAGTTAAGGAAAAGGGGCAAGGACGTGAGTACACTCCACTCAGGCTCCCACAGGCGCAAAGAAGGGCCAGCTCTGCCCCATGCTCAGGAGGGACTGAGGGTGCCCACAGGAAGGCAGCGAGGGGTGCGTGCAGGCACCCCGTCCCAGGGGGCGGCCATTCCTGGCTGGGGAGGCGACGTCTCAATCTGTAACATCACTCCACTCAGCACCAGCTGAGTCCAAAGGTTCTCCTTCTCCCAGAAGACCCAACTAACATCCTCCCAGATTCTCCCATGACCTGAACACAACTGAAAACTGGAAAAAGGGAGATGACAGAAGAGAAACTTGTGCCACTTTGAAGTTTGACAGGTTGGCAGTCTGGGGGCAGATACAGCTTCAGAGAGAGCTTCCATTTACAAAGCCCGTCCCTAGGCAGGACTCCAGGTATCTGGGTTTTCAGATGGCCGTTTCACTGAGCCCTGACATTCAAAATGGCTCCTTCGAACTACAGTCAAGTTTACAGTGCCTAGCTATGTGAGCCTGAGTAAGTTTTAGTTTAATTTTCTGTAAAAAATATACACAGAAAACCAAGTATCTGACCTGTAGAAATGAGACCACAATGTAGTAAGTCAAGAAAAAGTGTGACGAAAACCAGCAGCGCTCTGCAAGCACAAGGAGACGGGAGCTGTGTTCTCAAGCGCATTCTTCTCAAAGAAAACAAGGTGACTCGACTGATGCTGAGAAGAGAGATGTCCCTGGTGACTGGCGGACCGCGGCAACTTGCCTACATGACGCATGCCTTTGAAGAGCTGTGTCTTGCCCCACACTGGACTGTCACTATGGATAACAGTGAGTCTTTTTAATTTATTCCTGTATACATTTTCCAGGTAAATATAAACTTTTATTCCATGGAGTGCATCATTCTGGAATGGTGCCATTTTAAAGTAGCAGGTGCCTATGCCTTTCCTAAGTTACATCCTTTATCTTCTTTTTAAGTTCAAGCAAGATGCGACAGCTTGCGGTCCCCCCTTTTACAGTCCTTCCTGCCTCTGTGTCCCTCAAAGAGCTGACACCAGTGACGCAATAACCTTCTTTTTGGTTCTTTCCCTGCCACTTCTCCCTCTTTGTTGGCTTTGGAGACTCCGAATACGGACCCTTCTAGATGTAAAATAGTTCCCGCCCAGGCAGCATGACTAAGAGGAATCCTACAACCCACTCAGGTCATTTGCTTCCTCCTCAGCATACACATCCAGGCAAAGGATATCTGTGTCCTCACTGACTTCAAATGCGCCGTAGTTGAGACAAGCTTCCACAAATAAGGCAGCTCGATCGAAGTATCTCATGCTGCTCAACGGAACAAAATGAGAGTCAGGCTTTGTGATTCCCGGCTTTGGGGGCAGAACCATCCCAGGGCATATTTCTGTATAAAGACGGTGTACGCATGTTACACTATCAGCTTTCTAAGTCCTGGCTTACAGAGTAAAGGAGGGGAGCGCACTCATGTCCCTAACCCCAGACTCTTTTTTAGTAATACTTAAAAAATGAGAAATAGTTGAAATACACAGAAATCTACAGCTAAGACAAGTATCCACGCATCCACCATCCAGATTTAATAAGGAATCTTTTGCCGTATTTGCCCCAACCTCCCTCCCTTAGTTTTAAATAAATAAAATTCCCCATAGTAAGTTATGGGCATTACTCTTCAAGATGATCAGGGAAGACATCTCCAACTTGCCACACTTTCTGTCACCCTTCCCACTGCTCTCTGGATTCCATCTTAGTCACTCTACTCAAAGCTGAATTGTCCTCAATTCTCTAAAGACTTCTTTTATATTCTTTTGAAATAGATACCTGTTAGGTTTGACCAGTGTGTAGGCAGGAAAATATCATAACTCCTAGAACAAATGAAGAACTAATGGACATGGACTACTCTAGTCCCTTTAAGTATTTAAAAACACATCTAGAATGGATGCGTCTCCTTTCACGCCAGGCACCGAGCACTGCCATCCACCTGGCAGAGCCTCAAGGGAGCAGGAGGTGATTAATCGTGCGCCCCGTGACCAGCCACCGCACTGTGGGCGTACCTGTGAAGCGTCTCAGCCACGCTGGAAAAGCAGCCCAGGGAGAGGAGGACCAAAAGGGCCTTCGACTTCTGGTTGACTTGCGGAGAGCAAAGGTGGTCAACCCACCTCTTTAAGACATCAGCACACTCTTCAGAATTTAAACGGACCTGAGAAAGATGCCATGTTAAAAACAAAGACATTCTGCACTGTATTAAAAAAATTACTTCCACCGAAATAGGAGCTGCTCCTGTGAACACACGCTTGGCTTTGCTTCATCAGCACAGGGCCCCGATGCTGTTGCCTCCCACGACCAGCAGCGGGAATGGCCCGAGCTCACGGCCCGGAGCCTGGCAACACCTCAGGGATACAGTCTGAGCTCACACCCTGGAGGGCAGAGGAGCCAGCTGCTTTCTCTTAATTGCAAACTTCATCTTCCAATAAGAAACATAATTTACACTCATAAAGGAGGATGAGAGTTACAAGAAAATATTTGCAAAGCAGCTTTGCAGCCAGAAAATGCTTCTAAGTCACGAGTGAAAGTTCGAGACTGAAATGTCTATCCTAAATGTTCAAGGCACAACTGGAATCACCTACTTTTGCAAGCCACGCTGCCCGGGTCCACTCGCCGTACGTCTGCAGATAGCGGCAGGCGTCTGCAGCCTTGTCTATCAGGCAGAGCAACTGGACACCCTCTGGAAGACAAAACGACAGCCCCTCCATTGACACTCAGCTCTCACTCTGACAAGTCACTAGAAGGAAAAATCACCATTTGACCTCATCTAGTCTTGTGCATACACCTGCTGGAGACACTCCTGACTTAGATTTTAAAATAAAGTACTAAGACACAGTTCTACAGTGTCACCACTCAAATAACCAGGTAGGAAACACGATACAGTCCAGAAAATAAACAGGTAAAGCATCTCACTGGTTTTCATCGTTTTCGTTTGCCCAGGTTTGTCCAGTTTATGCCTATTATCTTGGAAGTTAGAAATAGTGCCTCATTTCATTCTTAAAAAGTGTTCTGGTTTAGATGATTAAATTATATGATTACCTGCTAAAGAGCTAGCAATAATCTTTCTTTCTCCAGCATCTATAAAAAAGGAGGGAACATCCCTAATAACAAAACCCTTTGTGGGGAATGGGCCCGATTTTCCAGAGTATTGACAAACACACCCACAAAGCACGTCTTACCTGCCAACTTGCCATTGGCAATCATATTAGTTGCCACCAGTTTAATGGTGCTCTGGGAGGGGCCCGACGAGGTGACAGTTGTGACCAAACAGGCTTTCAGCGAATCACAATAATAATGCTGGTTATCTGCACTTGTTTCCAATAGCAACTGCACAGCTCTGTCTGTCTAATAAAGAAACAGTTCTTCTAATTATGAGGTCATTTTCCTCCAACGTAACCTTTGTACTTCATAATTTGCAACACTGAAGTTTATAGCTGGAAGGACACTTTCATTTTCAAACACTGCTTATGAACGCTTTGTTTACATACACAAAAACTGAATGAAAGTGCTTCACTGCTTCTTTGGGACAAATGTTATAATAAAACTACAGTCTGGTTTAACTAGGTGTTCCAGGAACTGCTTATTCTAGCTTTGCACCAGTCAATTTAGAGACACAAACAAAACAAAACAAATAATCAGGCCTTGTCTGGCATTCTGGAAGCCAACATTACAGGCTGACAAGCTGGTTAACCATGTAGTCTCACTTCCTTAAAAAATTTGCTGGTCTTAATTTGAGAGAAAGCCTAAATTTACACTTATACTTTCAGAGAAACACTATGATGTGTGTGTGTGTGAGAGGAGAGAG
>NW_017731424.1:3293365-3330930 GCF_001890085.2 Hipposideros armiger | reverse complement strand
AGAGAGAGAGAGAGAGAGAATGCTCTGAAATACTAATCAACTAGTAACTCCATGAAATATGAAGTTATAAAAACTGACTTACTTGACCCAAGAGAAGTAGTTGGTCTGTACATTTCCGTGTATGATCGTAAGTTGACCTTTTCACTTCCTGGAGATTAACTCTTTCCAGCTGAAACTTCTAGAGTAGGGGGGAAGAAAAGGAAAACTGAGCCTAGATTATAAGACTTTTGAATTATTTAAATTTTACTATAGTTAATAAAGTCATTTTAATAAACATTACTTTGATTTCTAAGGTTATTAAATCAACTACAGAAATATAACAGTTTAATAAGAATTTGAAAAGAAAAAATGTTGAAATGTATTATCATTTGTGTAAAGGCTGCATCCGTACAGAAACTGGCACTTGAGTAGACCTGGATGAAAAATCCCTACATGTATTGAAATAATATATTACAGGTTAAAAAATTATGAAGCTACATTTTTATATATAAAATAGCAAATTCAAACCAAGTGAAAGAAATATTTACAGAAAATTAATAAAATGAGAGAATTAAAATAATCTTTGTAAGTTAAAAAATTTTAGGCAAAGGAAAAAAATCAGAAGACTGTTAATAAAGTTTTTTATGTGTATTATAAAACTCAGTAAATGTTTTAAGTCCCGAGTTAGGTCTTTTTAATGCCAGTGTGCCAAGGCACTCAGTTCTATTATGTGGACCTTAACTTAGTTCCAAAGTTTCCCAAGCTTCAGATACTTACAAAGACATAAGTATTCAAGATGATAAAGGTTTTCATATATGAGATGTAATACCTGAAAATAGGCGTTCTCACAGAGTATGTCGTAACATATGTCCAGCGGGTTGCTCACTTTGTCCCGAGCAGCAGTCTCTTTGGCAGCCGGTGTGCTCGCCGCCTTGCCCTGGGACAAGCTGTGCAGATAGTGGGCAGCGACTGTCCAGAAGTGCAGCTCTGACTCATCGCCATAGAGCCTGGGAAGGGGAAACCAGTTTCCACTGAGCTCACACAGCAGACTTGGACCCGGAGAGGAGCTCCTCACAGTAGCCTGAAGAGCTACAGAGCACAGGGCCGTCATGTGAGCAAGGTCTGGGACACAGGCGAGGTGCCGGCAGGGTCCAGGTGCTGAAGGAGCAAGTTCCCAGCCTTGTTACTGGGGCTCCCACAATACCGGGGCCTGACTGCATAGGGCCCCTTCAGCCCCAGACCTCTGTCTGTTCTGCGCTAGGAGCAATGCCACAGTTTAGAAACCTGGGCCACTGGGATTTATCCAGTTTGCCATTTGCACAACTTCTGATCTGGACCACAGCATCTTATGAAGGAAGAAGCTCCTCTGGGATAACTGGCTAGATGAGGAGTGGAAATAACTTGCAATTTCTTCTCTGGGGAGTGGAGGGAAATATCTTTTTTACAAGTAACAACTCTACTGTACAGTGAAGAAGTATAGGCTACTGCTTCTAAATATAATTTATCAGTATATTTAAGGACATACCCTTTATAGCTGATATTTTAAAACACGTATTTTAAAAAGCTGTCTGTATGAGGGAGGCTTTCCAATAAAAGGCCTAGATCTCATGTGGAAAATGTAAATTTTTCCCTAATTGTATTACTACTTTCTAAATTACTTAAGTCATATGTTAAGGATGAACTAAAATATTTTTCTAAAATTTAGATTTTAGAGTCTGATCTTAACCTAAAAGCCGTGACAAGAGAAATGAGTGAACCTGAAGTTTTCTGTCTTTTACACAGCACACTTCAAACAGCGTTACCTTGAAACAAGCAGGCATCTCTGCAGGAGAGTGAATTCTGGATCGAGCAAGAGTTTCTTTATGTCACTGCGGATAGGAACCCAGACAAAGGCAAGACAAAAATTGTTAATTAAACAATAAAGCAAGGAGATAAATCAGCATACTCTAGAAATGGAAAATTCCACTCAAAGGGTATGTTTAAAACTTACAAAAGAGAGTTCGCCATGTCCCTAACATTACGAAAGCTTATAGGGCAGAGTGTGTGCGTAGACTTGGAGAAGTGGTACCCAGCGAGCACCACAAGGGCCGTGAGCCTGATTCGGGCTGACATTCTTGCAAGGGTTCAATTCACATTCTTGAAAATATGAACAGCTGCCTAACGATAGGTACAACAATGTCACTGTTGATAAAATGCTTTGCTAATCATCAGGAACAGTATATACCTTACAGAAGATGCATTCAGAATTTATTTGAACTATCCCCAAAATAAAATATTTAAGGAAGAAAGACTAATGTTTTTATAAGCTGATATTTCTAAAATAATCAAATATTGAAGAATATTCATAAATTGGGGGGAGGGAGAAATATTCTTTAAATCTATTGTTTTCCATTTAAGCACAAATATTAACTTTTGAACAGAGGAAAAAATAATTATTTTGAATTTGACATCAGTAAAACATTCTATTATGGCTAATTTATTAAATATTATAATTAGGTGTGACAGATTCTAGATTGGCAAAATATGTTATGTTTTACCAAGAACTCCTCAAGGACGTCTATTTTTCTACTTCCTTTGCAATATTACTCCTAATATATACATTTAAATGCTCTTGGCTTAGGGAACATTCTGATTTCTTAGCCAGAACTGTGCACACAGCACCTGACTCGGGGAACTCATTTCAGAAGTGGGAAGCTGACACCCAAGCATCGCCCTGTTGGGTCCTCTTGTGTGAGGCTTTGCGGGGCGTGTGTGGTGGAGGCCGGGTGGGCTGCGAGGATGTTCACACCACAGCTTATGCTCTGGCCCCGACAGGAGACCAGTGCCATCTGCCACTTATGAAGTTGTTGAAGACAGATGCTCTAGCAGTGTAACTATGAAATACACACTTCTACAAAACAAAGATTTTAAAGGGACACAAACCTCTATGATAGAAAATGACCTCTCCTTGGGGCCACTAATGTTTTCTAAAATGCAAATTACTTGAATTTAAAAAGGACTAAACTATTATATTTTATTTCTCATATTCTTATCTTCTAATAAAACACAGTCAGAGTGCTTACTTAGACAATGAATTCAACTGCTCTTGAAGGAGATTCTTTATTTCTTCATTTTCTGGATAATCACTGTATAGAAAAAAATGTGAATGAGTTCATTATCTCTTCACTCAAAACCACTTATTTCTTCACCAGAAAAAAAAAAAGCTGTGTTAATACAGAAATAACCTCTTTGTAGTCCTTGTCTAAAAACCTGGTTAGATCAAAACACAAGTCTACTCAGGACCCATCAATCATCTTTAACATCTGCTTTTAGTCAAAACAAAGTGATGAATAAAGAAAGTCTCTCTGACTTTCAAGAATGCAGAAAATTTATCAGTGGGCTCTAAAAACTACAGGTTCAGATTCATGTGAAGAAGCCATTTGGCGAGGACTAAAGGGATGTGCTCGTTCTGCTCTGCAGAAGGGACATTCGTGTCCCTAAGCAGACACTTCCTGGAGCACGGACACACCCTCGCATTCTTTTTATCCCTCTAACCCTTGCCCACCTGTGCTTTCCACGTGGCATAAGCTCCTAACATTTGTGGGTTTAATGAGTAACCACTAAACACAGTTTCTGGGAACAGTTTTGCAATGAGGCAGGCATGAAGATTTATAAAACATAAACACCTCTGAAGTAGGCCCATTCTTGCTGCTTTTAAAAAGAATTAAGCCTGGCCCCAGATTCCTCTTGGCCTCAGCTGGCCCTCTTCACACTCATCATGCCATGCCTTATAATCAGGCTATAAGACGACCACAGGGCCACCTGAGAGCAGCACGTGTACTCAGCCCTCCCAGACTCACGCCTCCAAATGCCCCAGAGAGGTGAAAACGAGAGGCCGACTTGCGATTCTATTAGTGTTTCTGCCGTCTCGGCCTTGGTGTGGTTTTAAGGTCCCAGGCCTTTTAAGTCCTGGATTACAGGCAGCTGCCTGGATTACAGGCAGCTGAAGGGTGTCCTTCAACCCCAAGGAAATTAAGAAAGGAAGGAAAAAAATGGGAAAACACTTACACTTGAGAAATATCCAAAGAATACTGTCCATTCCAAGGCTGGTGTAGTAAGAAAGCTTTCAAGGCGAGGGAGGCCCTTGGAATAAGGAGATACGGGCACCACACAGGCTCTAGATCAAAAAAAAAAAAGTGTATTAAAAAATAAAATGTGACACCACTATGACTTCAGCTGTAGACAGTTTACAGAGAAGTCAGCAGAGAAAAATGTATAAATCTGGTAGCAAGTGAGAGAGTATGTTTAATGTACTCAGTAGTTAAGACACACAGGCTAAGAGTGGGAGATTCTCTTCATTCAAACTAACGTATTTTTCTCCCCTTTTGAAGGTTTAGGTCTCCTGATGGTATAAAATAATCCTACCCGAATAAAAGGTTCAGTGCGACGACGCAACAGATATCAATATAGCTCATTATTTTGAAATACTAACAATCATCACTTATCAGTATCACCTTATGCCATTTGATGTCTTTGCTTTTCTGAGACTGTTAAATTAACACGGCCCATCAACCCCGAGCTTCTCAATGAAGGGACCAGGCCACCTCTGATCAACTGCATCCTCAGGTCTCACCTACAAGGGCAGCCCCTGAGCAAATGGACTATCTCCCTAGACTCTGGAACCTAGTATCCCCTACATGCCGCATCTGGCTTATTTAGGACACAACAGACAGGATTTGCCTGTTTTTCAAGTTCTGGTGCAAAGAAACAGAAGACCCAAAGGCTCCACCCAGGCAGCTGGGCTCTGACTCCCTGAACAGCCGTATTCCGTCCTTAGTCCTTGACCTTAGACAGAGTCAGTCTCTGGGATCCACTGGCTCCTACTAACTCAGTCCCACTGCCTTCCCGCGTCCTGCAGAGCCTTTCTTCCATTGATCCCTTGGAAACCGACAAGTGGTGTTGCCTTCCATAAGTGACCACAGACTTCCCACTCCGCGGTCTAACACGACAGCCACTAGTCCTACGTGGCTACCGAGCACTGGAAATATGGCAACTACAATGAAGTAAACGAATGCTTATCTTAATTTTAATTAATTTTAAAAACTAATACTTGATTCAGTCATTATATAACTTTTAATTATATTTCGAAGAACTTGGACACATGACTACTTCCACGGTAAATTTTATAAAATCTAAATACAATTCAAGTATTTCTGCTGAAAGCTTTCCTCTAAATTGAGATATACTCTAAATGTAAAATACACACTGAATTTTAAAGACTAAGTACTTACTAAAAAATGTAAAATATTTCATTAGTAATTTTTAATACTGGTATGTTGAAATGATAAAATTTTGGATATACTGGCTTAAATAAAATTTTTATTAAAATCAATTTCATCTGTTTGTACCTTTTTAATGTGGGTACTAGAAAATTTAAACTATGTATGTGGCTCAAATTATATTTCTATTGGACAGCACTGCTTTAGAAAACTTCATTCTATGTAGTTAAGGACGAATTAAATCATAGATAAAATACTTTACATGGACTTTTCAATTTCTACATTGGAAAGTGGTAAAAAATAGTTCCAATACCACTTTTTTTCCACAAACAAGTTTTAATACAGATTCAGTAAAGTCACTTAGAACGCAGTTCATATTCAAAACTCCTCTGTTATCCCCCAAGTATCCTGACAGCGGTCTTCTCTTCAAAATCCTAAGGTCTGGAAAAGGCTGCCCCCTACACTGTTCTGTCCTGTGTCTAGTATCCTCTCACCCAGGACAGATCTCCCACTGTTTTTGTCTTACACGATGTTTTCATTTTTGAAGAGTCAGCTGTTTTAGAAAATGGCTTACATTCTGATTCGTGTGTTTTCTGAGCCTCGGATTCAGGTTAATCATCTTAGGCAAGTACATCACACAGGCAACACTGTGTGCATCCCACCGCATCTCATCAGAAGGGGCGTGAGTGGGTTTCCTTCTGGTAACACTCAATCTCATCACCTAGTTAGGTGGGAACTCCCCAGAGGTCTCTTAGTCAGGGCACCTTCTCCCCTTTAGAGTTAGTGGGTAACGTGTGGGGGAGATACTGAGAAGGAACCTCCTGTTCCCGAACACCCTTTGACCCAGGGATACGAGATCCACTTAATGATCCTGGCTTGAATCAATGAACACGTTAGGAGTTGCAAATTGGTGACTGTATAATTCTAGCATTCTGTCTACATTTATCAAGCGGCATTCTTCTATAAACACGAGCTTTCCCTTCTTGCCCACTCCCCCTTCTTTCTTGGAATATTACTATGAAGTGATGATTGTTTTTAAGTTCAACACTAATATCCATATCACCATCATTCTTAGCAATGCTCAGACTCCCCTGGGTTTGACAGCAGAAGCCCCTCAAAGCTAGTCTCTGTATCCTTATGACAGGTTCTCACTGGTTTTCAATTGCTTCCTTAATTTCTGGCACCGCACTATGTCCCAGATTCATCTTGCATCTTTTCTGCTTTTATCCTGGAATAAATGGTTTGTCCAAGGAACCCTGGTTCTTTTTGGTCAGGAAGTGAAATTTCCTACAGGGATCACTCCTCAAGCAGTGTATAGAGGTGTTTGTTTTCTCAAGGCCTTGCAACAGATTATGTTTTTAAGCTTTTGAATTTCTGTTCATGTGTTGGGTGAGAAATGGTTTTAGTGTAGTTTTAATTTGTATCTTTCTTATTATGAATAAAGTTGACATCTTTTCACATGGTTAAGGGCTATTTGTATATCTTTTATTTCTCCCTGTGGACATCTGCTAATGACTTTCAAATATTTTCACCAGGTTATCATTTATATTTTGCTTTGTTTATAGTTTCTTCTGCTATGAAAGTTTTTTTTTTTCCTATTAGTCAAATTTCTCTTTTCTTTTACACATCAGTTATAAAGGAAGGAATGTACCTGGTAAGAATGAGGCTCACCTACCTATCTACAGAACCATTAAAATTGGCACTGGAAGGGATGAAGGGATTTAGGTTGCTGAATGCTTTCTCTGTTTACCCCAATGGATGGCAATCTTACGATTCTCACATTTTCAGGTCACCCTCTTTTGCTTTCAGACAGTAGTAGCAGCTGGCATTAAGTCACAAAATGTTTAGAAATACTAAATGTCACGGACCAAAAATTTAACAATATAAATTAAACTTGAATAGTTCAAGGAAAAGTTCCCATGCTACACAGAAACGACGTGGAAGTTTCATAATCAGTGGACAAATGAAAAGACAAAAGATAATCCTAGAAAGCAGCACTGCAGAGTGTTTATGTAAAGTTAGCAAGACATTTACAGCCTGAGTAAACTGAAGGAAATGTCTTATTTTTAAAACAAATATGTGTTATTTCTCCAAAGTATTGTTGACACATAGCATCCCCATGAGAATGAACAAACTGAAAGTGAACTCTATTACCTCCCACACGCAAATGAATTTAAATCTTTCTTCTCAAGGGCAGAGATCAGCCATGAAAAACAGGAGATCATCTATCTCACAGCTAGGGAGACTCACCTGCAAGAGCTCACTGCCTTCTGGAAACTGTACAACTAGGATGAAAGGCAGTTGGCAGCATTGCTACTTCTCTTAGATACATTCTGCTTAGTCTGGGCTGTGCGTACTATCTGAGGTGTTAATCAGAACACACGAAGGCTTTCAGGTGCCTGTATGACAGCAAGGCAGGAAATCAGGAACTGAAGAGCCAAGAGGAAAAGCAGTAAATAAATGACTCTGTCGCCACTTGGAGGTGGCAAATGTCAAGGTGAGTAGGCAGTCTAGGAAGAGGAGCTGATTTCGTTCACTGGAACTCAATGAGGGGGAAGAAGGGAGACAGGGGACACTAACACATTTTGGGCCGGAAAAGTCTTCATCGTCCAGACTGTTCCACACACTGCATGCTATTTAGCATCCCTGGACCTCCCCACACTCACAAGTCACGGCACATTTCCAAATGCCCCAAATGAAAACTACTAGAAAACGAGTGTGGAAAGCTGAGGCAGACGGAGAGGAAACGTTCGTGTATAAACCTGGTTTTAGAAAGCGTCTTCCTCTATGAGCGCACTTGGGAAAAGCGTGTTCACCAGTGGCCCGCCAGCTGGGAGGGAGGTAGACTAAGGAGTCTCTGAAATGACTGCTATTGACGGTGTGTGGAAACGGCATCATACTAGCATGTTACTAAGCAAGTCTCATACTCTTGGATTCCTTTTAGATGCTGCTGCAAAGAACATTACAATTTTTTATGCCATTTTATGCCCCTGATAAC
This sequence comes from Hipposideros armiger, assembly GCF_001890085.2. Classification (NCBI taxonomy): domain Eukaryota; kingdom Metazoa; phylum Chordata; class Mammalia; order Chiroptera; family Hipposideridae; genus Hipposideros; species Hipposideros armiger. Next base: position 3,322,695 of record NW_017731424.1, on the reverse strand, counting down.
AAGGCAGCAGGTAAGAAGTGTTCTCCAACTCAAAAACAGGGATTCCAATCTACGTTCGTCTGATCTCTCCCTTTATTGTATGGGGTGTGGGGGTGGAGAGACAAATGTAAATAAAGTGGGTGTGGAGAGAGGGGCTACCTAAGCTGTTCTAAGAAAACAGACAGCTTTAAATGAGTACTTTATGATACTCTCTATTTGTTATCAAGGAGAATTGAAGAAAATATATTAAATGTGATATATCATTGCATCTGATCTAAAACGATTTTATTTTTATCCCACATCAATAAGTCCAAAATATATTTCTAATTCCCCAGAATAGAAATATATTATATGAAACATATTTTTCCGAGACCAAGTCAGCACGTATTTGGAGGTAAACACATCTTTCTCCTAACTCCATGTTTACACTATCACCAGTTTTTATTCTTTTAACATTTATCAAGTGTTGTTCTAAGTTTAAAGCTTAATTTGTGGAATGCAAGCACAATTTTATTGACCTTTCTCCATTGCTATTTAAAGTTATTTTCCCTTTTTACCTAAGGCTGCACCACTACAGGTTAAATATAAATGATTTTTTTTAATATTAGGAAAACTTTAAAAGAAAAATGCAATCTAAAATTGGCTGCAGGTCAGATGTTCACATATGGTACTAAACATGGGTCAATGATGGGCTCTAATTCTGTAGCCAGTTAATTTTAAGAAGAAGCTTCCTTGGCTTTGGAGATTTTTAGACTCATATTTTAAATTAAAGGTCAAAGAAAAGCTTCTCAAACATTTAGATTATATTTGTGCACTTCTTTACCTAGAACTAGTAACTGAATTAAAAGAAAAACCATCCTTGAAGTTCCCTCAATTTCCTTAATAACTTCAGGTTTAAAATCAGTATCGAAGCTTCTCCTTCCACGGGAGGAAGCCCTGAGTCCGAAGGACGACATGGAAACGCCACGCTCCACTTCTGGCTTTATCACATGGCAGTCACAGTTATGCTGTAAGAGGTGGTACCCAGGTACAGGGGAAGGGGTGGGGCAGAGACAGAAACAAAAGCACACCTGACCTAAGTTATGGGTGGCCCGCCAACATTAGCAGCAACTGGGAAGTGCCTCAAGCATGAACCTAACAACAAGGAGCAGGTTTTCAAAACATGACTGTCTCTGAACAAGCCAAAGGCAGATTCACAAAGGTACAGACAAATTCCAGGGCAGAGAGTTCTATGCTGAAACTTGGTAAATGACTAAACACGTCTCTCAGGGAACTTTCTGACAGATCAGACAACCTGGGGTGTACACCAAAGGTATGCTTGGAGAATACTTAATGTGGGAAGTTTCCCGCTTTGCTCCAATTAGGATCAGAATATTCTTCTCTTAAAGTAACTTACGAGGTTATTTATACTAAAATATTTTTCATTCTGGTAAAAAGCATGTTAAAACAACCATACAATAAAGGGTAAGATAGTACAATCATCTAATTTTGTTTTGACTGGCCATCTAACAAGTCATAAGATAGGCATCAAAATGCATAATACGCAGAACACTTTCCAAGGTGACTTTTCAAAGATACGTGTTTGTAAAAGACACAAGGTTCATTATTAAAAAGCTAGCAGCACCTTATCACTAGATCATGTCCTCTGATGAGTTCTCCTAAATTCTGAGTAGCCATTTTTATGAACATAAACATCTTTGATCATTAGAAAAAGCTCTAAGGAAAGGGTTGAGGAAAGGGCACTTTACCATATTGGAGTTCTTAGCAGTAGAAACACTGAAGCTTTAAGTGAACATGTTTTCTTAAACTCAGATTCTTAGAAAGACAGACTGAAATGAACAGAAGTAGCTCTCTCCCCAGAAGGAAGCAGCTTGGGCAAAATAGAGACAGACTTCAAAGCACCCTTTCATTAGAACTCCATACCGGTTAACTCTTGTTCATCCATTCGAAAACACGTGAACTTCATAGACATCTCGAGAACTCTGATACACCCGTCGTCTGATGCCAAGATCACTTTATCTGATGTACACCAGTCCACATCCAATATCCGAAAGTTCACATTTCTTCCACTTCTTAAACTGCTCACCATCTGAACCTTCAAGAGTGAATTTGGTTGTCACTTTCAGAAAGAAAAGGACAAGTTTATCATTCTGGATTACAGTCAAAGAAAGCCTGGGCCAAGGCCCGGTGGACACCTAACACTGAACGGTCTCTGGCAGCTACTCCCACATGCAGACTGCATCTTAAAGGTCCCAAAGACAGTGACGACACTTAAAAAAACCTGCTGGGCTGTCACCTTTGGAACAGAAATACTGTAAATACAAATTTTAAGAAGAAAATTGTTTGAGGCTTGACAAGCCATTGCACAGTTTTCATTTCTACATCAGAAGGAAGGAAAAGCCCTGAGTTTCTGTAAGCAGCAGCTTCACTTGCGGGGAACACACGAGGAGCTGGGCCTACCTCTTTAGTGTCCCACACTTCAGCTCCGTCATTGTACATGGCTATTAATTTTTGGTTTCCTTTACCAGGGGCAAAACGAATCTTCCTCACCCAGCTCCGGTGTGTAGGTATCCCTCTGAGGACAAACAAAAAGCAAAGCACCAATATGAAGCAGAGTAATAGCTCATCACCAGAAACTATGCCTCTTTCTATTTCCATTTTTAACAAGGTCTGGTGATGGGAGAACCACTTTACTTTATGGGAAAAGGACCACATCTCACAGAAAGGGTCTGCCCTTTAACAAGAGCTGGAATAGTGTCCCAGAACATCTGTATGGGCCTCTTGCAGATAGAAATGATCCAGAGCTTGGTTCAAGGCCTTTCCTCCCAAGTTCAATGATAAGAGACCCAAGGTCTAAGCTACAAGCCATGTTTAGTGATTGTGCTTACCAAGTCACAGCCTCCAATGGAACCATATCAATAGGTTATTATTTTTTTAACCAAATAACAAGACTGCATTCTTAACTCATACCTGGATACTCTGCCTTTCAAATCCCAAAAATTTAAATTTCCATCCACATCTCCAAGAACTAATGTATCACCTTTCCAAGCGATGCAGGTAATACTACCCATACTTCCCTAGAAAAGAAGAGCAACAGATATACATAAATTTCACTCCTCATAAGCTGTCATAACAGAGCAGTATTTTTACTTAATAACTGTTGAAATAATATAGTTTAATAAAACTTAATTATAAATGATTTTGCTTTATTATGAATGCCACCAAACACTAACAGACAGACTTTGGACTCTGAAAGAGCTACGTAGCACATCAATTTCAATTATGGAAAAAAAAAAATAGGCGATATCAATTTGATAGATATTAAGTTATCGGAACTAGATTTATAGAGAAGCTGTCTCTTTGAGAAACAAATACCTTAAAGAAAAGAAAATTAAAAGATGAAAAAACGAGAAGGAAAGAAACCCTTTCCAGAGAGCTCTGGTCTCCACTTGTCTCTCCTGCAAAAGGATAAACAGATCTAATCCAGGGGAAACTCCGAGCTGTTCTGTAACAACCACGCGGCAATTTTTCTACTAAAACACAGGGCTCAGAGCTCCATGGATACCTTCTAGAATAAAGAAGGTGAAGAGGAACTGTCATTAAAGGCATCTGTACAATCTGAATCCACAGAAAGCTTTGCAAAACAGTTACATATGGAAACGCAAATGTAAGAATGCAGCACTGCTGCAATGACTGCACTGGGAAGGAAGGGGACCGCAGCTGTGCCACACGCACAGGCTGTGTGACGGAAGCTCAGGAGCCTGGGCTCTGCAGGCTGCTGCCTGGGTCTGAATTCAAATTTTATCACTTAATTGGGTGCATGATTTGGGGCATGTTTGCTTAATCTTTCTGTGTCTTGGATTTTTATCATCAATAAAGTAGGGCAAACTCATGAAACTTGAGGAGTTCCCATTAATGTTAATAAACGTATAGAGGTAAAGGCCTTAAAACAATGCCTGCCAAACAATAAACAGTCAATACGCATTAGCTATTAAATAGTATTACTGCTCAATTACTTCTCTTGCTTCTGCATTTATAGAACAATAAAAAATGCACATGTTTAGTTCTCATGGTAGCCATAGTAAGGAACAGGAAAGCTGCACAGGTTACCCAACTGACTATTAATAGACTGCATACACACCAAATGCTGCATAAATCCTAGTAGCAGACAAGGAACAGAAGAAAAACTGTATTAAAAATGAGCACTTTAGTAGATTCAATAATAAAAAACTTAGGTTATGTTAATTAAATAGACTTATGTATAATATGAAACAACACTTCAAGATCTTATTGTATTCTCCTGACCATATCAACACAAAATTTAATTAACAATTGGCCTTTAATTTTTTAGTCTCGAAAATTTTAACATTTTATAATCTTACTAAGTTCTAAAAATTAGAATATCAACATTTAAATTAGCCCAGAAATCAGTGTTACCAGCTTAGAATGACAAGTGATGTATTACTACAACTGTACAATTAAACATTGCCGACGTTTCTACCTAAGAGTTTGTTGATGGGACATAAGCCGTATGGAGATACCAAGGTGCTTTCAGAGGATGTGCCACAACCTTGCTTTGTGGCTCCAAATAATCCTGAGAGAATCAATGTAAGATTTAAACTGAACAGACTGTTATTAGTTGACAGTGATATGCTGCTTACATGTAAAATATGAGGTTCAAAAAGCCATACGTCAGGCTGGCAGCAGAGCAGAGATTCACTCTTGCCCATTGTTCCAGCTTTCTGAGTGAAGGCAGTCGGCTACAGAATCTCCATGAGAACAAACTGAAAGTATGCCACACCTTCCTCTGCATTTTGTCATTTTTACGTGCTTGATAATTATGGGACCAAATCCAGAGGGAAAATTTCAACTCAAAACAAATGTTTAATACTTTACATTTGAGAGGAGGGTAACATAAATAATGGATTAAAATAAGCAAACAAAACCTCTGCCTAAACTCTACATTATAACCCCAGGAAAATATTTTCATTACAGAAAATAAAAATAATAAACCAAAACTAATTCCTCTTATATCATCTAGTGGAAGCTCCATGCCCTTTCCTTAAAAATAATCTGCCCTAAAATACGAGCATGTATGCACTGATTTCACTCGTATGTGCTAATTTCACCGGAGGCCAGATCCTCATTACTCAGCAGGCGGGTCATTCTTTGAGGAAGCTGTGCAATAAAAGGACCTGGCAGGCAGAATGGAGACTTCCTTATCCTGACTTCAGATCTCCACAAAAAGAATCAGAACTTTAAAAGCTGTGTGGCACCATTATCATCCTGCAAGCACTTATAAAAAGAAAAACTTGTGTCAATGTCCAAAAATTTTAAACTTTTCTGGGGGTGCGGGGGGGTGGGGGGTGGACTGGCATCTAAAAAATTACTGGATTGCTTCCATAGTCTCTTCGCAAATGTGAAGTGATCAGAAAAGAGACTTAGCTGCTTGCCAATAGCATAGAAGAGCTCAGATGGGGCCTCCTCTGGGCTTCGAAAGCATGAGCTCTATATACTACTATGAAAGTAGAGCTTGTCTGAAGGACATTACACTGCTGCTCACCTACACACTTAGTTAGGGTACTTCTATTGTAACTACCAAATATCAATCTTTCACATTTGCAGTATTTTCCTCCTTTCAAATTAGTAAAAATTTCTGGTAACACTAAAGATAGTTCAAAATAGACTAAGTCTCAGATCTGACTTTCTGTATACAATAGTAAAAATGAAATTAGTTTGAAGAGCATTTCTGCATGCTAGTTTCTATTTGCAGTAGTGAAGGTTGTTTGGGTGCCCTCGATTCTTCCACAGCTGTTAATAAGGAAGGCATGGTAGCCAGCTTCTAAGAGGCCCCCAATGATTCTGCCTTTAGGTATTCCTGTCCCTTGGTAGTCACCTCCCACAAGAAACAGGGCTGACCTGTGAACCAACAGCATAGTGTGGAAATGACGGAGTGTGACTACTAAAACTAGGTCCTGAAAGACACTGTAGCTTTCTTTTTTTTATTTATTTTTTTTTTTATTGGGGAATTGGGGGGATGGGAACAGTGCTGGGGAATTGGGGGAAGGGGAACAGACAAGTTGCTGTCGTTTTGTTCTTCAATCTAGTTGTGGAGGATGTTGCTTCACTGGCCCAAGTTGGCACCATCATTGCGCTCTTCTCTGGCGAGGCAGATCAGTCGCCGGCTTCTGGACGGCCGCTCACTGCGGCTGCTGGCCGCTCACGCTGGCTGCTGGCCGCTCACGCTGGCTGCTGGCTACACACGGTAGCCCATGGCAACCCACTGCCACAGGGAGTGCAGCCTACGCCGTCGCCGGCGACTCATGGCAGCCCATGCTCCAGGTTGAGCTGTTGTTCAGCATCTTAGCTGTGGAGGGCAGTGTCACTGGCCCTCATATGTGGGATCCGAACCGGGGCCCTCTGGCATCCCAAGCGAGTTCTTAACCATCGCGCCACTCGGCCGGCCACTGTAGCTTTCTTTATACTCTTTCTTGAATCACTCACTCTGGAGGAAGCCAGCTGCCATGTCATGAGGGCACTCAGAGCCCGATGGAGAGGTCCACATGTGGAAAAACCAAGGCCTCTCATCAACAGCCGGCATTAATGTGCAATGGCCCGTGTGAGGGAGCCAGCCTGGAGGTGGGCCCTCCTGCCCCAGCCAACTTCCCGGCTGCAACCTCATAGACATGAGTGTTGGCAGTTGACTAAAACATTCCATTTTTAGGTGACAATTCTAAATACGTGTGTGTGTGTGTGTGTGTGTGTGTGTGTGTGTGTATGATTATATAATCATCTCATGCCTTCACTTAACCATTACAGTAGTATTAGTCAGCTATAACATTTTCTTCATCCATCCATTAAAAATGTGAGATACACGCTGACACAAGTTATTAACTATAAAATATCAGAGGATTCCACAAGGCCGTAAGAAGACTATATATAAATTAGTAAGTATTAATGATACTATTAACCTTACAACCTGATTACTATTATCCAAAAATAATACTAGACTGTAAATCACATCCTTCAGAGTAATGTCTGAAATGGAGAGAGGAAAGATACTGGATCCAGAGAGACATACCTGAGTTTAAAACTGCCATGTCACTAAGCTGGGTAACCTTGGGAACGTTACTTATTCTCCCTCAGTTTTGTTACAGATAAAATGGAAATAATTTCTCATGGATTATCATGAGGATAAAAATGAGTAGCGCATGGTAAGTACTTAATCAAAGTAGTTATTATACAATGCTATTCTCTAACAGTGCAGAGCAAGTTTCATCAATGATACTATCTCCTTAAATAGGAAAGTTTATTTACATTAAATTTTTCTGAAAGAGCTTTCCAACTTAAGGATGGCCTTACTGGATATAGAGCCAATAAAATGTTCGATAAGAACTCTAATACAGATCTAACCAAGGGCGGACTCACATCTGGGGGAATCCGAGCGCTGTCTTTCACTGAATTTCCTTCCACAGTGAGATGATAAACTTGGCCGTCGTGATCAGTAAACACAAAATGCTCCCGGGCAGAGATGTTCTGACTGAGTTCAGATTTACTTTCTGCTTCCTGCAACAAGCTTTGGGACAGAGAGAAATAAGATAAAGATATTTCATTTCCCTAGAGTGACACCCGTAATTAACTAACTCGTCCAAAATACAGATGCATTAACAGGAGGTCCAAAACCATTAAAAAAAAAAAGGCTGAAACTAATCTTTCCAGCTAATAACAGGAAAGTACAAATTACTCCCAAATAGTCATACCCCAGAGAACATTTCCCCCAACAGAGGAACGCAGTGCCCTGGGCTTCTCACAAGAAAAAGAAGCCTCTCCGCTGTTTCTGCTGCAGAAGTCTCCTCAGCAGGAGACAGGCCTTACCCTGACTCACCACGCTCTCAGAGGGTTTTTGTCAAATGGTTGGGGGTGGGAATGGGAATGTGGACAATACCTAAATCTAGAATTCTCAATGTATCAGGGGTGCCAAAAAATGTACACATTTTAAGAGATGTTATCAATGTATTACTTTTTGAAGTTGAATTGAATTACGGTAGCAAAATGTAGTATGACGTTTGCGCAAAAGATGGTGTTAATCAAATCTAGCGTCATTCGTTGTGTTATAATTTTAATATAGTTTTTTCCTTACTTAAAATGTGTGTTCATTTTTTTGGCACCCTCTGTATTTTTTTTGGTGTACATAAATGACAATGTGATCTCTCTGTATGTTCACGCTACGTTCATCCGAATTTCAGAAGTGGAAGTTTATGGAACAGAGGGGCACTGAGAATGCTCATTTCACTAACGGATGCTGACGTATGGATATCACTGTATAAGTTAGTGACTACACTATGTAACACAATAAATTAACTCTTCAGTAATCTGGGTATGTACTGAAATACCAAAGAAAATATGTTCAAAGCAGAGTGTAACTTGCTTCACGAGATGCCTTTGGGTGACACTTGTCAAGTTCCCAGCCATGACATGGATATTACAAATGACAGTGGCAGGAAACAGCACACTCACCTGATCACAGATGACTCAGCAATGCTCAGCTCTGCATCGGAGACCACGGTCTGGCGGGCCATGGCCTCTCGGGTGGCCAGCTGTTTCTTCCTCAGGCTCTTCAGGTTGTGAGATGGTGACCACTCCTGCAAAGCACAGACAGACACACCTGGAAGTGCTCAGTTTCCTTCTATCAGAGAGCCCTTCCAGAAGGGCTGGCACCTTGCCGTTGCCTGGCATCACTTATTATTACTGCACATGAATTCACCATTTGTCCTTTGGTTTTATTTTGTTATAGAAAGGCTAAATGAATGCATTTTCATTAGAGCTTAAGGTAGAAGCATTTAATAATTTGTTTCCATCTCCTGCTACTTCTAATCTTTAATTAGAGCTTAAAGTAGAAGAGTTTAATGGCAAACTTCTAGAAGGTCTAACCTTTTTTACAAGACGGAAATAATATAAAATTCAGTTACGGGATCTCCTATCTCCTCCCGCCATGCCCTCTCCCCAGGTGCACAACATGAGATAATCAATTTCCTCTGATAATGGCCCATTATCATCCACAGGTCCACCTCAGATCTCTCATTTTATTTCTTTTTTCTCTTATATTCCCGCCCATTCTAATGCATTTAATCTAATTTCCTCTCACATGTATAAATTCTTCACATGCAGTTCTTTTACATGTATGTATTTGGAGCTTACATAAATAGCAAGCACTGTGTTATCTATCTCATCCTGTTTCTGACTCTTTTCACTCAGCACAGTGTATCTAAGTCCCACCTCTGTGGTTCTGCATGCTACAGAATACTCCATGGGTGCATCCACCCAGTTTTAGTCTGTCTGTTCTCTCAGCCAAGGACACCCAGATGGCCTCCAAACTCATCGTGACAAATAACACGGCAGTCAACATCCTCACAGAAGTTCCTTTGTGACCAGGGGCTGAACAGCTGGAGCAGAGGATGTCTGTGCTGGCCTACATGCTGTCAGGATGGCTTCATCCGTCTACACTCCTACCAGCAAGTGCAGGAGAATTCCTATTACACCCACCGTATTACACCCACATCTGATGCTATCTGGCTTTCCAATTCTTGTTAGTCTAAAAGATAGATCATGGTTATTCTATATTACACATCTCTAAAAACTGATGAGTTGGAGTATTTCTTCATATGCCTTTTGGCCGTTTAGGTTTCTCTGGCATTCATTAACTGCTCACGTACTTTGTCCATCTTTCTTTCCATTGGGGTTCCTGTCTTCTCATTGTTTATGTGCAGGAGTTCCCACCATACTGATCCCCTAGGGGGATTAGTTAGACCCTTGTCGATCTTAGACATTGGAAAATTTCTTTTTCCAACTTGTCTCCATATTTAACGTTGACATAGGTGTCCTTCATTGAACAGAAAGCATCAATCTTGATGTAATTAAATGCATTGATATTTGTTGCCTTTTGGTTTAAACTTGTGATGTCCTCTCCTGCCCCTAGAACACATAAATATTCTTCTATATTTGATAGCTTTACTTTTTTACATTTAGGTCTTTAATCTTGTGGAACCCACCTCTGAATACGGTTATCAGGTAGAGACCCAGTATTTTTGTCCATAAAATAAGATTTTTCTCAAGACTTTTCACTAACTAGCCCATTCTTCTCCTTGGACTTGGGTGATCCTTTACTGACTATTAAGTTCCCAAATATTCATAATGAACTCCTTACGATGTTGGCCCATTTCTTGTTCTTGGTCCAATATGACATTGCTTTCATTTCTCTGGTTTTGTAATATAAACTATATCAGGCAGGATACAGTTCATATAGTTTACATTACCCTCACCCCTCACATTACTCCTCTTTTTTCAAGGTTTACTTAGCTATTATGACCTTTATTCTTTCACAAACATTTTAGAGTATGTTTATCATGTTCCTCAAAATATCTAAATAACGTTTTAATTGGAATTGTACTAATATAATATTAGTTTAACCCATCCAAGAAAATACGAGTCATCACCATTTTATTTAGATCGTCTGTGAACACACATTTTAACAAGAAAATACATGTCAGTAATGATTTCAATTCAAGCTAAAGAAAAATATTCACCACATATATACATACCTAAATAAACTATTTCGTTCTTCAACTGTAACTTACCAAAGCAGTTATTGCAGGGAAGTTTTTGGACATTTCTCTAAGAATAGTACAAGTCCTAACATCCCATAACTCCAGGGGTTTATCTTTGAATACAACTGCCAAATACTGCCTAAAATAAACAAAATTACTAAATAAGCCCCTTTTTTACAAAATTTTCACCATATGCTATACACATAAACAGTTCAGTAAATCAGAAAACTCTGATGACACATTCTAAACATAAATCATTGAAAAGACTTAGTCCTCATGATTAAGACGGTAAAGTGCTAAGATGACCTTTGAAAGCCATATAGCCATAATTAGACAAGGAGCCCAGCTCAGAAGAGAGAATGAGAAAAGGCAAGGGTTCACCTCCTGCTGCCGTATCTTACAATAACTCTCCTGAGGCTCACGTTTCTCACACATGACATGAGAATACCACCACCTATGTCAATGGATTGGTATGCAGGTTATGGTAAAAATTACATGAAAAAGTATGAAAAACCATTTATAACGACATGAAAAAACAAAAAATAATTAACAAAGGACTTGTGAGACATACGCATTGAGGACTACAAAAGATTACTGAAAGAAATTAAAGAAGACCTAAAGAGGTGGAAAGATACAGCATGTTCATGAATCACAAAACTTAAGAGGTGAATCCTTCCCCACAATGATCTATGGAATCAAAGTAATCCCAATCAAAATGCCAGGAAACCTTTTTGGTAAAACTGATAAGCTGATACTAAAATTTATATGGAAATGCAAAGATCCTAGAAAAGCTAAAAAAATTTTGAAAACTATTTTAGAGAGCTTACTTCTTTCTTTGATCTTTTGGTTTTCATTCAGTCTCTATTTTTAATAATCCAGCTTTACATGTATTTTCCCTTAGAATAAATACTAAAAAACTACCTGGAACTAAAATGGGTTTAAATTATAAATGAAGAAAATGAACTCTTTCAGTCAATAAACCCATGTTGAGGTGGAAGTGCATCAGAATTTCATCAGATAACGTTTTCTTAGTGGGTGACAGACATTTACACCAATACAGCTATAGCAGATCAAAACAGGGTTACTGGTTTTACCAATCTAGTGAAATGTTAAGATCCATACAAAAGTTACCTCATCTTTCAGAGGTGGAGAATTAAAAGCAACTTAATTTTGTGATCAAAACATTTTCTTTGATATGGCATTTGCTATCATTAAGAAATTCTATATGCATTCTAGCATACTCTCAGTTTCTTAAAGATAAAAAAAAAATCCTTAAGATTCCATTGTGATAATGCCATGGATTTTTTTCAGATTGACACTTACTTCAAATGAGATACTTTAATCATTTCGATGGGCGATTCATCATTGCCTCGTTCACCTCGAAAAGCAATGCTCCTACCTTTAATTGCAAATATTAAATAAAATGTGAAAACAGCACATAAAACATGTAAGAAACGAGAAACAATACCAATGCAATTTGATCAGTGCTACCCTCTATTCTGCCATTCATTCTTCCATTTGTTTCTAAGCTGTTTCTAATAATCTAAATTCAAAGTATTCTCAAAAGTATTATAAGTTAAAGACCAATAATATATATCTATTTTATAAAAAAATATTTTTGCTTATTACAGAGTTTCTTGAATTCCTTCTGTGGTTTCTTTCAAGTAATTTAATTTTAGAAATTTAGAAATAACAATTTCTAAAGTTTGAATCCATTTATGGGAGGGAAATTGTCTATTGTAAAAACTACTGGTATATTTGAAGTAATATAAACATTCTCATGCTTACATGTACTAACTAGTGGGGAAAACACTCCTTAACTGATATTTAAAATTTCTTGTACCATGTGCAAAATACTCAACTAAAATACTTGACATGTTCTAATCAAAAGGTCTCTATAAACTAAAATTGGGGACTGATAAGAATTAGCTGCCAAAAAAGCTAAATGATTTTTCTGTAATTAAAAAAAATGCAAATTCTACCTTATGTCTGAACAAATATGTTTTAAGATCTTTCCTAGATTTTTATTTACATTAAACAAAAGAGAGAACACACTCAATTTAAAGACAACCGAATGCCTACAGGCCTCCCTATTATTATTTGCCAAATACTCCACATCCTTTCCTGACTCTGCTTGTCTGCTGCCCTCAGAAGACAAGGCTATAAAAGTACATAATCTAGGAACTCAAATGTCCCACTTAAAAAAATCAGTAACTTAGAAATTTGTTCCTAAAAAATAAATTTGTAAAGGACAGATTTTAAGTTATCTAAAAATCCTGAATTTGACCTGATTGAAAAAACTAAACAGGGATTTTTTTAGTGAAAACAAATTTAGAGAATACCATTTCATCCTTGGGGTACCATGCAACTAGAGATCAGTGCATTTGTTGGCAAATCTGGAGATAGAGGTTGCTGGGTAGGTCACTCACAATGAAACTAGAGCCAACACTGGCCTAAAGTTGGTGTTAATTCCTTGAGGTTCAGTAACATACTCTGAAAAGTATGTCAGTTGTTCTCACCTACATCTTAGAAATACATATTGAGACTATAAGGAAGCAATCATACTCTTAATTTACTACACGTTACATACAATGCAAGATATTACAAATCTTATTGGTTAAAACTATCTACATATATTCATATTGGTACACCATTTTAAAGAAATCACAATTTTGTAAAAAAAAAAAAATTGAAATCACTGCATGTGCTATAAAATAATTTGAAATCCTCACCTTATTCTATTTTCAAGTTTTTCTTTTTAAAACTCATTGGGTTGTAGGTTTTTAACAACTCTGAACAAGTTACTTTACTGTAATGTTTCCTATTGCAGAGTCTTTAAACTCTCAAATTAAGTTTCCCTATTCACTTAGCCAGAGACTTTCAAAAGTTTTAAATTTGAGCATTTAAAAACAATCCTTACCTCTAAGTTTTTTAAGGGTTTCCTATGAAGTCCAAAATTTTGGTATAAATTCTGATAAATCTAACTACAAAGATTTATTTTAAAACTGTACTTTTGGTAATCTATAACAATGTATTTAAAAGAAGAACCGGCATCCTATACACTTATGAATCTGTCTGTTCAGGCTAACGGTACTCCATTTTACCATAACACAATTTGCATACAAACAATGATGAGTCTTTTCTAGGACAATTATTACAGAACAACAAAAAATAAATATATAAACACAGAATATATGAAAAAACTCTAAGTTTTTTGTAGTCTGGAACATGTTTATACAAGACAACATTTCTGATCAATATGACAAACCATTTTGAATCTTGTAACAGTCTAAATACACCAACCTGTTGGAAGATCAACCAGCTGAAGTTCATTTCTCACTAATCCCATATTGTTTGGTGTTGAGGTAGCAAAAGAAAGAAAACCAGTCAAACTCGTCCATTCAATACCCCTATAATGACAAATTAAATAGATATTAATCTAATACCTGTTTTGTTTAAAAAATTTATTTGAAAAATAAGTTTTTCCTAAACCTAAATTCTATTATACAAGTTAAGAAATAATATTAATATGACCTTACTTAAGACTACATTACCATGTATTTCCAACATATATGAAATTATTTATAATTAAAAGTTTATTTCCAAATGTAATGATAAGATTGTTTAGTTATGGGTATTCACAGAATTAAAATAATTATTAAAAATGGCAAACGAGAATCACATCACAGTAGATTCTGAGAATTCCATTGCTTAAAAACAAGTGATAATAAAAACATTCTAAGCAGACTGCTTCAAGTTGAGAATGCTTAGGAATTTTATCACAATTCTTGGTTAAGAAGCAGAAATTCCTGAAATAAACAATACAAACTGAGCCATGAAATTTGGAAGTGGTTGAAAGTTCCAAATTGTGTATCAGTTAGAGAAAAGCACAAAAGAAAACTCTCAAAGAGAAAGACATGCTGACAAGACAGTAACCTATCCCACTGCCCTGGGAGTTCCTCTGTGTGGGACTGATTGGAAGTGAGTCCACGTTTTTCCCACTAACCTCACTGGAGAATGTTCACCATCATGGCTTGTAGAGAATGGAAAAGATGGGGCACAGGACAAATAGACCATAAGAGTCATAAGAAGAACTCAGAAACACTGTACTACTACCCTGTACGACTTACAAGGTGATAGAGGCTGGTTGGGAGGGATATCTAAGTCTCTGTTCTATACGTAACTGCTCATCAGCATTTATAGGAAAACCATTGTTAACATACTGTCTATGGCTGCTTTCACGATACAATGGCAAAGTTGAGTAGTTGTGACAGAAATTTTATAACCTGCAAAGCCTAAAATTTTACTATGTGGTCCTTTATAGGAAATGTTTGCTGACCCAACTGAGTTTATCCATCTCTACTTCAATTTGAATGCTATTGTTAGATTTAGCATCAAATGCTGAACACCTCTCTCGTTTGCCCAAGAAGGTACAATGGCTTCGTGCATCACATCCAAACTTCTCTAAGTTGCTTTCAAGGCCATCCAGCCATGTGTCTCATCCTATCTGACGAAACTCACCTCTCAATCATATGACTCTTGTCTGCTATTTTCACTAGAGTAACTTCCTCACTGACCCTTGTGCATCCATCCACCTACTTGTCTTTTCTCAGAGGGACAAAGATAATCCCAAGTGAACTGAAAATAATATTTGCAACAGCAGGAATTGCTTTAGTCATCAAGGATTATAACTCTTTAAATGTAAAATTGTGTTAAAACACTCAAATCAGGCTGCTTAAAACAGAGTCCTCTTGAGAGTTTCCAAGGCTGGAATACCTCTCTCTTCCCTTCCTCAAACACTATGTAAGTGCAAGTTGGGGCTCCAGCTGGTCTCCCTACACCTGTTTCCTCATCTGTTATGCAGGGATAGTAACAGCAAGTGCAAAAAGGAGGCCTGGCCCAGAACAAGCACTGTATGCATTAGCACTCATCATCATCATTACTCTGGTGTCAAAATCTAAGGGAAGCCCTATTTTCTTCATGAGGCCTCCCCGTTTACTAAGCTAAAACCACACCTATAGTGAATACAATATAATTTGGTTAATTATTCACTGGAAAAGTCCCTTTGTCTCATGTTTCTCTTTTCCCCCTGATCCGTAACAGTATTCATTAAGTTTTCGACTCAGTGTGACTAAAAGGAAAGAAGAATCATTTCCACTTCTTCTGCTCTCGCTCTAACTGATGGCTGCAATCAGACCTTAAGAAACCTTAGGACACACTCTCAAGTCCTGCTGCTGGCGGTGTGAACCACTTATGTGCCAGCGCAGTAATGCCACTATCTCCGGACACTAAGAATTCCAGTCCCCCCATTCTTCAGTCCTTTTTAAAAACACATCTGCTAGTGACTATACGAGACACTGGGGATACAGCTGTGAACGAGACAGGTATAACCTCTGTCCTGGAGCTTATCACCTAGCAGAAAAGAAACATTATGCAAATACACTTTGCAGAACCGATTACAAGACAGTGCTGCAAAGTCCAATGGGACCTGGTGAGAGTCACATGAAGTCTGGTCTCAGGGGCCAGCAGGGCTTCCTGGAGAACCTTTAAGCTGATACCCAGGGGGCAAATGCGCTTTGCCAGAAAGCCTGACCAGCAGAGGGGACAGTGGGACTGGCTGAGTCACACGGCACTATGAGTATGTTTTACTCTCTCTGGAGGGAGGTGCATGCCATGCCTCGCCAGGCACATGACGGGCACTCAGTAAACTCTTAAATAATTTCGGGAACAGCCTAGTACTCTTCCTTGTGTTTATTAGTGCCACACGTATTCAGGAAGTGCTTTTCCCACCCTTTATAAGATAGCCCCGTGCTCAGGATGTCATAGACCATGGGGTGGCTGCTTATTTGTCATCTAGCACCAGGAGCATGTTCCCTTTGAGCAGATTCCAGCAGCAGCTTGCACATCCGATGCCTACTGATAACTGGAGAAAATCAAAATCAGGTGGCACTTAAAAGTAGATTAGATAAGGAGGGGATTATTTCTCAGAAGAAAAGAATGAAAACTCTCTTGTCAAACACAGCCAAACACCAGTGCTCTCAGGATTAGAAAACTATTACTTAGGTTTAAATGACACACTGAGCTCTATAAAAAGCTTGTAAGAGGAGCAGCTCTTTTTCCAACTTTATCTAGGTTTGTTTTGTAGGATTCTTACTACTGAACAACTGTAACCTTATCAGCGGGTGTTTGGGGCTGACTCCTACAGCTTCCCAAGATGGGCCTGCTGACCTCCACTGCAGCTGCTCAGAGGCTGCGTCTCAGCGCTGGGTGGCTGGGGGAGCACACACTTTCTGAAAGGCCTTGAAGTTCGACCAGTATGTAAAACGAACTTCTGCAAGCTTACAGGCAAAATAGACATCACTTTACTTTCCACGAATCACCCAATTTACTCAAAGCAATACTGAAATCAATCGATGTTCTGATATCCATATAAACTACTGTTCTAATAATTTTTGATACTGAAAATAGTACTGGACAATATTATCATAAATTTAGTCTACCGGACAAAGACACAGACTAATAATCTAAGAAATCTAATCATCTAAGAAAACCTGTTTGTACCACTCCACTTCATTTATGTCTCAGTATCTTCCAACAGATGATAAGCCTCAAAGATATTTTGTTTGCAGGCACACAGAAGATGCTCAATACTTGCTTGTAAAAGCATAACTAGTTAAAATGTCATGGTTTTTAAAAAAACCACACAGATGCAACTGTCTGCAGTTACGCAGTCCCTGACCATATGTGTGCATAAGATTCAAGTGCCTAAGATTAAGTAAGTGGTTTTAAAACACACTCAGTACAAGGTAGAAAAACAACTTTCTAAAAGTTGGCTTGTAATTTGCATGTGAATACCTAGAATGTATTGGGTTTGTTGCTAAATAGTTCAGCAGTTTTTATGACACATCTGTGAAATTTCCATAATGGCTTTTAAATTATAATACTATAATTGCATTAATTGAAATACAAAGACAGAAGAATTTTAGCATCTTCTGGGGTACCAGCTCTGGAAATAAAAGGTGAATTATCTTCAAAATGGCAATTAAAAGGAAAAATTCATATAAAAAAGTGGAGCATATTTGTGTGATCATTCATAATACCAGCCTGTCTGAGTAGTATATCCTTTAAGAGTTATTTGGTATCCCAAGTAACACTTTATACTCTCAGTGTTACTCAATAAGAAATATTATTATAGCACATGTAAGTCATGTATTTAGTGACATCTATGACCTAACTGAGACAGGATAACAAATCTTACTTAAAAATTTGAATAGCTCACTGATAAACTAGCTATTGTGTCTTTATTAAAGATTTCAGTGTCCAGGAAAAAATGAAAATGTGCTTGATTTTCCAGAAGCATGTATCAAATTCTTAACATGAATCCTGTTTTAGTCAAATTTTTATCTTATTGTCAAAATGCTTCCTACTAATCTATGTGTATTTTTTAGCTGGAGATCTACCACATAACCATAAGAGCTCAGTTCCTAAGCCTAAAAGACCTAGGCTGAATTGCATCTAACTTTTCACAGATTCTAATACGCTATAATACTCGGTTTCTTCTTCTATAATTGGGAGTAATAATAGTGCCTACTGCACAGAACTGTAGCGGAGAGTCAATGAAATGATGCAAGCAAAGTATTAATATTTAACATAATCCTTAGAACAAGTACTGAGGAAATGTAGAGTTTTGATTGGTTGGTGTTAGCTATAAAAGGAAATACATACAAAAGACAAGAGTGAAAGGAAATATCAAGAGAAGAAAAGTAGACAAGAAAGAAAGAAAGATCAAGAGTGCGAGCTCTGAGCAACAGCGGTTTGAGCCCAGCCTGAGCTGAGCTGCCACCGAGCTGCCAAAAGGTGGCAGGATGGCTCAGCTGAAAAAAAAAAAGAAAGAAAGAAAGAGAGAAGATCTCAGCAGTGGCAACAGGGACTACAGGAAGAAGAGAAGGAAGATGGGCAGCCTGAAAGGGTGCAAATAGAGACATGTGTCCCTGTACCCCCAAAGCCTAACACTTCTGAAACTGAGATGACTCCATTTAAATGTATTTAGGGAGACAACTAAAGGGGCACAACATGAGGTGGCCTAAATAGTCACCCAGGCTGCACCACAAAACAATGAGCCTGAAAGAACAGGCAATGCAAGCTTCTCAGAAACTTCCATCACAGTGAGCAGTTATGACACTTAAAAGGTTAACCCTTCCCCGTTCAGAAAATGCATTTCCTCAGAATAATGTGTTCTTTAAGGTTCACTAAGAATTTTAATGTATACCTGAGACCTATACTTATATAATGCACAGAGGACAGAAATTGGACTTACTTATACTTTTGTTAAAAGATCATCAAAAATTACTGGCAATTTAATAACTATATTATACATGTGGAACTTCACAATCCATCCTTGCTAGGGCAAAAAAGGGAAAACAGCCATATGATGAGCAAAATAACATGATGGAGCAGATAGGTATGTACTTTTAAAAATAGAAACCAAGAGGCATTTTTATGTCATTTTAATTAGCCCTCCCTCACAAATCTTGGCAAACACCAGTACTCATAAAACAGATCACCTCTGAAAATGAAAAACTAATGCCATACAGCTTTGGTCCTTTCCCAACGGTGCTTAAACAAAGAAATAAATGGAATTAATAATAAAAACGTCTTTATTCAAATTTTTCATGAGCAGTCCTACTGAGGGATCTTGACAGAAATGAAAAACAAACTAAATAAACCCGAACAGGAAAGCCAGTGACTTTCAGTAAGAAAATAGCCTGGACCTTAGGAGAAATAAATAAGATGCAGCAATAAAAGTGAGAAAAAATTATGCACTGCATAACGTCCTTTACATAAAGCAAACAATTAGTCCTCATCCTTGATTAGCATAGCCATTAGTTGGACATGAATATTTATTATCCAAAGTTTTCAGTCAAATAATCACCACTGAAGAATATTCAATGCAGAAAAGTCTGTAAGAACTTTTTTTTGGTCTTCTGTACATTGGTGATGTCACGGACACAATGACAGACTCACCTGACTTCACACGAGTGGACACTTAACTCCTTGTGCAGCAACCCGCTGGTAAGGTGGTACACCAGGACAGAACCGTTCCCCGTACCTATCAAAATGACGTAATAGAAGAGCATTTACCTAGGGGAGGTCCAGACCTTTCCAACAAGGCTTTTCTCAAGATTTTAATCACTTCACAATATTTATCTTTATGAAAGGGACCAAAGCTATGTGTTACAAAAGACTGAATTTCTTTGCTTCCCCACTTATCAAAAATGAGCCTTCTCTGCTGTGACCTGAAATCTTACCTAAATCAAGCAATAGATTCCACAGAAAGACTTCAAAATCTAATTCAATGCACATAAAGTTTAAAGAAGCACTTTCCTAAGCTTCTTTACACATGGGAGTTTATACTTTTTTGAACTTTAGAACGTTTACGATAGTTGGCCCTCAAAAAGGCAACCTAACTCTTACTAGACTTCTCTAGTTTTCTTTACAAAGATTTTATTTCTAATTTGTCTTTTATATTAAGTAAATCACAAAGAGATGGTAAATTACAATGGTTAACTGGATTTCTGCAGTTAAAGGAGCCTGAGTTGAAGCCCTGGCCTAGACTCTTACAACTTCCTGGCCCACATTAATGCTGTGTTTTTATCCCTTTAACAGAAAATCCATTTGCTGGAGATTAAATGAGAAGACATATGTGAAACAGTGCAGTACCTGACACACAAGTAGTATGTGATTATTACTGTTATTACTGTAATTACGGTTTGTATTTTTTTGCTTCAATCTTTTTCTGATCTCGGTACTGTATCTAAAACTTAATTACAAGGGACATGGCCATTACTTGAGAAAGTAATGTTTCAGTCCTTAAAATGTTTTTATACAATAAGCAAGAAAAATGAACAGTATAATTAGTTGGACAATCGCTTTCTCACTGCACATAACTTAAAAGGATTAATGAATTTATACAAAGCAACAGAACGTAAAAATAGTAAATGTAATGATAATAATAATAGAAGTAAAAATGGTAGGCAAATTCCAATTTTTAGGTTACTTGCTGAATAGAGCTTCAGAAATTTTTTGTAAAACTACTGTAGAATAACACAATATTATACTTGTTTACATTTATCATCTATTTCACAATACCTTCTAGTACTGAGAAAATATCTCAAGAATTATTAAAACTTTTCAGTTAACAGATCTTTATAATAATCAAATGATTTCTACATTCTGCAAGTTCTGATGATGCTGACCCTATGATCTAATACTATGGGGCACCACAAGAAGTAACTCGACAGCTGAACAAACTCTGCAAAAACAATTTTATATTTTTTGCTTTTACTTTGTTATTACACTAAACTCAATAAATGACTTGATATTCACTATATACAAGTGCAATACAGCTTATTCCACAATAAAAATCTCAGCTCCTGAATTAGCTATTATCTAGCTATCGCAAAAAGTAACTTTCTCCAAGAAATTGACAAAATCCTAAAAAACAAATTAGGTATATTGACACTGTACATACATTGTACATTGACAAATCTAATTAAAATCTCTATAAGAAGTTTAACATGAATCAGCAGCTTCTAAAGCAAAACTTAAACATTCATCTGCATTTATATAAATCTGGACATATGTACACACAGACTACTGAACTTTAAAATTCAAATGACTGTCAGAAAATATTAATGAAAAAAAATCGGAAAAAAAAAAGAATATGTCAAATGGTAATATTCAAATGAGCCTTTAGTACTCACAAGTCAGCCATTTACGCTAACTGAGACATGCTAGCAATAAAATAAATGTGGTCAGGTTTTCATTTTAGAAAGAAAAAACAAAAAACTCACAAATCATATGTTTACAGACCTGTGGAGAAAGCCAGAAGCCAACAAATAACATCTATAAAAAATAATGTTGATAATTTCAAACAAATATACTATTTTTTGAAATTTTAGAGTAATGCATTTTAACTGTCCATACTTAATAGCAAATTTTAATTTGTTTTTTTCTATAAAGGAAGTTAGGTTACTCACATTATTATGAAATTAATGTGACAGCAAACTGAAACCCAGACCAATTTTTCTATCTACAACATAAAAATATGCAATTTCAACCCAGGAGGCAAACCTTAGTTTATAGAGATCATAGACACCTTAAACAATTCTAAATAAATAACTTGTAGCAAATGAACACTGCTGTTATTAAACTATCAACTATGACCATTTATCAGTACCAAAAACCCAATACAAAATGACATGCACAGGAAGAGCCAGCAGTGGTCCAAAAAGAGACAAGGAGTCCAGGTTTAGCATCACACGAGGACTATCCTCCCGACATTTCAGAGGTACTCGCAGTGTCAGGGTCTCTATCACTCTGTGTCAGGTGGACGGATTATCATTGTGATTAAAAATAAGTAAGTAAAAAGATGGGTGGATTTAAAAGACAGAAAAAAAAGAAGGAAAATATTTTAAGATGAGTATTTACAGGATTTCACTTAGCCCCTTCCTCTTTATTCTCAAACAGAAAGAAGGATTTTCTCATAACCAGCAAACTTAAATGTCTTCTATTAATGCAATGTAAAACATGTGTGAAGAATTTAAAAAGGAACAGGTCCCACACTCACCTACAGCAAGCAGTGGCTGATACATCTTGATGTTTTTTGTGGTCAGCGGCGGGCACATGCGGAGAGTAAACTGCGGCGAGGGCAGTCCTGAGAACAGTCCTGTTAGCAGGAATTTGAGGTGCACTTCCTGCAGAACAGGGCCCTTGGGATGTTCTTCCCCAGCAATTGCACTCTGCCCTGATTTGTAATCAGAAATACCAATATACTAATTATAATGTATGCTGATCTTAAAAATCTAAAAACACTTTGCAGTGGAAACACTCTTTCAGGCCTCAAAGAGTATGTTCCAGTCTAGAAGGTGTAACGAAGCGCCCTAGGGGCTGTGCCTGTACGATGGCTGTGCCTGGCTGTAGGATTTAAACCGCATTGTCTGACAGCTCAAAAGACAGACCACTCCAGGCTGTTGCTATCCAGAATTCAGTGACCTTTGTCTTCGGCTCAAATTCCTGGCATTAGCACCCCAGAGGGCAGCTTCCGGGGAGGGGGATGCTGCAGCACCCCCATCTTACCGCCGTTCTAAAGGGAAACTTTCAGTGCACTTTATCAAGTGCACATAAAACTGGTAATCACAAATAACAGGCTCAAAGAACTCATTTAGATTTCTAATGAGAAATCTTAATGTGTCCATGCAGTTACAAAATTTAAGTTTTATAATTACTTTTTATGTAAATATGTAAAATAAATATAAAATATATATTAATAAATATTATGCATTACATATAAACTGTAACTTCCTATAAACCACTATTGACTACTGAGATTAAGTTGTCAAAAATACATAATAATGAATATGTGTGTATATATGTATAGTCACATACATACACTGTGAAAGGGAAAATGTAAATAATTACTAAGAGTGGGTGATGGGACTGACTGTAAGCTTTTGAGGCTATAAAATTGTTTTAATGATAATGTTATTTTAAAACCCGTAAGACATACAGAAAAAAATGGCCATCAATTTAATCCACATAGAAGGATCCCTCTGCACCAGCCATACAATTGATATCATCAGCCTTTGGTAACAAAAGATGGGGTCTAAAGGAATGGGAAGCTCAACAGGTAGGTACCATGTTTATCAACCCTCAGTAGCTTGGAGCTGACTCCTGAGAANATCCCGGATTCCCTTACAACTATAATAGATCAGGCCATGAGACTAGATTCTGGCCAATGAGATATCAATGAAAGTGTTGAGAAATCACCCTTCTGTGCTGTTCAGTCCTATTTCAATATTTATACCCTACATTATTGTTATCTGAAGATATGTCTGTCTAGCTGGGAAGACATAACACATTTTTAGGCAACTATAATATAGGAGAATAAATACACTCCAGTAGACTTAGAACTCTTCCCAGAGGGGGGAAAGAATCCCAACCTTCCTTTCTTCTTAATGCCTAGCACATTTCCTGGTCCTCTATAAATGATGGGTGGTGTAGGAGTTTTAAACTGCCATAAGTATAAGGTCAACCAGGCACCAGGTGACAATGAGTCAGTACAGGAGCTCACAGATGAAGAAAGGCAGAAGGTAACCATCTTGGAAGAAGAGGGATTAATTAATTTAAATCTGTAAACTATCTTGAGAACATAAATGTTTAATAATCAAGGCAAGGATGGATGACTAGGTGGGGTTGGGACAAATGTGAATTAAGTATGTCAATGGATTTTACTGCATTCTCTGAAGCATCTGTCTTGGCCAATATGGAAGACAGAATATTGAACACACTGGATAATTGCTCTCTTTGATAGTAAAGAACATATGCTCCTCTTTTATGTCTGAAAAATACCATTTCACTCCATGCCCAATGACATCAACCCCAAAGCCTGGTAATGTAGGCTCAGAGGATCCTTCCACTGCTATATCATTTGCATCCCTAACCTAGGACAACTTTTTTCCCTCTTCCTTTTAAAATTAGTGGAGATAAAGAGTATAATGGTGATATTTCTGATTCCTACTCTGCTTGGGTGGGGGAAAGAAGGAGAAAGGGACAAAGGCAGAAATAATATATCACTNGGCTGTATTTTTCTTCAAGCACCTTCCGTAGAGGCAATGCACAAGGTAGGGCAGGTCTTAATAAGCAGCAGCTTTTACCCAATGAATATAAATCAAGCCTCTGTATTTAACTGAATTACTTTCAATGATCACTGAGTACACAGTGAATTTCAAATTAAAAGTTTAATTAAAAGTTTTAATGAAAATGTTTTCAAGTAATAAAGCCTTATTTTACTCAATACTTTTAAATAAACTACATTGTCAAGAACAATCTATATCCTTTTGTCTCTTAAAAAAATGCTATCACTCAGATAACTTACACAGCATAGCATTTTATCCTCTTATATTACTGATTAGTGCTGTGCAGGTGTGCTTACAATTCTTTTCAATTTAATATTTTATATTAAATGCAGACAAGGTCAGTTAACTCAGAAAATGTGTTACGGATAAAATGTATTTTGCAAGACAAGTATGCGTCTAAACTTCCTTATATGGATTTATGTCTGGAAGGTAAAGAGAAAGAATTTTAAATATAAAAGTATCATTGAGCCAAAGGGTTTTACAACTTACAGGAATCATGCGAAAATCAAGGCCTGGGAAGGTCAGGTCTTGCCTAAGATCTTACTGGCGCAGCCAGGCCTGGAGGGTCCAGGCCGCAGTGGACGGGTTTCCCTTTTGGCTCTTGCACTTACTGGTTGTCTGGTTCTGAGTAAGTTTTTTAAAATCTCTCTGGGTCTCAGTTCCCACATACATAAAATGGAAATAATAATATTACTTACCTTGCAGGATTGTTTGAGGTAATATGCAGAACATTTTGCACAGCATTTAACATAGTTATTAAGCACCCAATAAATGTCATCTCCAATTAAGATTAATAAGGTAATGCTCTTCCTAGTGTATCATCTATCATTTAAACAAAACAACCTACTAAATACCAATTTTCAGTAACATTATGGAAGAATAAATAATGACACAGAAAATCCTTTACAAACCACAGCCACAATTAAAAAAAAAAATTAGAAGTCAAAACTGCTTGGCATATTTACAAATTTTAGTTGTATAATATTTGAAATGACAAATCCTCACTCTTCCTTTAATACATACTGGTCCTATAATAAATGAGTAATTTGGAAGCAATATTTTATCTGCAAATAAATGTTTGTTGAAAGTAAGAATCCCCGATATGTAAACAAGAAAACGTATGTCAAAAAGTTAAAAGAAGTTTTTCTAAGACTGCTCAGTTACTTTATTATTCCTTCAATAAATATTTATTGCACATCAAGAATGTACAAGGCTCTGTGCTCTCTCCATTTTAGTTTTCTCAAGTACTAACTTTGACTTTATAATTGCAAATCAGTGACTATTAATTTTGCCCATCAAAAAGAATACCTAACATGAAAGTTAGAGAACAAAACAAAAGCTTACCAATCATGTTATCTAAGGAGAGGTCTGGGAGTTTACTCTGTAGCATTCCTACAGGAATTCCACAGAAAGACACTGGTGAATATAAAGGTGACACACCAGAACTACTGCAAAGACAAAATAATCAGATGGTTTTTACATATTAATAACCTGCATCACATATTAGTAACTAACAAATGACTAACTTCAGATCATGCATTGTATCTATTTTTCTGAGCCATAGATGAGATATCTCTAGTAGGTTTACATAATTCCCTAATAATCTAAAGTCTTAATTACCACTCTAAAAATATTTTTATAGAAAAAGTCCCTGCTATTTTTATATGATTCTGGTAAGTTCTAAAAAAGAGGAGACGGAAAACAAACAAATGATCATATTGACTGATTTACCTGTTCCGTGAATTTCGATTACAAACTGCAGACTTCAGTTCCCATATCATGACCCTTCCATCACTCACGATGAGGGCAGCGGCATTCTCATTGACAGGACAACATACCATACTGAAGGGACGGACAGTTTTTGTCACCCTGATTGCATCACACTGGCTTCGTAAGTCATAGGTAAGCTCCTGGACAGGATCTAGGTCTTAACATAGTATTGTTTTCTTGTAAATATCAGAAAGCAACCATAATGATATTACGAATACTTGTTTTAATTTAAATAAAACCTCAACTAAACAGGATATCATTCCTTTACTAATGCAACATTTGTCAAGAATGGCTTCCCTTTTTATAATTATTACTACTAATTTCTTCAGCATATAAAGACAGTTTCCTTAATGGCTATCTGCGCCAAGTTTAAAATACAAAATAACAACAATAATCAAAATAGCTTATATTTTAATATTTTTAAAATAAAGAAAATGCTTTGAAAAATGATCAACAGTGATATGATTAAATAATGAACAGTGCATTACAGACCATCTTAATTCACAATAGCCTATATATATATATATAAGCCTGAAAATAACTGTGCTTTACAAAATGTAAAAAATCATTTTCACCGTTACATAGTACATTGTTTGAAAACATTATTTTTATTCTCCAAATAAGACTGAATGAAACTGACAACTGAATGACCCGGAGACTTATTAACCTATGTCATTGTACAGTGGAAATTCCTAACGTGGAGGAAAAGTCAAGGGGTTATAATAATAAATGTACATGTAATTTGAACTTGTGCTAAAGAAAAATTCACAAAAGATAACATCTACTTGGCTGGTGGAAATAATCAAGGAATTACAAAATACTACTTTTTTTGTTGTACACAGGAGGTGTACTTGTATAACACCATGAGATTATTCTTGGGTTTGTGGTTTTTAAACACCACATTATAGCCACATTCTACTTTCTCAAAGCCAAGATTATCATTAACTATGATTTGGCTGGTATTTACCACTTGAAGCTTTATAAAACAATTCTGAAAAAAAATATAATTAACATTATTGTGAAATATAAACTTACCTGGTTCCTCATTTGAAGTGGTGAAAATATTATTATAAGATCTTCGAACACGCAGAGTTATACAACCATTTTCATGTAGGCAAAATAAACCATCACGTTGAAAGCAGGGTATTACCTTTAGATAGATGATTTATGTATTTTTAAAATCACAATGGAGTAAAGAGTATATACTGTAAAACTCATAAACTCATATTTAGAGAATATGGGCAAAGAAAACCAAAACATACCATATCATCCCCAAGCTTTAAAATTAAACATTAAAAAGAAATCCATTTATAATCATAAAAAATTCTGTCTTTATCCATATAACTTAAATAGCTCAGTAAATATCTTCAGATCAGTCAGAAGAATTTCTAGGGTAATCAAACCAACCAAAAGTGTAGAAAAATAAGGAATGTAGAACAACACTGTTAATCTTTAAATCAATAGAAAAGAGAAAGTCAAACAGAGGACTTTTGCAAGATTATAGTTTTTCTCTATATAACTTTCATAATCAACCTTTGGGATGTAATTTATAAATTGTAGATACCTGAAGAAATGGAACTCCTGTTCGTTCTATTGCAACCACACCCACTGTTTGATTCACCTCAAGGTCAAGGATTAAAATCTCTCGAGGATAGAGTAACAACATGTGATTCCTTTTGGAAGGCAGGTATGCCAACTGAAGGCAATCATTGAGAGTTATGAATTCAGCACTGAAAAAAGGAAACATTTACTTTAGGCATCAAGAAATGAGTCAAAGACTTTATTCAAATCAGAAAAAGCTAATAAATAATAGAATGTTGTACTTTCCACATAACAATTGTCAATGAGAATGTACAACTTTTTCCTGAAATGACCAACAGGAGCTGGTATCTAAAACTTAAGACTTCTACTATGTGCCAAAATCCAAATTATGAAATAGTGTTGTGTAGAATGGACAGAGATGTGTTTCCAAATTTTTGAAAAATTTAAAATAAAGTGTAAGATTAAGTCTGTGATATAACATGGTAAGTGACAATGCTATACTGGCATTCACAAAATAGTAGTTTTATTTTCATTTTGCAATGAGAAGTACTAAACAGACTGCTGAAATCGAGACTCAGGGTTAAAACAAAATCTTTTAGAGTAATTAAGGCCACTGGATCAGGGGTCAATGGCCTTGGGCAAGTCACTTCCTCCATTCTGCCTTCATTTACTTTTGAGCTGTTTCAAATCTTTTTTGAAACAAAGTAGGGTATTTTATTCACTTATCACAGCATTTTCTTCTGTGTAACTAAAACATAAAACTATATGAGGATTGTAAAAGACTGTTAAAGAATCTCAAAAATCATTTTAGTAATTTGTGATTATTGCATATATTTAATTACCTTTTTATATTAAATATATTCCAATAGAAACAGACATACAATTACTTTTTCAACATAATAATTTTATCAAAAGGTTTTGAAATTTAAAATAAAGTTAGATTAGAAGACTAGAAAGAAGGATTTGGACAGCATTAAAATCTTGGTTCTGTCATTTCCTGGGTGGGTGAATTGGGTAACATTTAAAACACTGTGGGACTCAACTTCCTCATTTATAAAATGAGAACAGTACTGCTACCCAGGACTGTAGTAGTATTACATGAAATAATGTATGTGAAAGTACCTAGAGCAGTTCTATTTGAAGGAATTAATAATTCATTTCCCCCAAACTCAAGATGAACGTATGATTCATTTGAGAAAAATGTAACATATAAATCATAACTTGTAAAAAACTATTCAGACTACAAAATATTTATTTATGAGACAGAATCAATGAAAAATGAATAGCAAGTTCTCTTAAGATATTTAAGAAGCAATCTTAAAATTATTTCAGCATAGAGTGGAGGATAAATTAATGAACTTACCCAGCCTATGGTTTAATATTTAAAAATGATATTTACATATAAATTCAGAATGTACAGCAATTTGTATTTTGCCACTATGTGTAGGTAATTACCCACAAAGTCTAGATAGAATAATCTTAGCATATTAAAAATAAAGGCTCTTTTAACATAAATGCTAAGAAACTGCCAAAGCAATAAAACTATAAGAACAATCATAGCCCTAGGAAAAAGACAGAAATCTATTTCTAATGCATAAAATTAGTTACTTAAAATAAAATTTTATTCAGGTGCCTTCTGATGTGAACAATAGCTAGTAGCACTTACCAAATGAATACTTACCAAGTATTAGCCGCTATGTTAAGTACTTATTGTATCTATTAATTCTTTTTTTTTTTT
>NW_017731424.1:3283326-3284585 GCF_001890085.2 Hipposideros armiger | reverse complement strand
GCGGAAAAGCAAAAAGTGAAAGGCAGGACAGGTGCCTGGCACAGGGTCGGCACACTGTTGAGTGAACAGAAAGGTAAGGGGCAGGCATAAGGGAGAAAAGCCAGGGCAGAACGGGGAAGAGAGGCTGGTCAGGGGACTCGGGCGGGGAGAAGCCTGGAGGCTGCAGGAGAGGTCGGGAGGGAAATGGAAGGTGTGGGGGAAAGGAGCACAGAGACACAGAGACGGGAGAAGGAGGGCAAGTATATTTGCACAGGGCACGTCCTCACACGGGGGATTTACTACTTTTATAGCAACAACAACAAAAAATCCAGCATAGAAAAGGAAATCTCTATCATGTGTGGGCGGCGCCCGGTCTTGGCGAGGCCAAACGAACCAGGGGTGAAACCTCTTGTTTTTCCCCTTCCCCTCACAAACTCCTGGCCGAGCCTGGCGGCCTCGAAGCCCGGCGCCCTCACCAGTCCACCGCCGCCTTGTTGTGGGCGCTGAGTGCCCCGGTGAAGGTGCGAGCCGACACCTTGAAATTCACCGTGTAAGGTAACATCACCGCGGCTAAGCCCGGCCCTCCGCGCGGATTGGCGACCAGGAAGCGGCGGCCACTGCACTTCCGTTCTAAATACAGTCCGGGTGTCCCCGTGGGCGCCGCTATTTGGTTCCGCCGGATCCAAGGTTCCACCGTCCCTGGATTCCACTGACCGGGTTCCGCCGCTCCCGATTCCGCCTCCTTCAGGGTCCCGCCGCCCTTGCAGTTCTACCGCTTTGTTGTTGGCCTGGGCTGTGCCTTAGAAGTGGCGCTACCTACAGTCATCTCTGTTGTCTTCAGACTGAGACTGCGTAGGCCTCTTGTACCCTGCTGAAAATCGTGAAAAGCAAGAGCTAAAAGTCCCAATTAGCCTTTCTGCCTTAGGACAACTACCAATGCCAGGCAGTGTTGCAGGCATGGGGGTAGGGGGTGCGGGGTGAGGGGTGCAGCTATAAAGACACAAAGTCTCTGACCTCATTACATTTATAGAATAAATGAATGAATAGGATTAATGGAATGAAATGGAGAAAGTGAATGAGATGAATGGCCCAAATATAAAAATGTTTAAATATGGAGAACACTCCATATCCGGCTTTGGAAATAATTGAAAAAAAACATTACTCCTGAGGCCACGAAACGGTTTGCCAGTTAGAGTAGCTTTCATTTTGCAGCTTCTCTTCTGAGGCTCACCCTCTAGTAAGACTCAATCACCCCCTCTTCTGTACCCTGTCCTTCCTTT
>NW_017731424.1:3269631-3281806 GCF_001890085.2 Hipposideros armiger | reverse complement strand
TGGAGATGCAGAGGATGAAGATGATGAAGTCAGAAACTTACTACTGAGCACTCAGAAAGTGCCAGGTACTATGATAAACCCCTTACTTGCATCATCTCATTTAATCTACTCAAAGTTGCAAGGCTGTATTATAACAAGCATCCTATAGATGACAAAATAAAGGCTCATAGAGTTGCCCGAAGTTATAGAGCTAAGAGAAGGCAGAGCCAGTTTGAGTCTGATTACAAAACTCATACTTTTAACTACTGACAACACCACACTGCCCTCCATTTCAGAATCTACTCTACAGTCCAGTTGCAATGAACCCCAGCTGCCTGGAAAACATGGGATTTAAGAAAACCCACAGCTTTCTTGAGATATAATTTATATACCACGATTATATTTCATCCATTTAACCCATCCATTTAAAATGCACAATTTGGTTGGTTTTAGTGTATTCACCGAGCTTTTCAACCATCACCACAATCAATTTTAGAATACTTCATCACTTCAGAAAGAAACCCTGTACCCATTAACAGCCGCTCACCATTTCCTCCTGACTTCCTGTCCCCCTCCTCATCTCTAGGCAATCGCTAATCTACGTCTATCTCCATATATTTGCCTATTCAGGACATTCATATAAATGGAATAATATGTAAGGCTCTTTGTACCTGTCTTCTTCCACTTAGCATAATGTTTTCAAGATTTGTTCATGTTGTAGTATATATTAATATCAGTACTTTATTCCTTTTTATCCCTGAATAATATTTCATGGTATGGATATGCCACATTTGATTTGTCCGTTCACCAGTTGATAAATATTTGCATTGTTTCTACTTTCCAGCTATTATAAATAACGCTGTTATGAACATCTCTGTGCACATTTTTGCATGAACTTGTATTTTCATTTTTCTTGGGTGTGCACCTCAGGGTGGAATTGCTGGTTCGTATGGTAGCTCTATGTATGTTTAACTTTTTGAGGAACTACCAGACTGTTTTCCCAAGAGGCTGCACCATTTTACATCCCCACCAGCAGTGTATGAGGGTTCCAATTTCTCCACATCTTCAACAACACTTGTTATTCTCTTTCATTGTGATTATAGCCATTCTAGTGGGTGTGAAGTGGTTCTCATTGTGGTTTTGGTTTGCCTTTCCCTAATGGATAATGATGTTGAACATCTTTTCATGTGTTACTGTCATTTATATATCTTTGGAGAACTATCTATTTAGATCTTCTGCTCATTTTTAGATTGGGTTAAGTGTATTTTACTATTGAGTTATAAAAGTTCTTTAAACACTTTAGATACAAATTTATTAGATTTGCAAAAAATTCCTCCCATTCTATAGGTGATAGCATGGACTTTGAGCCACGGGCTGAGCAAATATTGCAAATCAGGTCAAGGACTGCAGTTAAGGTCTTATTTCCCAAACTAAGAAAGATAGTAGTGGCCTGTCTGTAGCCTGACTGGGGAAGGGAAGGAGACATCCTTTTGATGCTGAAACACTGTATATTATGACAGGGTACACTCCAGGAATAGCGCAATTAGTCAAAGGGGAAATTTATGGATTGTTTTTATTTTCCTTTGTTTTGTTTTTGTATTTCACTATTTGTGTTTTTGTTTTAATTTATTTCACTTGAAGTGGCAGGACAATGAACAACTTCAGGCACACTGTTAGTAGTGCTGCTTCATTCCTGACCTTCACACTTGTCCAAATGTTTTCTAGCACCAAATGCTTCTGTGTGCACAAGTCCATGGAATCCACGCACTGTATGTGATCCTTTAAAGGTTTTTTTTTAATGCTCTCCAATTGGGTTGTTGGAAAAGTCATGATGTATTTTTTTTCTGTTTTTCGTTGCAGAAATGCATCATGACTTTTCCGACAACCAATATTATTAATGCCAGATATCATCTGTTGAGGATTTAATCATGTAGTAGGCAGTGAGCTAAGGACTTTCCATATGAGTTAAGCCTTTTTCATTCTTTAATCCTCACATTGAATTTTCTTCTTCTGGCCCTAGGGTGTCATGGAAGTTTAGCATCAGTAACAGAAGAGCATCTGTTGTGACTTTGGGCAGATCACTTGACCTCATTAAGCCTCCTTTTCTTCTATTATTTAGAGGGAGGGAAGTAACTTCCTTGGACGATTAAATGCATTCATTACATCAGACAATATATGAAAAGAGCCTAACACAGCACTTAGATTCCTAAGCATCCTATTATTTACTGATGGGGTTGAGGCATAAATTTAGACCTGCTGTTTTCATTGACAGCACTGGCCTCTCAAAGCTATACCACCTTGAATTTGAAGAAAGATCTTCCCTCTTTGAGGCATGGCCTGCAATAGAAGAAGTAGTAAGGATTTGAGTGAAAGCAGTGTTGACTTTGCTGTCAGTCACCAGGGTACCAAAACCACAGAGGCCATCTTTAAAACAAAGGCTTAAGGGGCCACAACTGTGAACATATCAGGCAGAGTTTGGGAATCATAGTTTCTGGATGGANGTGCCTTATAGAAAAAACATGTGAAATAAGCTTTGTTCAGGCATGAGTCATAGTGCTATTGGCTATGAGTTCAATGTTAATGAATCAACAATACATGTTAAACAAAATGTCTTTTAACACAAACACATACAAGACAAGGTTATGTATCAGTCAGTTGACAAAAATACTGTGACTAGAGCCTCACAGGAACCTAACCCTGAATTTCCCCTAGGAGCAATCAATGTTTCAGTATTTGCTAATCAGTGTTTGCAGCAACTTTATAGGATGAAACTACCATGAATAAGAATTCACTGTGTGTATACATACATACATACATACATCACACATACATATATACACATACATACATGTGTATGCATATTTATATATATGTGCATGTTGTGCTTGAATTCCATTTATGTAACCCCAAGCAATACACACACACACACACACACACACACACACACACACACACACACACATTTTTTTTTTAAATCACCTAAACACATCATAATCAAACTGCTGAAAACCAAAGATATAGAGAAAATCTTGAAGGCAGCCAAATGAGTAAAAATACACTGTACACAGAGAAACAAAGATGAAAACCTTTCATCAGAAATTATGGAAACTGGAAGATAGTACTTATCTTACAAGTACTACAAGGAAAAAAAACTGGTGAAACACATTCCCAGGCAAATAAAAGCTGAGAGGATCAACCAACATTAGATATATACCTCAAGAACTTAAGGGACATTTCTCAGGCAAAGGGAATATAACACCAGACTGAGACTTGGATCTACACAAATGAAAACTCTAGAAATGCCAAAAAGACAGAAGGGAGCTGGGGAAGGAGAAAAAGGGAGAGACAGATAATATATTTTTCTCAAAAAAACCCTATACCTAACATCAGACTTAATAGTGCAAGACTGAGTGCTTTCCTCCTCGGCTCAGGAACAAGACAAGAATATCCTGTCCTCACTCCTATTCACTGTAGTAGAGGTCCTAGACAATGTAATATGACAAGAAAAAGAGATGGATGACATACAGATTATCAATGGAAAAACTAAACTGTCACCTGCAGATCACATGATTGTATATGTAAAAAATCCCCCCAAACCACTACATCTAATGAGCTCAGCAAGATCATAGGATGCAGGTTGATATACAAAAATCAATTTCCCAGTTCACATTACGTATAAAAACTACCTCAAAATGGATCAAGAACCTAAATGTAAGAGCTAAAACTAGGAAGTTCTTAGAAAAAAACAAATGTGTAAATCTTCTTGACACTGGGAAAAGCAACAATGCTCTATTTCTTGAATACAGAAACAAAACACATCAAAATTAAAAATTTGTGTTTCACAGGACACCATTAAAAATGTGAAAGACAACTCACAAAATAAGAGAAGATATGTGCCAACCATATATCTAATGAGGAACTTGTATCTAGAATAAAGAACTCTTACAACTCAGTAATAAAAACACAATGCAATTTTAAAATGGGCCAAGGACTGAAAAGACATTTCTCAAAGTAGATATACAAATGGTCAATAAGCACATGAAAAGATGCTCAACATCATTAGCCATCAGGAAAATGCAAACCAAAACCACAAAGAGGACCCATAGCCATCAGGATAGTGATAATCAAAAAGACAGATAATAATAAATGGTGGTGAGGATGTGGAAAATTGAAATCTTCATACACAGCTAATAGGAATGTAAAATTGGTGCGGCCTCTTTGGAGAACAGTCTGGCAGTTCCTCAAAAAGTTAAACACAGAGCTACNCTCATATGTGGGATCCAAACCGGGGCCCTCTGGCGTCCCAAGCCAGTTCTTAACCATCGCGCCACTCGGCCGGCCCTGTATCTATTAATTCTTATAGCAACCCTAGGGAGTTCTTTAAAACACTATTTTAGAGATTAGGAGAGGAAAATTTGAGCAAGATTAAAGAATTTTCTGAGTCACATAGCTACAATTTCCCCTAGAATCCTGGCCCTTAACCAGTATGAGAAACACTTTCACATACATAAGAAAAAGACCCGTATTTTATGACTAAAGAGACTGTACAGCATTTAAGTCAGGAAAATGTATTGAAAATAAAAATCCAGATTTTTGTACCCTATTTTATAATGTATTCAATAGCCACAATGTTAGAATGTTCATCTCATATTTTCAAAAGTAAAAATTGGAAGTGAAAAATTTTAATCCGTGAAAAATCAGTCAGGGGAGTTAAGCCCAATTAGTGGAAACAAAGGAGCCATATTAAATGCTGAAGCTCCTTTTAGGGGAGAAGACAAAAAGAATATTTTTCCTCTTATAAAATTCAAAAGTGGAAATGAGAAAGGGTGAGATGAAGAAGAAAATCAATCTTAGTACATCTTAAAAAATGATTTTTTTCAATAGGTGATAAATAGATGAATGCTGTTGTTAGCTTTACACTTGTAACTTACCTAGGTTTCTCTTGAGTGATTAGGATTTTTACTTTATTAAGAGCCTTCTTAGCCCCTGTGGCTGCAGCCAGCTTGTTATGAGCTGGGCTGGAGTGTGGGCTGGATATGTAAACTTTTTTCCCGGGGCCTGAGGGAGGCTTGGATGGAGAGAAGTCTGAGATGAACACAATACCCTCGCTGGTGAGTACTACATGGAGAAGCAAAAGGCTGATTAAAGTTTAATCAAGTTTAGCATAGTTTTTTTCCAACACAATTTTGAGAGCAAGGTAATGATAATTTTAATAATACAGAACTGGCAGTGTTATGCAGTCATAACATAATAGGAATGCTCTCCAAGTTGAAGTGAAACAGGTGGTCCATTACAATTCTTCAGAGGCCTCCAAGCTCAGCATTCTAAATTAATGTTTTATATTAAAAGGATACCAGAAGGTTACTGGCAGAAAGAACAAATGTTTGTTCTTCCATATAATTCGGTACATGGACTTTCACTAGAAACCTTTCCTCATAATATCCCATAACTTCAAAATCCAAATACTTTTCCAAATATACAATTCACAGAAAAAAAACACAACAAAAAACAAACAAACAAAAAAACATAAAGAAGAGCTCTTCATATCACACTGATCTAAATTCAAACATCTGATTTGATGATAGAAATTTTTTATGATCACCATGAGCCACCCAGCCTAAATATATTTCCTGTTTCTTCCTGAGCATCAGTCAGATTGACCCCGAGGATGTACGAAGAGTGTTCCTCTTCTCTTTATATCTGGAGTAAAAGTAGAGTGCCAACAGTGGCCCACTACCTACCACAACCACCTGCCCACTCCCATCCCCTCATCCTCCTCCATTTCCTTTCTCCGATTTTACTTTTTTATACCACCTATAACCTCTGAATATACTGAAATTTATGAATTAATTATGTTCAGACTTCAGTATCTGACTCCCTCTCACTAGAATCCACACTCGATGAACGGAGGAATCCTTGTCTTGGTTCACTGATATATTCTAGGTTCCAAAACATGCCTGGCATATAGTAAGAGCTCAAGATACATCGGATGGATAATTGAATACAAAATATTTTCTTAATAATTTAGTAAAAAAAACACGTCTAAAAACAAATCTAATTTATAGCTCAGTAAAACATCAAAAGCCCATTGGCAAAAACAACCTCTGCAAGAAAAAACTCCCTGGGGCTTCTTCTGTTTCTTACACGCGTCTGCTTATGGCACTCAAAATGCATGTCATGAATTAGAACAATTCTTTAAAAAGGAAAAGTAAATTTGGCCACAGACTAAATGCAACCATTAACTTAGGTTCTTTAAATGTTCCAGAAAAACAAATTTAATTAAGCATGAATTAGAATAGCACAGCATTCTCTCTCCCTGACTAATGTGATTCTATTCACAAATTCCACACAGTGAAGGTCTAGCTCGCTGATTTAAACTTCTAACAATCAAAATACTTGCAAACGCTAAGTTATGATTTAGTATCTGTATTAGGAGCTTAGAGATGTTTCTCCACTTTGCTCAGTTGTTTAAACATTATAGATGTATGATGCGTGTATATATCTTATGTATATAGCATTAAATATATCATAAATACCTCAAACTCATTTTTCACGAGAAACTATTACTCACAAGTTAAATGTGAGGGATCAAAAGGGTCGAAAGAAAAAGAGAGGATGTTATCTGCATAGCTCTTCTTCCACAGCTTGGTGCCCGTGTCTGCATTCCAGAGCACAATGTAATTTGGCGGGTGGATGGCCAGCAGTAAATCTCGAGAAGCATCTTGACTCCACAACCATTGAACATCTGTAAAGACCAGATAGAGGCAAAATTCAGAAATCATCCACTTCAAAACACCTGGCTAATGTGTCCTTGATATTTAGGGTTTTTTTCACATAATCCTTAAAACCTTAATTCCCCCTCCCCCCACCCAAGGTTGCATATATGTGTATATGTGTCAAGATTGCAGAGAAAAAGCTGATTTTAGATAAAAACGTCTGTAGTTTAGAATCTCAAGATCAAAATTTTCAAGTAATCTGAAATATTACTTCAAAGAAAATACAAGGCAACTAGCAGTAATCCTTACTTAAAAGTTTATGTCAAAGACTGTGCTAGCCACAATCACTAACGTGAGACTCACCTAATGATATGTGGAATTACTTAATGGGACTTGGCAGAGTGTCATTTTTTTTTCACAACAATAAACAGGATAAAGATTTAGTTCAGTATCTAGTACATAACAAGTACTCAATAAACATTTTTTAAACATTTAAAAAATTCTCAGTCAAAACAGCCACTCTGTCAAAGCCTTGAATCTAAAGAATACAATAACACAAAGATAAACAATAACATAAACAAACAAGCAAACAAATGACCTGTATAAAAATAAGAATAAAATTATGAATAGAAAGTAAGCACCAAGGACTAATACAAAACAGCAGTTCGGCTAAGTTTACTTACATTATAGCTTAGATTACAAAACTGTTTATAGCAGCTTAATTTCTCTTAGCATGCTTGACTGAGGCTGATGTTGAAATTAATGCATTTTACCAAAGCTCAAATCAGCTGAGATTTGAGGAAATATGCCCAGAAATGTATTGATAAGGATTAAAAAAAAACAACTAGATTCAGATCAGTAGAACAGACTAAACACAATCAAGAGTTAACTGGGAAGAGATGAAAATAAACGAATGGATAAAAAACTACTCTAAGAGTAAGTATATTAATATAAACACTGAGCAGCGCACAGACTTTTCTCACCCTGAATAGGTTTGGTGTGTTCTTGGATCTCACACTGAGCTACTCCTGCTGCTACATCCCAAACGATGATCTTTCCATTGACATCAGCAGAAGCTAGGCGCAAGGAATACGGTGAGCCAATGTTATGGTGATAATTTTCTCTGGCCCATTTAACCTAGTATCAAGAAGAAATCAAATCAAGTAAATACTTGCACAGGATGTCTAAATGTAACTTTCATAAAACATCAACACGAACCCATACTACATTCTACACTTATAGTACAAAAATATTTAAAAAGAATAAACAGAAAACCAGTTTCCATCTTAAAAGTCAAACATTTTTTTATTATTTATGATATTTTTTAAAAGTTGCAGTTAAAATATCACTATGTTCCTGACTTTAAAATATGGAAAATGATGCATAGCCTTAATACTCTGGGAAATTCAGGTAAAAACTCCAGCACACCATATGATGAAAAGGTAATGCTTATTGGTATACCATTTCATCATACTAATGATCAAATGTTACAATCATAAAATCTAATTATGACAGAACATCTAAAATTGCCAAGGAGAATGTTTTTCTGTATTCTGTTCTCCTAATTAAAAGGAGACAACTTAGAGCTACAAAAATCTTGCAGATAGAAAAATAGGAAAAAATAAAAGCAAACAAAAAACTCTGGCTGTCCCTCTTTCATAAAATTGGAAAAGATGTTAAGCTTTTTCTCTAAAAAAAATTTAAAAATAAAAATAAAATAAAAAATAAATGTATGTTTCATACCTCTAGCAGCATTGCAAGAAGAGAATTTTAAAAATAAAAACCATAAGATTTCCAGTGCAAATCAGATTAATCCTGAGCATCAAATACTGGTAAGCGTCAAAAATAAAGCACACATCTCTCACCCTGAGCCAAAGCCCTAAGCCTAGGCCTTTCCCAGACACTTCCCTAGCCACGATGTCCCCTCTCCTCTAGCTCAGTGTCCTGCTTGCTCTCTTCAAAGCATTTACCACACAACAATTTGTATTATTTTGTTTACTTTGATTTGACCTGTCACCAACCTAAGCTCCCTAGGGCAGGATCACGCAGGCCACTCTACAATCCTCAGGCCTTAACGCAGTGCTTAACGCAGAACTTAATTTATTAAGTTAATTAATAAACGAACTTAAACACCACGGAATCTTCAAATACTTACACATATAAACATATGTATGCAGACGAGTGTGTGTGTGTGAGTGTATGTAAACACACTATACCTAATGCTGAGGTAGGGTGGTATGCTAATCAATTCCTATAGTATTCATGAAAAAGATGGAAACAAAAAATGTTATATGGTTCAATGTGAATAAGCCTTAAGGTTCTACTATAACACATCTTTTCCTCAGGCAGCATTTTAAAAAATGAAACGTGTGTATATGCATACATGTATGAGTATATGCTTGAATATGTGTATATGCATATTTATTTTATATAACGTGTATATGTATGCAAGTAGATCCTCATTATTTGCAGATTCTGTATTTGGGAATTTGCCTCACTAAAATCTATTTGTGATTTTTATTGCAAAATCAGTAGTATTTGCAGTGGTTTTGCAGTCATTCACAGACATGTGCAGAGTAGCCAAAAATTTGAGTCACCCAACACACGTGTGCATTCGCAGCTGAGGCCCAACAAGGCGTTCATGTCTCAGCTCTCATAATGCAAACAAGTGTCTTTTCTGTGGTCTGTTTAGCTCGTTCTTTGTATTTTTGTGCTTTTTATTGATTTCACTATTTAAATGGTCCCGGCGCACAGTGCAGAAGTGCTGTCTGGTGTTTCTAAGTATAGGAAGTTGTGACGTGCCTTATAGAAAAAACATGTGAAATAAGCTTTGTTCAGGCATGAGTCATAGTGCTATTGGCTATGAGTTCAATGTTAATGAATCAACAATACATGTTAAACAAAATGTCTTTTAACACAAACACATACAAGACAAGGTTATGTATCAGTCAGTTGACAAAAATACTGTGACTAGAGCCTCACAGGAACCTAACCCTGAATTTCCCCTAGGAGCAATCAATGTTTCAGTATTTGCTAATCAGTGTTTGCAGCAACTTTATAGGATGAAACTACCATGAATAAGAATTCACTGTGTGTATACATACATACATACATACATCACACATACATATATACACATACATACATGTGTATGCATATTTATATATATGTGCATGTTGTGCTTGAATTCCATTTATGTAACCCCAAGCAATACACACACACACACACACACACACACACACACACACACACACACACATTTTTTTTTTAAATCACCTAAACACATCATAATCAAACTGCTGAAAACCAAAGATATAGAGAAAATCTTGAAGGCAGCCAAATGAGTAAAAATACACTGTACACAGAGAAACAAAGATGAAAACCTTTCATCAGAAATTATGGAAACTGGAAGATAGTACTTATCTTACAAGTACTACAAGGAAAAAAAACTGGTGAAACACATTCCCAGGCAAATAAAAGCTGAGAGAATCAACCAACATTAGATATATACCTCAAGAACTTAAGGGACATTTCTCAGGCAAAGGGAATATAACACCAGACTGAGACTTGGATCTACACAAATGAAAACTCTAGAAATGCCAAAAAGACAGANGTAGTGTTCCCCATCTCTATTGTGGAGCAGTTTCTCCAGTGAGAAGGACAGACAGTGCTGTCGATCCACCTTTGCTGTGATTCTGACAGAAAATAGGAAACATACATAGGCTTATGTGGCCTGTGTGGATATGCTGTGACTAGACAGCAACAATCTGAATGAAAGATTAACTAAATGTGTTGTGACTAAAATTGTCTGCTTAGTTTGATATGATAGTAAAACCCTATCATCGGAATAGGAGTGATTTTATTATTTTATTCCCAAGATTTGCTATTTTGTTAGTGTAAAATAGCTGTATGACCATCTGTATACTTGAATATGTTTTAATTATGCATTGAACATGACACACACACATTATAGATAGATAGATAGATAGATAGATAGATGGCTGTCCTCATACACAGCCAAAGACACAGGTTGTTTGAGCTGCCAGCCAGGTAAGCCCCAACCTGTGCTCTGCCAGGAGCCGTGGGCAGGGATGGCCACCCTGAAGTCCCATCCTGCTTACTTCAGCACATGTATGCATGGGGCTTACCTCCCGTGGCTTCAGGGATCAGCTTTTAAAGGACAGGGCTGCTGCTTGTGTACATTTCAGTATGACATGGGCCCATGAGTCTTCCTTCTCAGACTGCATCTTCACTCAAAACCTTCTCCTCACATTGGTCTCTCGGCCTCCCCCCAACTCCAGCATCAGTGTACACCAAAACATTTACTGCATTTAATAGCTTCTTTTCTTTATAACATTAGTATTTTAAATCAGCCAATCCTTTATTAGTTAAACGAAAGCATTTGAATTCCAAACCAACCCTGTTTAGTCAGTGGTGGGGACCACCAAGCCTGTGTTCTAAATGAAGGAATTAGACCTCAGAAATGATAAGTGACTTATCCAAGATCACACTTCCAACTGGTGACAGAGGCGAGCCTACACCAGGTTTCCTCACTCTAAAGCCAGGGCTCTGTCCAGGATACAGAGCTTCTCTCATGTGAGATTGAAAAGTGGTTATGAAATTCTCATAGGGGATGAAACGGGGACCAGGCGTGCACACTTTGTGCAGTCAAAACATTTTAAAGGAAAGGGACCCAGTAACGTGGAAGGCAAAGCCAACAACAGAGGGGTGACTGGCTGAATGGGCGGGAGTACTGAATTGACAGCCTACACTTGGCATCTACTTAGATTTCCTCGGGTTTTTCCTTAAACACCTTCCGCCCACTCCTTACTTCCTTGTGGATAATCGTCAGTTGGATTTATTATTTGGCTACTCTCGTTATTGATCTCTTTTTATGTCTCTGCATATTACACATAATTATTGCATTACAATGGATTAGTTGCTGCACCTTAGGACATGGTAATTGAGGTTAACTAGACTTCTAAAAACAGATTCATAAGCTGTCTCCCAGGGTCTTCCCAGTCTCCTCTTGCCTATTCTGGTCCATTGCAAGACACTTAGCCCCACATCCGTGAGACTGGTCCAGGTGGCCTGAGACTGGCCCCAGTCCCGTGCATCCACCTCAAGACACCCCTAGCCGGTTGCTCTTTTTGAAGGTGAAGTTAATGCCCAGGACTTTACAGCCAAATTAATTACCCAAGTCATACCTGACTTTGTTATATGCCAAGTTCCTCACATCTGTCTCATTTGCGTGAAGGATTTCAATAGAAAGAAGAGAAGGAAAACAGCCATTAATCTTCCTCATGGCAGAATGCAGTGGCTATAAAAGTTAATGCTCTGTAGGAATCAGGCTTAAATTTCACTTAAAATATTTTAAAAGGAAGAACTGCTAGGATTCTTGTATAATTGTACAAAGGGGTTTTCTATGAAACTTGGTGAGCTGAATAACAATGAATGCTATTTATTGAGAACCAGTAGAA
>NW_017731424.1:3252797-3266992 GCF_001890085.2 Hipposideros armiger | reverse complement strand
GTACAAAGTATGTTTGGATGCTAGGCAATAAAAATGATGAATATCTAGCATGATCTGCTCCTTCTGGTGCCCAGGCAGGCTTCTTCCTCTGCTTACACTTATAAATTATAGCTGCCTAACAGTTCTAGTTCCTCCATACCTCAAAATGCAGCAGTGTACCCTCACAGGAAAGGCTCACCCAAATCTCACCAGGTATTGGCTGGAATCATATGGAATTGCCGTTTTTGTAGGTCAGAAAATGGTTGAATATCATAACTTTCCTATGGCTCAAACGGACACTATGTATACCCAGCTCCAATTTCTCCAAACTGGCAGAACCCTGGCTTGTAGATGGCTGAGGGCAGAGAGCTGGCACGCTCTCTCGAGTCTCCTCTTATAAGGGCACTAATCCCACATGGGGGCTCCACTCTCGTGACCTTTTACTTCCCAAAGGGCCCACCTCCTTATACCATTACATTGGGGGTTAGGATTTCAACATATGAACTTTGGGGGCAGATAGAGGGATCAGGGGGAGACACACATACATTCCATCCATAGCAGATATAGAGGTAGATATTGCAGGATTGAACTAGAAAGAGCCTTTGTGTTGAAACGGCAACCTAGAGAGGGAAGCAGGCTATTCAAACGTTTAGCTAATTAACATTAGCTAAATACATGCCTGCCTAGCCATGTATTTCCCTGTGTCTTGTTTAATAGAGCTCAGACTTGGTTCAGCTATCTACCTCTTCCCAGGTAATCCTTACACCTCAGGAGAAGCTGGCTTTACCACCCTTGGCTGTAGGCATGGCCTGATTGGTCCAGGTGAGGTCATTTGTCAGGGGTTGGTTGAGGAACTGGCATGAGCTTCTGGCTAATGAAATAGAAGTAGTATTTTGCTGAAAAGTTCTGGGAACTTTCTTCCTTTCTCTTCTACCAGGCTTCCAGAAGTAACTCGTCCTTTCTC
The DNA here is from genome assembly GCF_001890085.2 of Hipposideros armiger. Classification (NCBI taxonomy): domain Eukaryota; kingdom Metazoa; phylum Chordata; class Mammalia; order Chiroptera; family Hipposideridae; genus Hipposideros; species Hipposideros armiger. The sequence goes on along the minus strand of NW_017731424.1, from coordinate 3,266,049 downwards.
CTGTTGTATGGGAACAAGGGAGCATATAGTCCTCGTTGCTGCTAGAAGCCACCCTATGACCAGGAGGAACACCAGCTTTAGAACTCTGCTGCTCTGGACAGCAGAGCAGAGACACAGAAAAAGCCTGGGCTTCAATTATGTCACAAGCCTGATGACATCAACCAACCCAAAGCCCACGCTATCTTTGGGCTTCCTCTTGTGGAAGCAATGGATTTCCACTGTAATCTAGGTTGAGTTGGTTTTCTGTTAGCCTAAGCACACCAATTGACATGTTTTGACAATGAAAATAACGCACACTTGAAAAGCATAAAATATTGTTGCAGGCAGTGTCTGAAGGCATTCTTCGGTAAGAGAATCCAGTAAGAAGTCCACACTTACAGTCAGGATGGCATCAAACGCAGAAGGCACCACTGCCTCCTACCAGGAAGCAGCCGGCTCCTGTGAAGACGGTGTGCGTCCCGTAGTGTTGGCTTGGCAGAGCCCATTTCGACCAGCATTACAGCCACTCTGCTATAGTCTGGGCACTTAGTGTTGATTTCCCTAAGACTTCATTCTATTCTTGATTTCTTTACTGCTATCCCTACAGGCAGAGCAGGACAGCAATCACTTACCTTGAGAAACACTTTCATTTGCATTCATGATTAATTTGTGGGGAGCCAGCTGGACAATAGCAATAGAAAAGCTGTTGCCCAGGAAACAAGATTCTTCTTGGTTTTTTTTTTTTTTTTGAGAAATACTGAGTCTTTGTTTATTCACGAAATACTGAACTTCATGGAAGGGCTTGAGCCACCCATGTAGTCCTTGCCCAGCCATGCTAGAATGCCAAACTCCAGAGCCTAAAGTCACAACGACTTTTTACTCTGCCCTCTCATATCAGAAAGCTATATCTAATCTATAATAAATTCCACATGTACAGACAATAATTAAAAGCAGAAATTCTGAGGGACTCCAGACAGTCTGTCTCTCCACCCTGCTGGGCTGGTGGTGACTTGCTCTCTGATATTTTCTTCTTTTTCAGACCCTCATGGAAAGGCTGTCTGTTGGGGCTGAAAATTTCAGATTATATAGCACTGAGGAACTCCTGTTTTTCCGCTGAGGTAACAGCATGTTGCAACAGAAGCTGAATTCAAGGGTAGCATAATGTAGGCCTAATAAAATATTAAAAACCATGCTGCCTTACCAACACTGTACAAGGGTTCCAGTTTCTCCACATCCTCAGTAATGTAGGCTGACTTTTTTTTAATAATAGCCATCCAACAGGTGTGAGAGCATACCTCATTGTGGTTTTGATTTGCAAAGATTAGTAGCCATAATGCTGAACATCGTTTCATATACATGTTGGTCATTTGTATGTCTTCTTTGGAGAAATGTCTATTCAAACCTTTAGCCCATTATTGAAATCAGGTTATTAGTTTTTAGTTATTGAGTTATAGGAGTTCCTTATATATTTTAGAAATTAACCTTTTATTAGATATATGGTTTTAAATACTTTTGCCCATTCCATAGGTGGATTTTTCATTCTGTTGATTGCTTTTTTTGCTGTACAGAAACTTTTTAGTTTGATGTAGTCCCACTTGGCTATTTTGACTTCTGTTGCCTGTGCTTTATCTATGAAATCATTGCCAAGACCAACGTCATGAAGCTTCAGGCCTTCCATTTCAGTCTTTCATCTATTTTGAATTAACATTTATGTATGGTGTAAGATAAAAGTTCAATTTCATTCTTTTGCATGTGGATATCCAGATTTCTCAGCACGATATATTGAAGAGACTATCCAATGTGTATTTTTGACACCCCTGCCAAACATCAGTGACCATATATGCATGGATTTATTTCTGGGCACTCTATTCTGTTCCACTGGTCTATATGTCTGTCTTTATGCCAGTGCTATACTGTTTTAATTACTGTAGCTTTGCAATGTATTTTGATATCAGGAAGTGTGATGCCTCCATCTTTGTTCTTCTTTCCCAGGATTGATTTGGCTATTCAGTATCCCTTGTGGTTCCACATGAATTTTAGATTTTTTTCTATTTCTATAAAGGCATTTCTGTAAAAAAATGCCTTTAATATTTTGATAGGCATTGCATTGAGTCTTTAGCTTGCTTTGGGCAGTATTAACATTTTAACAATATTAATTTTTCCAATCCATGAACATGGGGTGTCTTTCCATTTGTTTGTGTCTTCTATCATTTTTTTCTCAGCAAAGTTGTGTGGTTTGTAGTGTACCAAATCTTTCACATCCTTAGTTAAATTCATTCCTCAGAATTTCATTCGTTTGGGGGCTATTGTAAATGGAATCATTTTTCTAATTTCCGTTTTAGATAGTTTGTTGGTAGTATATAGAAACACAACTGATTTTTGTGAGTTGATTTTGTATCCTGCAATGTTACTGGATTCACAGAAGGACAAATACTGCATTGCTCCACATATTTGAGGTATCTAAAATAGTCAAACTCATAAAATCAAAGAGTGGAATGGTGATTGCCAAGGACTGGAGTTGAAGAAAATGAGAAGTTGCATAAAATCTCAGTTACATAAGATAAATAAGGCCTGGAGATCGGTTGTACATGCTGCCTATAGTTAACAATACTCTATTGTATACTTAAAAATTTCTTAAGAGGATAGATATCTTGTTAAATATTCTTACTATAATAATAAAAAAGGCAACCATGTCATCCCAAGTAAACACAGGGGATATTTAGATCAAATAAAAAGTCAGGATTTTTTTTGCTCCGAGTGAGGATGTTTTGTTGCAAATGACAGACATATAAACAGACTAGCTTTGGTTAAAAAGATCCTTCTTTGGCTAATAGACTCCAAGGAGGACAACAAGCAAACTGCAGGGAGGAGAGGGGTGCAGGTGGGCATCTGAGGCAATTAGAATTAGAACATGAAGTACTGACTAGACTTTGGAGTTTCCCTGAATCTTGCTCTGCCTCTCTGTGCTGGCCTTTCCACTCTCACTGCAGCCTGTTTTCCACCAAAGGACTGAAAAGACAGCTGTCAGCAGCTTTTGAGCTGTATTTCATCGCTTCCCACAGCTCTTACCCAATTCCGAACAACTCATGGAGAAGAACCCTGATTCACCTGTATGGGTCAGGCACCTGGCAGGGGAGGGCAGTCTGTGTAATAACATGAAGGACCCCAGATAGCTATCTGGATGTGGGAGATATTTCTGAAAAACAGAAGTGGTTCAGGTAAACAATCCCTGAAAGTTTCACTCTACAAAGCCTCAGGCATGTGGGACAGTCAGTCAGCAAACCACAGAGCTGGAAGTCACTGTGAGGACCCACTTGTCCGGGTACCCAGGAATCAGACCAACCAGGAGGCTTCCCAACGGTCACACAGAAAATGAGAGGTAAGATAAATTGAATGTGGTTCTCTTCAAAAGAATTGTTCTTCTCGGCTTCTCATAAACCCCACAACACGCAGGAATTTGTAGCCTACGCTCGTTTGTTTTTGCTGTTTGAAGAGGAATGAGAATCCCTCCCTTCTTCTGAATCCCTGCCTAGAAAGGAGGAGAGGGGTGGGGGGCAATTGTCATGAGCCAGGCGCGACACTCAGTTGTTCATGTTTGTCATTTCACTTACTCCTGACCGTGCATTAAGAATTGGCATCCCCATTTTACAGATGAGGAAACTGAGGCTCCATAGAATAACAGAGCTTGCCTAAGAGCGCACGGTCAGTAAGGGCTGGAGCTTGCTGGCAAGCAGCAGGTTAGAGACCCTCTCCATGATGTCCCTGCGAGTGAGAGGTGACAGAGGTAGCTGGCTGAGAATCTGCTCAGCCTTAAAGTGATGCAAACATACTCCTTTCCACCAACGCTGCCATAGCTTCCTAGTGAATCTCTGGCATATGTACCGATTAGGGGTTACTTGCTCCCTACCTTCGTTGCCCCACCAGGAGAGACAGCAGGTCTCGGCAGAGGATAGACACTTGGGCTTCCTCCTTCGTTGTCTAAGGATCTAGAAGCCACTTTCTGCCCCAGGCCCCAGAATCTGCCTGAGGAGGCTCTAACCAAGCAGACTGCCTGTGCCTTGAGGTCAGCAGCACCTGGACCCACCAAACTTGTTGGTGATATTTTTCCACCAAAGTTGCAAAGTTGTTGGAGATATTTTTTCTCTTAATAATGAGTAGGACTATTTTTATTTTATTTTATTTTCAGACACTTGACCTTCAACTGGTTATAAGCACATCATAATGAAAGCAGTGAATTATTCATGCTGGGCCTTATTGCAGTATCTTCCAAATTATGATATATTAAAATATTTATTTATTCCCTTAACAGTCCACAGGGTTACTAAGTCTTTTCGCAACCTCACCTGTGCCAAAGTTGGCAAAGCTAAGGAAATAATCTTCCTTACTACCCCGTCCACTAAAGCAGTCAGTCATATCTTATAACCATAGCTCAGAAACTACTCACACAAAATCATTTGAAGTACTTCTGGGGACTGTGTTATGAACATGAATTTGTGCGATGAGTGAGAAATTCAATGTATACGTTTTCGCCAGGTTGTCCAGGTATCAGAAGACTTTCCCGGTGTTTAATGGAGCCGTTTGTCTCTAAAAATGAGCACTCGTGCAATGTGACATGCACAGACCTGGAGATCTGCCTTTTTTTATTCTGGCATGAGCACCCAGTGGGGAAAAAGGGCTTTGGTATCAAAGAGAATCACAAGTGAGCGCTTTTCTCACAGACACAGTTGTATCTCCGGGAGATTTCAGGCACAGCCAGATGGGCATCCTCATTGTCAAAGCGCTTAGATTCCTGATCGAAAATGTTCCCTTCTGTGTGTTCTGGATTCTGGTTGTGGGAACCTTTTACGATGAGGAATGTCTGGAATTTAGACTTGGGAGAAAGGCTGGCCAGGATTTATAGCTCTATCCTAGTAATCATACAGCAGTTACTGGGGCTGTTATTATTATGATGACTTCAATCACATGTAGGAATTTGCAAATTGCTGTATAGTCATTTTAGGCAGAAAAACAAGAGCTGACTGACTGTTGCTGAAGAGCATTCAAAAATTGCTGACAATTAAAGAAAGGCTCACTGTGGTGAGGAAGTATATACCCGAAAAAGCTAATTATAGAAATCTAAGAACAGATGATGTTGCAAATAAAAATGATGGTAGCTAATACCATTATACATTGTGCTTGCTATGTTCTCTCTAAGTGGTTTATGTCATTTAACTCATTTAATCCTTACAACCACCAGGGAATGCAGGAGTAGTGTCCCTTTATCTGTAGGGGACATGTTCCAAGACCCCTAATGAACGCCTGAAGCTGTGGTTAGTACCAAACCCTATATGTAACTATGTTTTTCCTGTACACACATACACACACACCTTTTCACTTAATGGAAGCTTCTCTTTGGCATATCCGAATTGCCAGCATCGCTCCTCTTGTGCTTTGGGGCCATTATTAAGTAGAATAAGGGTTATTTGAACGCAAGCACCACAATACCATGGTAGTTGACCTGATAACCAATACGGCTGCTAAGGGACTAACATGTGGGGAGTGTACACAGCGTGGATACACTGGACAAAGGGATGACTCACGTCCTGGGCGGGACAACGTGAGAGGGCGCGAGATTCCTCTGAGTGGAGTGCGGTTGTTCATTTATATTCAGGAGCATCTGAGCCGTGGTCAGACATGAACATGTGCAGGGCCCTTGCTGTGTCCAGACACTACACTGAACACTCTATTTAGCTTATTTAATATTCGTAGTTACCTGACAAGTAGGTATTATTTGCCCCTACTTTTACAGGTGAAGATGTTGATATTCAGAGAGGGTTAAGTAGAGACTTATACACATAGCCAGGGTCAGAGGCAAAGCCCAGGATGAATTTCAGGGAATATCTCAGGAACACGAATAGCTCATGTCCTCTTGGCATGTCACAGTCTGGAGGAGACTTTGACACAAAAGGACCATCAACTGGAGTGTGGGTCATTGTGTCTGACAATGGGTTGGCACATTTCAGTCCTGGGCTCATGGGCCATGCAGTGACTATCTCTCTGGTTGGGGATCAGGTTAGATTTTGGGAGAGGTGGGATTATGCCACAGAGGCCAGGCTATATGATATCTTGAAAACCCCATATGCCGTGGGTCTCAAGAATTTATAACACAATAAACATGTGCCCACTTATTTCTGAAATCCGATACCAGGAAATTAGGCTTCCAGTAGAACTACAGAATAGCTCCAAATAGTTAAGGCATGTATCTTTATTTTCCATTAGACCTACTCCAAAGAAACTTGACTTGCCCACAGTATGTTTCAAAACACACCAGACCATTCAACCACCACATGGTTCTGCTCACGGTCTAATAGAAACATCAAATATCATCATTGTTACGCTGTGATTGGGTGCTTAGTGTGTGCTTCAAACACATTAAATGCTTTTGTATGTCTTGTCTCTCTGAATCCTCACAACTGCCTTGGGGGATAAGGATTTTTTTAACCCATTTTACAGATGAGACAACTGAGGCTCAGAAAGACTGAGTAACTTGCACAAGGCTACACAGTAAGTGACAGAGCCACATTCAAGTCCAAATCTGACTCTAAATTTTGAGCTCATGCCCACCAGCATGTTCTCCAAACCCTAAAGGTAAGTGTTTCTCACCCCCTGATTTCAGGTGCTATTTCAGGTACCATGAGGGTCAGAGGCTGAATCCACCCACATTTGTACACTTGGTCCCACTGTAAGAAGTACTATGTCAGTGGTTCTTGAACGGGTGATTTTACCTCTCAAAAGACATGTGACAACGTCTGGAGATATTTTCGTCTGAGGAGGAGGGTGCTACTGGCATCGAGTGGGTAGAGGCCAAGGATCCTACTAAGCGTCTTACAGGACAAAGAATTATCTAGTGCTGGGGCCAAGATTCACTGTACTACATAAACTACCACTGAGACTCTAAGTCAAAATACAATAATCGCACTGTTTTGCTCCCTCTGTACACAGTGGGGCGTTAGCCAAGAATGCAGAGTACAGTCGTGACACCAGCCATTGGATGCTGACTCAGAAATGAATGGCTCCTCAAGGGTCCCACTGGGTAGGGTAACAGATATTTTATCCTACAAACCAGGACACTGACTGAAAGGAGACAATTATTCCATGACAACAAGCATGCACCTGGTTGAACAGTCCTCTTACTATTAGGTCCACTGGCAAAAATGTGCTCATGGAAGAAGCCAGCGCAGCAGGAAAGATGATATGCTGCTGCCTGTGTCTTGGCAATGACTTCCAGCCCTCCCGGTTTAAAGGTGAATTTTCCTCCAAGAGCTTCCCAACAGTTTAGGTTCCCAAAGGCTGTCTCTCTGTCCTCCACACAGGTGACACCTAGCACCATCGGTTGGTACCAGGTAGAGCTGAAAACCTTTTGCTCTGCAGCCAGTTTTCTGGCTAGTATAGTTTTAAAAGTCTGTTATTTGAATTTTGGCAAGTTGAATATCTTCTGTAGTTCATTTTATCATGGCAATCACCCCGTGAGGAAGGTCACGTGTTACGGTCAGTTTTAAGAGCGTAGTAAACTGAGACACAGAGAGACTGGTGCCTCTGTGGGGGGGGGACAAAGCAAGTTGGCAGATTTGGAATCTGAGTTTCTAGGCAGTCAGAGCCCAGTGACATTTTCTGTACTAAAGGCGGCAGACAGATGGCATCATGTTCTAAATGCAGCTCAATGGTTGTAACTAGATTTCAGGAAAAAAAAAAACCTAAAAAATTTTTTTACTGTACCATATCGAACTGTCAAAATTATTAACAGAGCGTTGGGACAGGTGTGTCCCAAGCTGAGAAAGAGCCTCGAGGCGGCTGAAGGGTTTTGGGGTGCTGTCTGCACTTCATCTCCTTATTCTTCCCCTGAAGAGAACGTATCAGAATGTAAGTAAGTTAAGTGGAAGTAATTTCATTAAAAGGATAACCTTGGATACACTCTATCTGAATAGAAAAGAGATTTTTTTTCACAGACTTTAATTAGTAGTAGTAATTGTCTGTCACCCATCTCACAATCTACTGTGACTCACCAGTGTGCTGGGCATCATGCTTCAAAATGGAGCTCCCCTGTACAGTGCTCCGTCTCTGGGGAATTGAACAGAAACAGCAATCAAATAAGGCTGTCATTAGCTTTGTTCCTACCTCAGGATTGTTTTGCTTGGTTTCTCTTTAGAACTCAAAATCAAATCCTCTCCTTAAAGCTCATGGGTTTTAGAAAGATAGCAGCAGACAATTTGGGCAGCAGAGAGGTCTAAAGTCTCTGGCTGTGTTTAGACTAATCATGGAAAGATGGACAGGAAGACAGAACATGCTTTCGTGAAAGGTAAAGTGGCTACAACTAGGGGTGAGGTCTTGGGAAAAAAGTGTGCTGGAGGACATGATGCTGACGAAGTGAAAAATCGGGTTGTGAGTTTGATGTAGAGTGTTATCACCCACCCCTTTAATTCTGCAATTAAATGGGGGAAATCAGTGCTCGGCGTTTCTCTTTCCTTTAGAGAGGGAAAAAGCTGTAGGCTGAGAGTTGCTTACAGACAAGCAAAAGAGGAAGATGGATGACCCCAGCTCCTCAGAGAGTTTGTAATGGAGTTTTCTCCTCCACTGCATTCCATTTTTCCTTGCCACAGATCCTGAGTTCTCCATCTCCACGGCTGAAATATGCTCCCTTCTATAGATGGCAAATGTGACAGTGCAGTGAACTGTGGGCTGTAATCTAGTCTGATAGGCACCCTGGTCCGTGAGTGGAGGCCAGAAATACCTGGGGCACGGATGCAAACCCTGGAGCTGAGCTGGCCACCTGGAGTGCTAGAGAGGCCCTGGAGGACTCTGAAGGGCTGGTTTGCAATGTAGTTTCCTTCCTCTTGTCTCCCATTCTCCGGGGCAACTCTTTCTCCTTTTTATTTTCCCCCCTGCCCCAGGCTACCCTTTTCCTCTGATTCAGAGCACAGCTGTAACACTGCAGGAAATTACATACATATATATATATATATTCCTCAAGAACCTCAGAGGAAAGGCTGTCTAGTGGCAGATACATTTGGGCATTCCTAGGTTCCTTAGATGACTGTCACTTCTTTAACTCTTGACACATAGCAGATATTCACTAAATGTGATGGAAATGGAAAGGACAGGTGTGGAGAGGGTGGGCTGGGGAGCTTCCCAAATGTGGGAGGAGGAAACAGGATATGGGAGCTGGAGTATGTGGGAGGGTTATTCTCAGAAAGGAAGAGTCTGAGGGAGGGGTAAGGGGAGCTGTCCATCTGAGATGTTGGGGTGCAGGAGGAGGGCCTGTGGGGGCACTTACACCTGAGCCCCCCCCCCTCCATGGGTAGGAAATTCTCACCTGTTGAGAGTGAGCCATCATTTCCAGGAAGCAGAGCATCCAGCAGTTCAAATTTCTGCCATGTTTTCTAGCGGCTATCATTTCAGCAAAGAGGTAACAACTCTTCATTCTCCAATAAATTGAAGATGATGAATGCAGTGTATTTAGAAGATTATATTTAAATGATGCTGACAACACATTTGTTTTGCAGTGTGGCTGGGTGCAAGTCTCCTTCCAGGACTGATCATCAGGAAGACAGAACGGAAGGAACTTCGAGTAGAAAACCTGTTTTAGAAGAGCAGTAGCAGCTTGGGAAGAAAAGGGCCCCCCCGCTACCCCCACTGTGATCAGCTGTTGCTGCTGTTGACAAGTTAGGTTTTAGGAAGCTTATGCAAATGCCTCCAGAAGGATCCCCATGTTCTTTGATATGATCTTGAAATAATCCCCTCAAAGCAAGTTTTTTGATTACTGATCCAGCTATTAGAGAAATCAAAATAAACTCTTTCACAAAAGCCACTATCATGGGTATGTAGAGATGTCATGAGCACAGAGATAATTTCAGAGAAAGGTATGATTTTGACAAATTACAGCAACTGCTCTTGTCAAATAAATAGTCTCCTTTCAGAAGGCCAGAGATGAATCACAGCTCAAGTGAGGCACAGTTGATTAAAGAAGCATTTTCTTGTTTATAGTCTGTGGATAATAGTATTTTCAAGATATAGTGCTAGAGTTTCAGGGATTCCAGACACTGCCCAAAATAGAATTTCCCTCCATTACCAGAAATTTATGCCACTGTCCACATTGCTAATAGCCCAGTCCTAAATGGCAGTCTCTCTGGTTTTAATTAAAATATCAGCATAATTGGTCTGTGGTAACCAAGAAACCTATTTTACAGATGGAAAAACAGGTATTTAGAGCCGTGAGGGAGTGTGATTAGAGAACCAGATGGGCACAAAGCCATCTCTGAACTCAGCCTCGCAGTTCTAGGGACTCCAGCCCCATCTTCCGGTTGAGGTTTAAAGGGGTATCATCCCATTGGATATTTTCTGTGGGTCCTGCGTGTTCATCCCATTGCATGGGCCTTCTGAGGTGTTCACCCTGTACCAGCTGCTTCTACTTGATGAGTGATTATCAACAAATATTTGGCTTTGCATTCTTTCGTTTTGAAACCGCTACAGCATGCTTTTCTTTCTAATTAGCAACCACCACCTGCTGCTGGAAGTCAGCCCACAGGATCTGGCTCAAGTTCAATGGAAATCTGTCACTGTGCTTCCATCATGCTAAGAGTTCTCCAGGTGACACACCTCGCCCTGCCTATCATTTCACTTGTGTCTCCTCCATGCAGGAGAGAGCTAGAGAGGGAACGCTGAGAAGGGCCAGGAGCAGAGATGGCCAAGGGCCCCCATGTGAGAAGAAGCACATTGAACTTGGAGGCATCAGGTCACTCTTTGCTTCTGCTGCATCAAATGAAGGCCGCTCAGGCATTGGGCTTTGATCTATCATCTATCTATATCTATCATCTATCTATCTATATCTATCATTTTTATTAAGTGTACAATTAAGTGGGTTTTCGTATATTCACAGAGCTGTGCAACCATCACCACTAATTCCAGAACACTTTCATCACCTGAAAAGAAACTCTAGACCTGTCAGCGGTCACTCTACACTATCGCCTCCCCCGAGCCCCTACCAACCATTAATCTACTTTCTGTTGCCATGGATTTGGGTGATTGGCTGTAAAAGCTCTGCTGATGGGGTCCTTTGCCACTGTCCATGAACAACCAAGAGAAAGGGAGAAATTAAAGCCCAGGGTGAGGGAGGGAAAACCAATTTCTTGACATTTCTTCTTGGCTTCTGAAAAATCACAATACCCCAAATCTCTCTTCTTTAGCTGTGCTCACATCTTTCTTCTGTCTCCACCGCCCACACACGCTGTGATGCTCTCCAGCGGTCGGCCTTCCTTGGTTATTGGCGCATGGCTCATAGTTCCCTCCCTCCCTGGTCCCACTCTGCCCACTCCTGTGGCTTCAACCATTCCTTGTGGCAGTGACTACACCATTGTCCAGCTGAGCCCAGGCCCTTTTTGTAAAAGCTTTGCTTTTACCAAATACACTGCTTGGTCCTTGAATTCGTTTTCTATTGATACTGTAACAAATGATCACAAACTCTGTGGTCTGAAACAACGCAAATTTATTCTCTTTAAGTTCTGGGTGTCAGAAGTTCAAAATGGAGTCATTGGTCTGAAACCAAAGGTATTGACAGGACTGTGCTCCTTCTAGAAGCTCTAGGGGAGAATCTATTTCCCTGCCTTTTCAAGTTGTTTCTAAGCTGCATTCTTCCCTTTCTTTGCCTCTGGGCCCCTTTCTCTACTGTCAGAGCCTGCAGGGTAGCTTATCCAAATTCCTCCTTTTGCTGTCACATTACCTTCTTTTCTGATTCTGACTCTTCCAAAGATCGTCTTTGGGACATTGCTTGCCCCTGCCCCCCACACACACCTACCCCTCATTTTTCTTTAAATTACTTGTTCTTCTATCTCTACTCTAATTATTCAATCCAGGCTTTTTTTAATTTTTTATTTTATTTATTTGTTTACTTTTATTTCTCAATTACTGTTGACATTCAATATTATTTTATAGTAGTTTTAGGTGAGCATAGTGGTTAGCCATTTATGTAATTTACAAAGTGATCCCCCCTAATAACTTGTACCCATCTGGCACCATACATAGCTATTACAATATGATTGACTATATTCCCTATGCTGTACTTTACATCTCCGTGACTTTTTTGTAACCACCAATTTGTATATATTAGTCCCTTCATCTTTTTTACCCAGTCTTCCAACTTCCCTCCCATCTGGCAACCATCAGTTTGTTCTCTGAGAAGACTTCTTTTTAGTAAAGTTGCCCTACTGTCCTTTTGAAACATGGAAAAGTTGTCTAATGTCAGAAAAACATAAGGGAAGAGGACTCTCTACCCCAGATTTGGACCTAAATGTCTTTTTTCTTTTATTTGGTTTTACTTATTTGAAAGATTGTTTCATACGTTTTTTTCTGGCCCCCCCCATATCTATATTTGTTCTTTTTAGTCTCATTTCAGAATTCACTCAACTATCCTGCTTCTCAAAGAGTTGCTGTTCTGTTGGTAATAGAGAAAGCTCCAGGTGCAACGCCATAATCTAATTCCAGGATGTTATTAAGAGCATTTAATTCACAAAATTGTGTTTGATTAGAAAAGAATGACTAAATTGTGGGTTGAATTGACTGGCGTACAACAATTTTAGGGCTTGTTATTAAGGATTTAAATCTTAGTGGGCACTTATGGAGTATAGTGTAGGGAATAGAGTCAATGGAATTGTAATAGATATATATGAAGTCAACGGGGCAATAGATTGGGGTTATCATTTCGTGAGGGGTGAAATGTATAACTATTATATTGTTTTGTACACCTGAAATTAAAAAAAAATCTTAACCAGACAAAACAAAATTTAAGTGTAACAGATATTAATATTTTATGACGATTTGGTTATTCAATTTATATGGTACATCCAGGTACAATCACTAGGGTACAATACAATTTCCTGAAGTTTTCATTTTAATTCCAAAAATAAATAAATAAATAAATCTTATTGGGCAATTTCTTACGTCTGTTTGAGACATCTACTTTCACTTATAATAATGGATCTCCTTGTAAAACCTTCCAGAGGGTAGCATTTTATACTTAACAGGGGGCTGGCATGTTTTATTTGATAGAATCACCTCAATATTTCAGATGTTTTCCCATTATTTTCATTTGAAGGTTGGGGAAACCAAAGCATGAGGCTTAAACGACCTGCCCAAACCTTGTTAGTGCTGGGTGGCTCCTTTGTTTGTCTTCAGGCTTTAAGGACAAGTCTCCTTCTGTTATTGTCATGGAAATTCCAAGACTACATGGTCCATGTTATCCCTG
>NW_017731424.1:3237499-3250717 GCF_001890085.2 Hipposideros armiger | reverse complement strand
CCCATAAGACAAATGAGGGAGAAGTCCTGTCTAGTTGAAGTAGGGTGGGAACTGGAGCTTTGGGGTCTGTCAGCCCCCTGGACCACCCTGCACAGACCCTCCTAATGGCCTGGAGGCATCCCCTTAAACATCTAGGGCTCCTGAAATCCGGATTGAGGACCAGTGGACACAGCCATCCTAAGTCCCTTTTTTAAGAGCACAGCTTTGCACACAGTGGACTTACAAGTCCTTCTAGCACCAGTAGACGGCAAGAAATCAGAGGCACCTCCCTATCAACTTGGTCTTCAGAACCACCTGAGTATAATACAGTCCCTAATGACATTGACTGAAAGAACCTTTTTGCCTTATATTGTTTCTGATGCTATTTTCTCATTACCATTATTTTCAAAATAGGCTGTGGAGGAGATGGTAATACAGTAGCTACCAGCACCCACTGAAAGAACTTCAGGAAAAAAATTATTCACTTGACTTGATCATGATTTTAACAGGCTAGGAAAAAGCCACCAGAAGTACAGAATTTTGAGTGTGAATGAAGGTTCGGCTATCTTTGGGAAGCTAAGGGCTGTTCTCATGGATACTCGGCTGATCCTGCTTAGGCTTTGAAGGCTCAACAAGGTGGCGTATGGTGGATGCTCAACGTGCACTGGCTGCCTAAGAACAAACCCAGGGCCCCAGCAGCACCATGGCTTGATAAAGCTCTCCAGCACACTGCTACAATTTAATTCCAGCATGGGCATCACTGACTTTTGCTGACTAATTACTTCTCCCTCTCTTCTGGCATCCATCTCCTCAGAAAAATGAAGACACAGTATGGGATAAGATACATTTACATTTTTAAATTCTTTTAGTATAATAGCTTTTTTTTTTTTTGAACAGTATAGTGGTAGCAATTGGCACAAGTCGATGCTGAAACCAATTAGTGGAATGACATGAAGTACAACCAAAAAAAAATGTAGATTTAATTGAATAAAGTTTCCATATAAAATCAAGCTGCCAGGCTTGAAAATTGCGGTTAACTCTAGGAGGGAGAAAATGCTCATCGAATCATACTCGCTGCCTTCTTGGTAGGGTGTCAGCACAACCGCCTGTCTCCTTTAACTCTTTCTTCCTTCAAGGTACTCTGTCAGATGTCCTCTGATCCTTGATAAATCCTGTTCTCTGAGTGATGACTCCGTGACTGCGGAAGCTCCTTCCTCTGGAGGCATTTTCAGCACTCTCTGAGCAATGCCACCTCATAAATCCTGCCAGATGCCATGAAATGTGACAGCGGACACAATCAGGCTGGAAACTCTGGGGTCAGAAACCATGGCTTTGTTGGACATTATGAAAAAACCAACTGTCAACCAGGGAGCTAATGATATCAAGCTTCCAGTCAGGACAGGCATTAACCCACCTGCCCATGAGATAGCTGGCACGCAACAGACTCACTAAACAGTGAAGGAAGTCTGGAGGGAGAAAGGAAGGATTCCAATAGAGTCTGCAAATTCTCCTCACAGTACCCAAATTTCTCCCAGCCCAGCCTCCGTTAGAAATTTGTACTGTGCTGGATTTCTTCAGGTGCCTTTATAACAAAAAGGTAGGCATCTGAGAAGGCCCCTCCATGTTCCAGTTAATTGATCAGATACATTTCATCACTGGGGAGTGGGGGTGGGGTGGAGCAAATGGGGGTAGGACCTTGACCAAGCCTTTGTTTGCCCTCCTCACTCTGGCCTTCCAACATGGGCTAAGTTGTATGACACATAATGTTACAAGGGCGCTGTACTCTACTTCTGGGAAAGCCACCCTGCAAGGGCAGAACAAGCAGAAACCCAAACCCAATTCATTATCACTATTCGCAAAAAACCCTGCATGGTAAAGAATGCCACGTCATACATTCCTGACCGCGGAAAGCAAAGAACCCGTATTATAGGAAAACAAAGGAGCTGAGCCTGTACGAAGACAACCACTGAGGGCCATAAACGCATCTGCAGGGTGGGTGCGATTCTGTCTGCAAGTGTTATGGGCACATCAATTTTTTTTTTCCTGGAAATTTCTCCCCATTTCTCACCGATCTTTTATGTGAAGTGGCTAATGATTTTCACTTTCATTGCTCTTGCCCTTGAGCTTCTCAATGAAATAATGATCTTCCATGAAACGTCCGTGTTCCACTGCCTGAAGAATTCTTTGGCAAAGCAAACCCTGCTGCTCTAATTGATCTATTGCATACGTTTTTCTTTAATACGTTGAAATATTTCACTCAGCAAGGCAATGAGAAGGATAGATAATGTGATGTCTTTTTCCTCCAGGGAACATGCACAACTAGGAAACGTTGAGGGTAAGCAACAAAGAAGGCTGAGCTTATTTTTTCAAATGTCTATAAAATTGGCAGTGATAGTCCCTCTTTCAATCCTGATATTGGTAATTTGTATCTTCTCTCTTTGTTTTCTCAGTCAGCACTGTGTCTGCCTCCACAAGCCAAACTTCATTTCCCAGAATTTCCTCCTCTGTTTGTTTCTGGGTCAGAGTTGGGCCCAAGAGAAATCAGCAGCAGGTTTGGAAGGCAAAAGGAAGGCAGAGGCCCACTTAGGGGTCGGAGGGGATGGCAGGGGCGGCATTGTTGGGTCTCTGCAGGCTCACCTGATGAGTGGGGACAGCAGCCAGGCCTGCAGGTCCTCCAGTTCCTGCTGGGTCTCCTCCTTCAGCCTCTGCGAAGCCAGATCCAAGGTCCTTTGCTCCATGGCAAGAGCACCAGCCTGTAACTTGAGACACTGAAGTTGGCTCTTAGCAGCAGTGGAAGACCAAGCAGGTTCTAGTTTGTGCTCCTGCATTTCATCTGGTCCTCTTGGTTGCGATTTCTCCCACTTCACGGCCCCTGTTCATTCCTGTCTGAAGGCCCTGTAGGCTCCAGTCACTGATGAAATTGCTTCACATGGGCTGTTTAACCAGCTCCCCCAATTGCACAAGGTCAATTTCCTATGTCCCATATTCTGTATTAGATTGGCTCAGATTCTCTGATCAACCCTCAACTGATAAAATCAGTCTTGCTAAGGAATTATCAGTGTTACCAATTTCTTCAAAGAGTCTGCCATTGTGTTTATTAATTTTCTCTATTATATATCTACTTTTCATTTCTTTGATTTTGGCTTTTATCTTCATTTCTTTCCTTCTTGCTATGTATTTTGGGTTCAATTCACCCAGGTTTTTCTAAGTTCATAACGTGGAAACTTAAGTTCAAGAAGAAGAAAGATTTCAACTCAACAGTCCGAGATGTAAAGCTATCAATTTATCATAAGTCAATGCTTTAGTGGAATCTTTGAATTTTTGATATGCTGTGTTTTTATTATCAGTTTTTAAAAAATTTTATTGGGAAACAGTGTGTTTTTCCAGGACCCATCAGCTCCAAGTCAAGTAGTTTGGTTCAATCTAGTTGTGGAGGGCGCAGCTCAGTGGCCCATGTGGGGATCGAACCAGCAACCTTGGTGTTATGAGCACTGCACTCTAACCACCTGAGCTAACTGGCTGCCCCTATTATCACTTTTCAGTGCAAAAGTTTTCTTATTGCTTATGATTTCTTCTTTGACCTATACATCACTTAAAAGTGTGTTGTTTAATTTCCAAGCATTTGGAGACTTTCTAGGTATCTTATTGTTTTAAATTCCAAATTAATTTTGTGGTGATTCAAAAACACGCTTTTAAAGATTTCAATATTTTGAAATTTACTGAGACATACTTTATGGCCTAGCATATGGTCTCTCTTAGTGAATGTTCCCTGCGTTCTTGAAAAGTAAATGTATATTCTACCATTGTTCAGTAAATGCCAATTAGGTCAAGTTCTCTGAGAGTGTTAATCAAATCTTCTGTATCCTCATGACTTTTTTGGTCTACTTTTTCTGTCAGTTACTGAGAGAGAGAGGTGTTAAAATTTCCAACTATATCTATTTCTTTCTTTAACACTGTTGTTTTTTCTTCATGGATTTTGAAACTATATATATATATATTTTTTTTTGTATTGATTTTGAAGACCATATACAATATATTTTATGTTGTTATGTATCCTGATGAACTGACACTTTTATCACTACAAAATGGTCCTTTTTAATCTCTGTTCATAGGCCTTCCCTTGAAGTTTATTTTGACTGGTGTTAATATAGCCATGCCAGCTTTGTTATGCTCTTGCTTTGCCTGGTATAGCTTTTTCAACATTCTTTTTTTCTTTAAGCCTACCTGAGACTTTATACTTTAAAGTGCTTCTTTTTTAGACATCTTTTTGGCTATACATACAAAGAAAAACCACAAAAATTTACTAGATGCCTTGTGATGAAAGAAGAGTTTCTAAATGGTATTATATCTGGGTAACTATAAACTAAACATTAGCTTTCACAACCATAGGCAAGTGATTGATTAAAAATATAATTTCCTATAATTTGTCAGTTGCTCAGCTCACCTAGATCCTGTTGACAGCTGTTTCTTAAACAAGAGAAATATGAGAGTGTCAGAGACAGTTCAGGTTGCTGGTGTTACATCTTGCAATAATAACATCATTTCAATAACGAGATTACAATTATTTGCTGCTAACTCTGAGTAAACACCGTTATCTTGCAGCATCTCAGAGGATCTTCCCACAGTAGTTTGAGGATGCTCAGTGAAACACTTAGAAGAACTGAGATGATAAGACAAAGAAGGAAGAACAAAGCAATTATTCTACTCTTAACAATAGGCGCCTTGAAATGAAATAATCTTGAGCAGTTGAATGACCTAATGTTCCCATACTCTTTTCCTGTCCATCAGCAATGTGTACATTCTCATCTTTCAAATTGCTAGACTGAATTAAAATTCTTCTCTACAAAGAGCCAGAAAAATATGAAAATCAAAAGAGTCATGATAATGATGATTATTACAATCTGTATCTATTATTATCTGTACTTCGACTCCTTTGCACCCAAGGTTTACACTCGTTTTTCACAGTGAGTACTGGGGTCAATTTGAAGTCTAGAAGTGGTTTTAAAAGATTTGTTTCTTATGTAATCTTTGACTATTTTGTGCTATAGGTGGTATTTACAAGCAGCTAGCAGGTACATGCTGACAGACAGTGAGAACATCTGTGATATTTCTGCTGAAATGTGTTACCCGAGTCTAATACCAGGGAATACCACACAAGCTATCCTGAGGCACATTCTACAAAATAATTGGCCTACATTCTTTGAAATATCAATGTCCATTTATATAACTTATAAAGTGATCACCCCGATAAATCAAGTGCCCATCTGACACCATACATAGTGACTGCAATATTATTGACTATATTCCCATGCACTACTTTACATTCCCATGACCGTTTTTATATCTCGCAATTTGTACATTTTAATCTCTTCCCCTTTTTAAATTTATATCCCCAAACCCTCTTACATCTGGCAACCATCATTTTATCTTCTGTATCTATGAGTTTGTTTCTGTTTTGTTTGTTCATGTATTTTGTTTTTTAGATTCCACATATACGTGAAATCATATGGTATTTCAGCATAAAGGTGAAGGATGTTTGTAGATTAAAGGTGATCAAAGGAGACATGACAACTAGATATAACACATGACCTTGGACTGGATTCTGAACCAAAGGGGAAAGCAGTGAAAAAGGACATTGTGGAGACAACAGATGAAATCTAAATATGGACTGTAATTAGATAAAGATATTGTATCACTGTTTAATTTCCTGAGTGTGATGATTGGATGGTGTGGTAAGTAAGAGGATATGCACGTTTCTCAGGAAACGCACACAAAAATATTTAGGGGTAAATGAGCATAAGCAAAATCAGCAGAAATGACTGAGGGAAGGAGTGAGTAACCACTCCAGGGGCAGTCACTTAGGGGGATATCTTTTCTCCAGCACCTCTAATCCACACCACCCCTACTTCCACCTCAACACTAGGGCAAGGAGGAGTGTGGTACACAAGTAAGAAATCCAAGATTCCCCCCCTCCTCCCAGAGCTGCCTGGATCTGTAGCTCCAGAAGCTTAAGGAGTTTTCGCTAAAGTAAGAGATTGACCTTCCAAAAAAAGGGCGGGGCTAAGTATTTTTACCCAGATGAGGCAGGAAGAGGCAGTTTTAATGAAAGTGAATGACCATTAGGAGGTCGCTATGAAGCAGGGAAGGAGGGCTCACTGAGGCACAGGGAGATGGTAATTGGGGATAACTTTTTCCTGTTCTCCCTCATAATTACACTCCTCAGTAATACCAGGCAAGAGTTGTCACTGAAGGTTTGGGGAAAATGGAAAGGAATTACCAGCACAGAGAATAACTAGTCACCTGGTCTGCCTCACCAGGGCATCCCCTGGCCCCCTAACCACCTGGAAACTCCCAGATGCCCCTAAGTGAGCCCTGGATTGATGGAGATGAAAAGTTGGTGTCTTTTTTCTTCTTTTAGCTGCATCCAAGGCTCCTCTCCTGAGCCTCCACTTCCTGAACGGACCTCTTCTTAAAATGGCAGACAGTGGTAAACTCAACCCCACCTGAAGGGGTGTGGAGCAATCCTCTGGCCGCCATGAGAGACTCATACAATATTCCCATACCACGCATGCTCTACCTCTGAGTTATCCTGCCTCAAATGACACAACAGATGGGACACTTAACCCAGGAGATGTGAGACTGAGCCAAGTTTGGTCCAGTTTCTTTTCAGGATCTTCTCATCAAGTTTGAAAACATCTTGGTGTTCATTCTCTCCTAAGGTCTCCTTGTTTCACTAAGAATTGCCATGCCCATTCTACAGATAAGAAAACTAAGGCTCTGAGAAGTTAAGGCCTCACCTCAGTAAGTGCCAGAAATTTCTGCCATTCCTTCAAATTCAGAATGCCTAAAATAAAAATCTTCCTGCCCCACCCCTCCAGCCAGACAGGAGCAGCCGGCCTTGGCCCTGTCTCAGCAGCCCCCCTCACCCCTCAGTCTCGTCAAAATGAACACTTACTCTTCTCTCCAAATTGCAGAGGGAAGGCTCAAATAAATTCCCAATCTTCCTCTCAGTACCCAGCAGTATATATAAATTATATGTAATAGCATTAACCTATTTTAAAACGACTTTTGTGTAGCAGGGAACATATCCATAGAGACTAATTACACTCCATAATAGTAGATTTTTAGAAAACACCACTAAATAAAAGAACATACTTCAAAAACAGTTTAGGCAATACAGGAAAAAGAACAAAGAAACAGTCCCGCTGATAATGGGGAATGAAGATGGGGAAATGGACAAGAAATAAGGACTGGAAATGCTTGTTGTGCATAACACTTGGGAATATACAAGTGTAAAGAAAGCTATCGCTTTTGAGAGCATGACCGATACCACTGTGTCATAAAACACATCCCAAAGCAAAACAACCATGTTGACACAGCTGTGTCACAATGTCCTACTTTGGATCAGGGGCTGGGCAGAACGTGGAGGGTGGGATGCATCAGGGGGGCTCATTCAAGACAGAAAGGGTGAGTGAGGAGAGTGCTGGGGAAATTGTGCTGATTGAGTGCTAGCATATCCCTCGGTCCAGGGTTGCAGGCCGGCACCTGGATAGTGGAACAAGGGTTCGTGCCTGTCTCTGATCTGTGTCTTCCTGGAGCAGGGCACACAGCAGGTGCACAACGAATGCTTATCGCTTGATTGCATTTCAAGCTAAGTCAAAGGCTACTTATTTCCTTATCACCAGCAACTAATATTTCTACCCTCTTCTTTTTGGTATAAACTATAACCAATAAGAGTATTAATAGCAAGCAACGAGCACAGAGAGTAAATAAACACAAACATAATGGCTTGAAGCTATATTAGATTTAATTTTCTTTCTTTAATTGCATGTGCCTATGGGATATATAATGCATTCGTTAGTGGGAGAGAAGGAGGAAAACCCAGAGAGAGAGAATATGAATGAGAAAGAAAGCCAGTTGCTAGGAGTGACCTGTCTGGCAATTCCCCAGAACATTTTTTAGCAAGGAGGGGCTGGGTGAGAGCGCTGCAGAATTTCAGGGCTGGGGGTATAAGCGGGGTGATGGTCTCTACTCTTAGGAAAGTCTCAGCTGCCTCACCAGCTGCAAGAGGATAAAACTACCAGCCCTGTGGGTAGGATGCCTCACGTCCATCCACTCAGGGTTGAAAGCAGGTCCAGGACATGGAGGTGGTAACCACCTAAGGTCAAGCATGATCACTGATCAATATCATCACCCCCTCCCCGTGTGCAGGAGCCCAGTCTTGCTCATCCATCTATACTTATGCATCGCACAGAGCCTGTCATAATGTAGAAAGAAACCCATGAATATTTGTTGAATAAACAGATAAATGAATGAATGAATGAATGAACAAAAAAATGAAAACTGTTTTATGTTTGTGCTTAGAAAAAACTCCCCTTTTTACTTTAGGAATCATTCTCTCTTTTTGTTTCTTTGAATCGTTTCTTCTGTGTTTTGTGATATTGCAATGGCCAGCTGCCCTTACACCCTATATTCAAACCCCACCTGAAATCCTTGTGCTATGCACAATACAAAAATATCTTAAAACACACACACACACCAACCCTAGGCCAACTGAAGTCCATTTACCCTGGTATGTCTCAAATGTATATGGGAGGGGACTGACGTTCATTTCTGTGCCTACAACATCATATTTCAATCCTGGTTTATCCTCAGTTTGGGCTGATTTCTATCTTTCAAGATATTCTCAGCCATAGAAATTCCCTCTTCACATGGGATGAAGTCAGCTCTCTGGATCACAAAACATTAATCCCAAAAGCAGGTGTTTGGAACTCCTGCCCCAGCGAGCTTCATGGATCTGAGAACCTTAGAGCTGGTGCATAGACAGTACGGTTAAGGTGCTAGCAAAGGGACACAGGAGGTCCTGGACACCCTGCTGTGTAGAGGGGAGCCTGAGATGAAGTCAACCGGGGGGTGCTGGGCTGAGAGATGGCCTCTGGGGCCAGAAGCTCACCTCCAGCCCTCTCTGGACACTGACATCTGGTGAGCAATGAGAGGTGCCGCCAGCTGAGTTTATTCACTAGTGAAGCAGTGTAAAGGGTCAGCTGGCCAGGTTGAACTCATTAAATAAGCCAACCTATGTCATAAAGCATTGGCCATATGCCAGAAGTTTTTCTAAATGCTTTGTACCTATTGATGCATTCGCTCATTTAATCCTCAGGATCTGATGGGCGTGTTCCTATCATCACTCTCATGCTACAGGGAAGACACTGGGTCCCAACCAGGAGCACTTGAGTCCTTGTCCCTGTTCTATGGTTTCTAGGAAGTGGGGCCAGGAGGGGGACCGAGTTAGATCATGTTAAGGTCATAGTGATTCTCATCAAAGGCTGTGTTGCCTTGCCAGCTATGACCTCCAGGCATGAGACTTCACCTCTGATATCTATTACTTCTGTTAAACGGGGGATAATTCGATAATAATACCCACTTAATTAGGCTGTGCTGAAGATGAAAATTAATTACAGCTAGTGATGCTTCGCCTATAGAATGTACTTGATAAATGGCATCAATTTTATTTGGCTAACGATCAGAGATGGGAGAAACATGAATCTCAATTTATATTAAGTTTACTCTCCTTTATATGTAAATATAGGTGGGACTAACTAAAAAATGGAACCTACTAATATTGACTTTCCTTTAAAAATCATTTTTTAAAAAGGTAATTTTCTGAGGGCTATTTCCTATGACACACAGTTCTCAGGTCACCTATGGGTTAGTCAGGTCTCTGTGGGGGCTCTTCGTTCGGAGTTTTTGGACATTGAACAAAATCAGATTTCCTTTCTCTTTCTCCATAAGAGGCTATTCCGTTTACTGGTTATTTAATATGTCCGTGCAAGCTCCCTCTTCATAGCCTTTCCCCATCACAGCTTTACAAAAAAGGCATTAATAACTCCACTTTGCAGAGAGGAAGTCTGAGTCTCATGAGCTTCTGTGACCTGCTCAAGGTCACACAGCAAGTGAATGATGGCACTGGGGTCTTAGCTCCCCACTAGCTCCCACACCTGTGCCTCCTAAGATGTGCTGTGCATAGGCCAGGCTTCATATGCCTTTGGGCTTTGAAAAATTGTAAAAACCTTAACATTTAAACTGCTTTTTGGATGAAAGATTTGGAAAATTAAAAACCATACACTTCCCTGTCCCCTAATAGTAGATTGGCCAAACGTGCCATTTCTTCATGATCCGAGATTATCATTATAAGCTTTCATCATCATATTTCATCATATACAGGTTGGGGACAATCTTCTTCTATACACAATGCCCCAATTGCTATAGCTTTGAATATTTTTGCCTTTATATTTACTTTATCTTTTTTTTTTTGCTGAATTACTAAGTAAATTACAGACAGTGTGATTTATTATCTCTAAATATTTCAGTACATACCTCTAAAATGGCATTTTCCTATCTAACCACACTACCATGATCACACCTAACAAAATGAATGTCATCCAACAGTCCATCTATATTCAAATTTCCCCAATTGTCCCAGAAAAGTCTTTTATAGCTGGTCAAATGCTCTTTTGAAATTCTTGTCCACAGGAGAAAATAGCTGGTCATGTCTGCCAGGTAGCATCTGGGTGCACGTCCCCATGCAGGGTATCAGGAGAGGGCGTGACCCCAGTGAAAGCTCATCACCAAAACCTAAGAAAACCAAACTTCATCACCATCTATGAGATGCATATACAATCAGGCACTGGCTTTGCATGTCACAGGTACAAGTTAAATTTAATGTTTAAGACTCAGTGGTAGGTTTTCCCGTGGGCTTCATACTTCTTGTAGCCGGTGCTGACATGTCTAACTCCTCCCACTCCTGGAGGCATGGCTCATCTGGCCCTTGGGTGCTCAAAGTCACAATGAGGTGTCAGCCAGGAAAGTAAACGGCCTCTCCCCACAAGCTCTGAGTGCCCACAGGGAGGGGTTCAAAGGCTGCCCTCTAGGTAGGAGGTGCAGACGCTGCTGAAACCTCACCTGCTCCCCCAGTACAGTGACCAACCATCCTGGTTTCCCTTGGGTTGGAGAAACATGGGACTTTCAGTTTGAAAACCAGGACAAGCTGGTCACTCTACACCCCGAGGGTCCTCCGTTAGCCCCGCCTGGTGAAGTTCTTCCTTCTTATTTCGGCTGACATGTTCATCACGCCGCGGTATTTACTGAGCCCCTCTTACGCTTCTAGAGGAGGACGAGGAGAATGTACAAAGAAGCGGGGCGAGGGCTGATATTATTGACAACCACAACCCATGGTGTGTTCAGTGCTTCACAGAGTCACCCCCTGCCTTACCTCTGCTGGGGAGGCGGAGATGGCTCTGTCCTGCTCTCTAGCCAGTCTGCCATCTGTATGGTGGAGTTACTTGGGCAGCTTTTAAACATAACAGCTCTACCATCTCATTTCCCAAGAGTTTCTGATTCAGTTGGTCTGGGGTGAGGGTCTAGGCACGTCTATTTAAAAAAAAAAATGCTTCCAGGTGACCCTGGATACTCTTTTCCATGATTTCAGACTAGGCCTGTATGTTTCTCAATACAAAAGTCCAGGCAGCCAATCCAATTGGCACGTGAGAGAAAACTGATTTGCCCAACTGACGCCCAAGGTGGGGGCCCCTTCATATAGAACAAGTGTGACAGCCCAGTGGTGAGGCCTCGGGCAGTCTGGGTTTAGATGCCAGCTCTTTGCAAGCTGCCCAACCTCCTTCTGGCGAAAAGAGGGAATCCTTGGTCCTGCTGGCTCCTTGTCTAGGCACCCCCAGGGTAGCTCCTGCGGTCATTTTCAGACAAACTAGCTTTTCGCCCCACCCTGTCTTCTATGAAGAAGTGAAAGCCACAGAGGGTGCCAACCACAGAACACTGACACCCATGTCTTGAATAAAAGTTGGTAAAATATGACAAATGCTCACGAGAACATAATAAGTTCAGACAGTTTATACCAAGTACCAAATGAAGAGCTTCATTAGTAAGCAATGTAGGATTGATGACGCACAACTGAGCCCTTGGGGATGAGGTAGGCTTGGAAGGCTTCCTGGAGGAGGTGAAGCAAAGAGGAGAGGGCAGGTCCTGCTCAGAAAGAGAATGGACTGCCCCATCATCATAGTCATTTGGAGGAAAATAACACGGTTGTCACTTCATTTTCAGACTCTTGCATTTTAAAGTCACCAGCATTACCAGTGACTATAGCTTAGAGGTTAAGAGCACAAGCTCCTGAGATGAGCTTCCTGGGTCCAAGTCTGTCTTCCTGATTATGTAACCATGGGCAAGGTAGAATCGTTGTCTGTAAAACTGGAGTAACACTAAGATCTGCCTAATATGACTGCAGTGGTGATGATCAGATAACGCACACAGAGTGTACAGTACGGAACCCCCAATAAATGCTGGTGAGGGTTATTGCTATCATTATTAACCAGAGGCCTGACCAGTTACTATAATTACCTGGGTCATACTTCATCTCTCAAATTATTAAGGAAAGCTCTTGGTGAAATCATTACTCACAGAAGATGACTCACCATTACTGGAATAGGGGCACGGCTGACATTGACCTTCAAGGGTCACCATGCTTTGAGAATCATCAGCTTCACTCTAGATCCAATCTGGATGCAGCTTAATTCTGCACACAGTGGACAATAGGCTGATGTCTTCGTTTACTAGGACTATTATAACAAAATGCCACAGATCGGGTGATTGAAACAACAGAAATTAATTTTCTCATAGTTCTGGAGCTAGAAGTCCAAGATCAAGGTGTCTGCAGGTGCAGTCTCTCCTGAGGCCTCCCTCCCTGAAGAGCCACAGTTTAACATAATCGCCTCTTTAAAGACCCTGTCTCCAAACACAGTTACACACTGAGGTACTGGGAGTCAGGACTTCAACATATAAATCTGGGGGTGGGGACATGATCATCCCCCAATAGCTGAGTTCTGTTTTTCCACTCTGCTTCTGTTAATACAGAGCAGAGGGAGGTTCCGGGGGCTTGCCTTGTCTGCACAGGGAAAAACCCTGGAGTCCCTCAAGGGCACACAGCACTTGGTTCCACATGCCAGCCCGGCCCGCGGAGCCTATCTGAAGCATTAACAGGAGGCACCAGCCATCAACGGTGTTCAGTATAAACAAAACTATCACTTCCAAAGTGCTTTGGAGAAGTGAAAATGAGTTTTTAAATGTGAATCATTTGTTGAACACAGCCACTAATATGCACAGCCAATATTTCTCACTAATGGATGGGCTGAGAAATGAATTGACAGTCTCCCATAATGAAATATGTGT
>NW_017731424.1:3233568-3234549 GCF_001890085.2 Hipposideros armiger | reverse complement strand
ATTATTGACTATGTTCCCTATGCTGGAGGATGCTCTGACTGTGGGAAATAGAGGACCTGAAAACAGACTAAATGTAGTTTAAGCAGCAGTAAGGGCTATTTTTTCTCCACATGATCAAAATTCCAAAAAGAGCTGATTTTGGGGGGTTGGCTCAGTAACTTAATGGTGTCTGAACACTGAGTTGGTGCCTCTGCTATTGTTGGAGTTGGAAAGTCCACCTGGGAGGGCGAGGCATCATCCAGCCTCTCTCAGGGAGGAAACCCTTTCCAACACCCTCCATATGCTTCCCCTAATATCTCTGGACCCAGCTAGGTCCCATGGCTGCCAGTGGCTCACGAGCAGCTGGAAAGTGAGTTTCTGGCAGTTTCAGGTCTATTAATCATTGATCCAGGCTCCACCCGCAGGGAAATGTAGGCGGGGGATAGCTATTGGAGGGGCACCAAACACCACTGGTGCAGACTCTGTCATCTATAAGGATTTGAGAGCTAGCACCACATTTTTGCTCAATATACTTTAAATTTTCCCCTCAATATACTTTAAATTTTTTTTTTGCAAATGCATATATTTTCTTCTCCTTATCCCCCTACTAGGGACAATATGTATTAAATCATGCAGCACTGTCCCGCATGGGTATGTATGAAAATTTGGTGATAAATGTGGGTTACATATGCATACAAGAACAAGAATTAGCTTCACCGTCAAAGAAGCAAGATAACAGCATAAATAGCTAGAATATAAATGCCTTTATCCCTTTATTGAATCAGAGGATTAAGACCTGGGATCTGCTATTAATTCAAATGCTTAGCAAATCAGTCATCGCAGCGGTGAGAAATCCTAGCATCTCTTCCTGGTTCCTTTTATCATCAGGCAAGGAGTACGGCTTCAGACGGAAATGTATTGCTATCATGCGTACCAGAAAATGTGCAAAACGAGATATAGAAATAAGTAAAATATGGAAAACATTTCCAAGATTTTATAAAC
>NW_017731424.1:3230187-3231843 GCF_001890085.2 Hipposideros armiger | reverse complement strand
TAATTCTATGTTCTTACCTCTTCTAATTAGTCCTGCTGTCGGGATGATAGATGGGCACAGAGTGGCCAACGAACAAGCTATTTTGCTGATAAAGCTAGGAGCCATGTGGCCCAGTCTCAGAGGAATATCACATTCGCATAACACATTGGAGCAACCCATGCAGGGGATTTAATTTTATTCAGGCCTCTGTCAATGTTCACGGGGCTCCACGAGCAAAGTTCATTGTGAGTCTTCATAACTTCTCTGTTTTCTTCTCCTCTCTGCCACCCCCAAATGCCCAGGGCTTTCTCACTTTCCTCTGTCATAAGTGTCCTCTTCCTCATCCTTATAGTCCTGTCCCGGCCACTTTACTCGCTTGTCCCCCTACCATGACCCATTTGACCAGTTCCCTCTTTTCCTTCCCCATGAAACTACCTGGGGAGTATGTCCCGTCCAATCTCTTCTCTCAGGAGGATTTGCATATATTTTGTCCCTTCTGCTCTCAGAAACCAGAGAGAGGGGGCAGGGACAGGAAAAGCCAAGTTGGCAATTCTGAAACCGCTATATGTAAGGGAAGAATGAAGTCTGAAAATGCCCACACTTTAAAATCTGTGTGCCCTCTCACACCAAGGGATATACTGGCCCATGCCTGGCATCCCTGAGTGCCCCTGGTGCCCAGGAGCTGTCAATCTGCCATCATCGGTACAGTGGGTGCCGTTCTGAATGGGTTGCCTCTGCAGTGATATTACAAATGGAAGGTACTGAGGGAGGGGATGCCCATGGATGAAATGGAAGTTGCTTTGCCCCCTTAGGCTGGCATATACAGCCGAATCCATGACTAGCGCTGACGAGGCCNGTATGCAAGTTACAAAGGCACTTTGGTGCATGGAAACTATCTCAGTCTACATAACGGCTTGCTGGATTGTTCGGTCAGGCTCAAGAGGCTGCAGCTACCTTGGAACAAATAAACACTCAGATTGTGTGTCCCATGAATGGCAGTGAGCAGTACACCCTCCAAAATGGGATGGACTCAAAGGATGCCAACTCATCTGAAAAGTGCCAATTTTCACTCAGTAAACCAGGTATAAATGTGCTGTATAATAACACCCAATCTGTCATGGCCATGTCACAATTTGATAGCTCCTCTATTAGTCAAAGACTTCCAAGACTCAAAACATCTACCTGTCATTCTTTTATTATTTGTGAAGCAAGATACATGTAGTTGTTAACAAAATGTGTGGTTTTTTTTCTATGGAAAATCACCTGGCTGTGAAGTGAAAGCTTTTTTGAATGGGTGACAATCTATTGCTTGAGAGTGAAATGTTCACCTACTAGAATAATAGGGTTGTTCTAAGAAAGGCCCTTAATATATATAGCACCTATGTGAATGGCCTGGCTTTAAAGATAAAGAAACTGAGGCAGTAAAAGTTGAAATAATTCACATAAGAGCACACACAAAGCTAGTAGTTAAAATTGTCCTATAGTCTGTTATTACCAATATATTGTATTGGTAATATACAATATGTTTTTCCTGTCAGATGTTCTAAGATTCCCAATTCCTATGATATATTCTTACTCAGATATAATGCTCATTATAAGGATATCTAAAGTAGCTACTAAAAAGTACTATAATGGATTGACTTTGATTGGAACAGCACTGGATTTCCAAGGTTCTCT
>NW_017731424.1:3215152-3226286 GCF_001890085.2 Hipposideros armiger | reverse complement strand
TGCACTTAATTAACTAAATCTATTATAGATATGAAGAAGCACAGGAGAACATGTTCATTATTTGCCAGGGACTCTCTCGTTCTTTGGTTGAGATTCTTTTAGCTACAAATATCAGAAACCCACTTCAAATAAGCTCAGAGTGAAATTTATTGGAAGGATACTGCAGTAGCACCTTCTAAAGTCAAAGAAAAAGCCAAGGGACCCAGAATTCAAGAAAGAGAGGAACAAAGCAGAAACCTTTACGGCTCGAGTTTGGGGGCTTTTATTCTAGAGCCTTGTCAGGCGTATCACTCAGCTCTCTGCCTATTTGCATTGTCTCAACTTCAATTCTGGAGAACGAGGCACTGAGTGGTCCAGTTTGGGTCAGGTGTCCACACCTGCTCCCATCACCTACGGCTGGGAGAGCAGAGTATCGTTATAGAGCCATGGTTCCTGGGGGTCCGTGGCTGTGTCTATGTAGGGGTGTGTTTTGTGTAGACATGTTTATGTGTGTGTGAAAAGTGTAGTGGCGGAGGTGGGTACTCTTCAGGGATCTGTGGCTGGACTGACACTCCCAAATGTCTTCTCCACACACACTTTTGTTCCAGAGGAATAGAAACTTTCATTATTCTTACATTTTCATGCTATTGTCCCTAGACCACTTCGCTTCTCTGGATTTTGGTACCCTAACCAGAAGTTGCATAGATGACACCTAAGCACAGTTGGAGCTTTAACAATCATCCCAATAATACTTCATGCAGACTTGGGGAGTTTGTCTCNGACTTTGCTTAAAGTCTCCATGCTAATAAAGAACCAAAATGAAACTAGAACAGAAACAAACAAAGCAACGATTATTTACTGAATGCCTCCTATGGGCCAAGCATTGTTCTAGGCATCTGAGATATACTGGTAAACAAAACAGATAATGTACAATGTTGGTGAATAAAGAATTTATTGTATTAAAATATTGGAATTTACATGTTAAGAATTAAGTATATGCAACACATCTGGTAAGAGATCTCATTCTAGAGGGAGAGACAAACAACAGACATAAAGGCATTATAGAGAGATTTAGAAGGTAATGAGTAGAGTAGGTTAAAAGGGGTCAGAAGTATTGAGGTGGAGGCGGATTGTAAATTTAATTAGGGTGGTCGGGGTAGGCCTTACTGAGAAGGTGATAGTGGGCAAAATCTTGGGTCTGTAAAGGAAGAGTGTTCAATTAAAAGCTGGTGCCTAGGGCCTACGGCAGGAACATGGCTGCCATGTTCAATGGATGGAGGAGGCCAGTGGGCTGGAGCAGAGTGAGCACGTAGAGGATTACAGGAGATGAAGTTAGAGAGGATATAATGGATGATGACCTGGAATACATAAAGGCTGTATTCCAGGCCTCTCACTCCAAGTTCAGGTATGTTTTTACTGTATTACCCAAAGAAATCAGGAAGAAATCAGAAATCTATACATCAAGAAGTGGTTATTTCAGTTAAATATAAAGACAGAGTCCAAAGTTTACCCCGGGCTATCGATCCATCCACATGAGAAAGTCTGGATGCCATTTCAATTCTAATTATTTCCACATCCCATCATGTTGAAGCAAGCTATGCACTGTGGGTAAAGCACTAGTCACTTCTGGGTAACTTTTAATGAGCACGACCTACAGTCTGCATGCATTTTCCCCGATCGCGAAGAAGCAGGTTTAAATCTGAAGGGAAAAGTAGGAAATATTTTGAAGTCTCCCCATCAGTCTTTATTTAGAATAGCATTATTGAGACCTTCAGTGTTCTTCCCTGTGCATTACTGGTCTGAACTTATTCCTTTCTACATTGCCAAAGACAGAGGGAAGCACGGTTTAACAGGAGCTAGAAATTGTGATATGTGACCTTCGTTTGAATTTCATTTCCCCCAGGGAAAGAGTTTGGAGGCATACAACTTGCTTTATGAGGGTGATAACAAATTGGCAGAATATTCTAGCTCATAATGACAGTTGGGACGGAATGACGCGCGTGTGCTTGTTGGAGAGAAAGGCGTTTCTGCACAGGCCCCAAAGGAGAGACAGAAGCGAGTTTGCTCGGAGCTGGTATCTGGGGAGAGTGGCTGCCTCCTGGCTGTAATGCGTTTTCCTCTGGGGTTGGGAAGCCCCTGTTGAGCCACCATGCAGGTAAACTTTAAATAAGCATTCCTACACTAGGCACAGGAGCTGTCACCCTCTGAATTGACTTGGAAACTCATGACAGCCCTAAATGCCAGTCACAGCACACAAATTCCAAGTTATTCTGCTGGAAAGGAAAGTTTATGGGACAAGACACAGGCAGGGCGGACATAGTTTTTAAAGCTTACTCTTCAGTATAGATAATTTACAAACCTCATCCTACATAAAAGTCTAATCTTTTCTTTTGGGAGCATGGGCTTTGAATGCCAGTTGTTAGCTTGTGACCTTGGGCACATTTCTAAATTCTTTGTAATTCTGTTTCCTCGCCTTTTCTTTGACAAACTGTTGTAAAAATTAAATGGGATAAAGTATATAACATGCCTAGTCAAGTGTTTGATACAGAGTTGGTGATTGGTGGCTATTATGATTACAAAAGGCCTACAGTAATTCCTTGGTTTGCGAGCATAATTCGTTCCGGAAACTTTTATTGCAAGACATCACTTGTTTACCACGTCAAAATGTATTGGAAATGTTTGCTCGTCTTGCAGAACACCCGCAAACCAAGTNCAGTCTGCCTGGTATTAGCTGGGTGTATGTGTGGACAGCCTCAATAACAGTAATAAGAGCAGCTGTAATGATTTCCTGCTATATGCGACATGCGAATAAGCTCTTTACATATGTTTTTTTCATTAAATCAGTCCCATCTCCCTACGACGCAGTTCCCCCTTATTAATCCCATTTGTTCATGAGAACATGGAGGCTCTGAGGCCAAGGTTATATATCATAAAAGCTGCTCCAGAGAAGCAGAAACTGAGGTTTGTAGCCACACCTGCCCAACTCCAAAGCCCCTGTGAGTTAAATCCCTATGCCACACTGTCCCTGCACGGTGCAATTTTTGATGTGAAAGACACCCCAATGTGACATACTCCAGCATGGCTGGTCAGGGGGAGGGGAGGAAAAAGAGGGGGTCATCAGAGCAGCAAATCCAGGAAGTTTATTTCCAATTTAGTGTTGTTCCTCCCCCTCCCCCCACCAACCTAATACAGTACTGGAGAGAAGCCACACACAGGCAGTCTGTCACCCTCGATATTCAGAGAAAGGTCCTGCTGCCAGCTGTAGGAGAGGAACTCTAAGCAAAATGACAGCTATTGTTTCAAATTCTACCACAGACGCCATTTCATTCTTGCAAAAGACTATGTTTGTTTTCAGAGACACCTTTGAGTCTTTAAATAGACACTGGCCTTCATTCAGTCAGCCCGTGCTTGTCTCCTGGTCTCCTCACGGTGAATTCAGAAAAGTGAAAGGACCAGGGCGGGGTCTGGTTAGAGAAGAATGAAGCCAGTGAGCGGTCCCTGTCAGGCTGAAAGGAGGCCATGAGGAGGACTAAGAGCACTAAAGCCATGCCTGGGAGGGTCCTCCAGACACAAGGAAGATGCTGGCGTCATCAGGATGATGCTTCTTCTATGCCCAAATCCTCCCTCCTCAGACACGAGCTTAATGTTCACAAGTCAGTACCCAGTCTCACCTCCTGGGCTCTGCCATTCAAAACCCAAAAAGGCTGAGTGATCACTGGCTCTGGATTGTGCACCTTTCCTTGCTTCCTTTGACAACCAGTCGCTCTGGCATCTACCTGCCCTCCCCTTGTGAGCCTCACCTCACCTCTAGGACCAGTGAAAGATGCTCAATACAAGTTAATTGTTCAATGCTCAGAAAATGTCAAGTGTTCCTGTGTTTGCATTTCATCAAAAGAAGAAGTTTATAGAATTTGCATCCAGAATATAGTGATTTATAAGGATGAATGTATAGATGTATTGTATACAAGTATTATATTCAAGGGCAAGACAGTGGAAACAGCTTAAGAGTTCAACAAAAGGAAAATGAATAAAGACATCATGGTACATTCATTATATGCAACTATCAAAAATGATAATCTTGAGCAATGGTTTAGCAATATGACTGTCAGGAACCATGAAGAGTCTGAGATTTTACTCCCCCTTGTAAGTTAACAAGTCAGCCATAGTTTCATGGATGTTGGCAGAAGATACAAGACTCCTGAGTCCAAGACAAAGGACTTTATTACTCACAGCAATAGCAGTAGCCAGAGTAAAAGAATTTTTTCCCCCCTGACAGTTTCTCAAACTCTAATTTCCAAAGGATGACAATGAAGAGGTCCAGGAGACACCTGCATTGACATCATACAGTGGGTTGCATTTTAGGAGGGAAATCTAAGCTTGGGGAACCTAAATCTTTTATAACAGGCAATAAGCACTCCTCTTTGCTCCAGTGAGAGATACTCTCTCTGTCCTCCAAGGCTGTTGTATAAATATCCTTGAACAGATAATCTGGGCCTAAGGTAGAAAGTGCCCTGCTGGAAAGATGGGCAGAAATGTGAGAGACTCATTGTTTCCCAGCAAAGATAAAATACTGACAATATATTGTTTACTGAAATAAAGCAAATGACAGAACAGCTCAACTTCATTTTTATAAAATATTTAAATTTGTGTATATAGATACACAGAAATGTACAAAAAACATTCATCCAGATATCAATATAAGAATTTTTTTGTTATAAGTTCAAACTTTTCTAGGGAACATAGATTACTTGGGAAATTAAAATTTTAAAAACTTAGAAAGTGGCTCTCAAATGTCTATTTAATAGCTGAAAGATCCCCTAGAATTTTTCTGCTGACTTCATGTGGACATGTAAAATGCAGTGTCTGATCACATGTTCAAGGAGATAAATACACGTTTAATATTTTTATGCGTATTCAAAGACCCACCTGTTGACATGGCAGCTAGGGGGTTGTTGACAGTTATTGACATTGTTTAAACCTCCTTAAACAATGCAAATCACGTTCACATCAACGCTGCCTGTGAATTTTTATTTTCCATGAGCCCACGCTACTTCCTGCCTGCCTGAGTAGCAAGCATAATGCAAGTGTATTAAATAGAGGTCTGTCTCTCTCTTACTCAGTTTTGCCAAATGTGGTAGAAATGTTTAGAATCTTCTTCATATGTATATTGACTGCAGAGCATAAATGTGAATAGATTCTCCAAAGTAAGCTTTCTTTTTCTGCATGCATTTGCTCCATATGATTGTATGTCTTACGGATTGCTTTATAGTCACCGTTATGCNATCCATCCACATGAGAAAGTCTGGATGCCATTTCAATTCTAATTATTTCCACATCCCATCATGTTGAAGCAAGCTATGCACTGTGGGTAAAGCACTAGTCACTTCTGGGTAACTTTTAATGAGCACGACCTACAGTCTGCATGCATTTTCCCCGATCGCGAAGAAGCAGGTTTAAATCTGAAGGGAAAAGTAGGAAATATTTTGAAGTCTCCCCATCAGTCTTTATTTAGAATAGCATTATTGAGACCTTCAGTGTTCTTCCCTGTGCATTACTGGTCTGAACTTATTCCTTTCTACATTGCCAAAGACAGAGGGAAGCACGGTTTAACAGGAGCTAGAAATTGTGATATGTGACCTTCGTTTGAATTTCATTTCCCCCAGGGAAAGAGTTTGGAGGCATACAACTTGCTTTATGAGGGTGATAACAAATTGGCAGAATATTCTAGCTCATAATGACAGTTGGGACGGAATGACGCGCGTGTGCTTGTTGGAGAGAAAGGCGTTTCTGCATAGGCCCCAAAGGAGAGACAGAAGCGAGTTTGCTCGGAGCTGGTATCTGGGGAGAGTGGCTGCCTCCTGGCTGTAATGCATTTTCCTCTGGGGTTGGGAAGCCCCTGTTGAGCCACCATGCAGGTAAACTTTAAATAAGCATTCCTACACTAGGCACAGGAGCTGTCACCCTCTGAATTGACTTGGAAACTCATGACAGCCCTAAATGCCAGTCACAGCACACAAATTCCAAGTTATTCTGCTGGAAAGGAAAGTTTATGGGACAAGACACAGGCAGGGCGGACATAGTTTTTAAAGCTTACTCTTCAGTATAGATAATTTACAAACCTCATCCTACATAAAAGTCTAATCTTTTCTTTTGGGAGCATGGGCTTTGAATGCCAGTTGTTAGCTTGTGACCTTGGGCACATTTCTAAATTCTTTGTAATTCTGTTTCCTCGCCTTTTCTTTGACAAACTGTTGTAAAAATTAAATGGGATAAAGTATATAACATGCCTAGTCAAGTGTTTGATACAGAGTTGGTGATTGGTGGCTATTATGATTACAAAAGGCCTACAGTAATTCCTTGGTTTGCGAGCATAATTCGTTCCGGAAACTTTTATTGCAAGACATCACTTGTTTACCACGTCAAAATGTATTGGAAATGTTTGCTCGTCTTGCAGAACACCCGCAAACCAAGTTACTCACAATCCAAGGTTTTATTGTATATTAAAATAGAACTTAAATAATTTCTCAGCCCAGAAATGCTAACTATAGAATTGGTCATTTTTTCTCCTGAAGCTTTTTTTTCCCTACACATCAAAATCAAGATGTTAGCATCACAAAGAGGTGGTGATTATGAGGTACAATGAGTGTCTTATCTTATGTCAAAATCCTAATATAAATCACAAGCCTTTCCTTCCCTACAAAAGGGCAAACTTCTCATTTATAATCCAAGAGAATTTCGTATTTGGCAGCAAGAGGCCACATTCAACTTCTGGGCATGACAGTTTGTATTAGCAAACAATTTCTGATTTCCAAAGGGAAAAAGCAAGAAATTTTAGCAGTGCTTCTTGCAATTCTAAATAATATTTATAAGCCAGTGGGAAATTTTCTAGAATATATAGGGAATTATTCATATTCAATAAGAAAAAGACAAACAACCCAATTAAAAAATGGGAAAAAGATTTCAATAGGTATCTTGTAAAAGAGGAAATCAGATGGTTAATAAGCACACAAAAGGGTGCCCAATGCCATTACTCATTAGGATAAACAAATGAAAACCCTCAACAAGATAGGACTACACACTTACCAGAATGGTTAAAGTTAAAAAGACAATACCAGGTGTTGACAAGGATATGGAGCAACTGGAACACTTGCATACATTGCTGTATAAGTTAGTCTAATTGCTTTGGAGAACTGTTTGGCATTTTATACCAAAGCTAAACATAGCCTGCCTTATTACCCTGCAATTCTACTCGTAGGTATGTGTTCAAGAGAAATGAGTGTATATGTGGACAAATAAATACACAAAACTATTCATAATATCCCCAAATTTGAAATAATTCAGAAGTCCATCAACAGGAGAATGGAAAAATAAGCAGTGGTATAGTTATATTTGGTGAAGCAATCGGAATAGTGTTTACCTCTCGGAAGTGACATGACCAAGGAGGAGCACGAGGCAACTCTCTGGGGTAATGGAGCTGTTCTATTTCTTGATCCGGGTCAGAGTTGCATGGGTTCATGATATATTCAAAGTCATTGAGTTGTCCACTTAAGAATGGAAAGGAAAAGAGGGAGAGGAGGTGGAGGAGAGGAATGGAATGAGCTTCCCAGGGCTGAACGTGTTCAGGCAGAGTATAGATAACTATTTGGAACGTCATAAANAAGAAAGAAGCTATAGTACTATTTTTGGCATTCAATTTTCTAGTTCCGGACATACTTCTGTTTTTACAACTTTAGAGGGAAAAGTATCTATAACATCGCTATTAAATCGCCGCCCTCCTGCTTTTCCAAATGAAAGTGATACTTTGATTAATGAATAAAGTGTGATGCTCTTCCATCCTCTGGGGGTGAGAGGAAGTTAAATTCTGGTAAGAAGAGACCAAAAGCCACATTTCTAGGAGTGAGGCAAGCTCTGAGAACAGATGAAGCTCCCTGTTTGCAGGCCATGTGGGTGATCTTGGGGTCCTGCAGTTATTAATAGATTGTAGGGTGCCTTTTAGTGTTCCCATCCACCAATGATCCGTCTGTGAACAGGTGCATCCACTTTGGAAAAGAGTTTGGCATTTCTATTAAATTTAAGGATACACATAGTTAGTGACCCACAAACATTTTCACTAGAAAAACACCCTGGGCAAACTTTTGCACCAGGATACCAGCACACAGGAGCAAGACTGAGGCTGGCAGTGAAATGTAAACAACCTGAATGTCCACCAATGGATGGGTGGTGAATGGATAAATTCTGTCATTGTCACCCAAAGGAATACTACAGTGATCAGAAGGATAGACTACAGCTACACACATCTACATGAATGAATTTCACAAACACAATGTTGAGTGAAAGACACATGTCACAAGAGAACACATACAGTAGGACTCCATTTATATAAAGTTCTAAAGCGAGAAAACAGAGCTATATTGTTTAGAGATGCACAGAAAGTGGTTAAAACTATGAAGAAGGCCAAGGAAATGATTAGCACAAAAATCAACATATTGGGTTTGATTAGGAGAGGGCCCACAGGTTTGGGGGGTAGACAGGTAATATTCTGTTTCCTGGCCTGGGTAGCATTTGCAAACNGGAACCGAGACACCGCTCCTCTATCTGTCTCCAGGCCCACATGCAGATAAGCCCACATACGAGTACCCAGCGACCCCTGTGAAAGGGTCATCGACCTCCAAAGGGGTCGTGACCCACAGGTTGAGAACCGCTGCTCTAAATGAAACTAGATAAAAGATAAAGTGAGAAGATGATAGAGAATAGCCAGGGCAACTTTATGATTGTACAACCAGCAGAGATGTAGTAAAACAATAAGTGATACTCTTCTGTTTCCTTTACTTGACAAAAGAGGGTCCATTCATTCATCTACTCAGAATTCAATGAACACTTACTATGTGCTAGGCATGCTGGACCCACAGGAGGTATTTCTGTCTCATTTCTGTAGAGCATACTTCTTTATACCTTTTTTCCTGCGTCTTCACCCCAGAATGAAAACAAAAAGCTATTTACATCCAAGAGCATGTTACTGTCTGCAAGAGGTCTCTTCTCGAACTCTTAG
Organism: Hipposideros armiger; assembly: GCF_001890085.2. NCBI lineage: Eukaryota > Metazoa > Chordata > Mammalia > Chiroptera > Hipposideridae > Hipposideros > Hipposideros armiger. The sequence goes on along the minus strand of NW_017731424.1, from coordinate 3,217,258 downwards.
TGTGTGCCTCTTCCCCAAGCTTCACAACAAGCCCTCCCACTGTGTGCCTACTCTATCAGTCCTAGGGGACAGTTCTTTGGTATTTGGTGATAAGAGAGATTCTGGGATCACTGAGGTATTCAGTGCTATATACTGTTAGCATCAGGACAGGCTGCAGAATTCAACACTGCTTTAATTTTCCACCCATCTCTTAGGAGCCCAGCCCTCTGCACATTACTCATGCTTCCTCCTAAAGCTGTCAGGAGATGTTTGCAGTCAGGACCTTCCTTTGGACATCAGTCAAATATGCAAAAGCTGAAAATAAATAATATGTTCTGGAAGAGAGCTTCTGTTCTCTGTGAGATAAAAAAGAAACTATGAAACTTCTACCTAGACTTGCCTTTTAGGCATAGAAAAACATTGACAATATTTTTCCTCTATTTCATACAGGTTCTTCAGAATCAAACATATATTGCTTTCTATCTTTGTCTCAAGTGTAATACACTCATAAGACCAATAATTCCTACCATTAATATCAGACCTCTAGTTTTTTTTAATTATTATTAGTTTCAGGTGTACAAAACTATGCAATAGTTATGGTTTTCACCTCACAAAGTGACAACTCCCCTCCCCCAATCCACTGAGATAACATAAGTTGGTAACTTCAATTTTGCCAAAGGGATAGGAAAGACAGTTTGGGGAATATAATCAATAATGTTGTAAATATTTTTTAGGGGGCCAGATGGACCCAAGTCTTGTTAGGGAGCCCACTTCATGGATGGGATAGAGGCCTGACCACTGTGCTGTCCATCTGAAGCCGCCATTGAATAATATATGTCAACTATAATTTAATATATATACAGACCTCTAGTTTTTGTATTTCTACTAATTTTTACATAACAATTTTAAAATGCAATAAATCGCACAAGCACACACTGATGTAGAAAGACAGCACCCGAACCCAACTGATGGTTGGCAGGCAATGCCACCACACTTAGTTCCCACCTGGTAATTTATCAAGCACGCAAACAATGGAATATTACATGGCCATTAAAAATAACAAAGTGATGTGCAGGTACATACACAGAAAAAATCTTTACAATTTACTATTAAATAAAAAGATGCTTATACAACAGTGTTTATAGGAAGACCCCATTTTAGTTGTATACTTTCCATATAAGATATAAAATCCTGAACAATTACTGGGTACCAGGTACTGATTTAAGACTCTATGCATATTTATCTCATTTGTTCCTCCTAAAATACTGTAAGGATGGTACTGTTTTTTACAGATGAGAAAACTGAATTAAACAAAGTTGAAATGAACTCTCCAGATCACATGGTCAGTAAGTGATGGCATTGGGCTGTAAGTCCAATTACTCTGACGTTGGGCCTCTGTGTTCCTTGCCACCAGCTGTCCTATACAAACCTATGGAAACTTTAAGGTAACATTGACATTGGTTGTTTCCTGAAATAAGTAATTTTCTTCTTTTAATTTATCTGTAATTACATATAGTAAAAGTCATATAAGCATATATATCTTTACAATGATTGTCTACATTGGAAAAGTAAACAATTAATGGTAACTGAAAAAAACAATACAGTCTGAGAAAGGACTTCTAAAAATCTCTATTTCTGCCTATTGTGTTCTCAGATGCATTTCTGGGCCACTGTGCCATGCTATTCATCTGCCTGTAATCTTCTTAAATACTCCAAGGTCTAATTGTTTAGTTGCTTAATGAAACTGATTCCCTTTGAGATTCTCTAACAAGCTTAATAATGCCTTTCAAAAAAAGAGCTGAGTAACCCGTTAAGTGGAATTACATAAGCATGACTATTTGCCGTTATAAGTCAGTTTTGATATTCTCAGACTTCGTAATTGGTTGTGCCTTTTTCAGACTCGGGGGCAAATGAACATCTCGTACTTCTCAGTTTGTCAGCAGAAAAGAAAATCATTGTAAAGCTTTGCTTCCTGATATGTGTTTCATTGTTAGTGTTGGAAAACATACACTCTCAAGTGCTGAACAGACACTTTTACAAAAGGTCACCGTGACCATTGGAAAATGAACTGGTACATAGAACTCCATTCATCTTAGCAGTTCAATTAATCTTACAGTTTCAGGGTGT
>NW_017731424.1:3210059-3213312 GCF_001890085.2 Hipposideros armiger | reverse complement strand
AAGCTGTGCAACCTTAACAAGTTACCTGGCTTCTCTGAGCCTCAAAAGTTTCTTTTGTAAAACAGAGACAAAGATACTATATATAAATACCAGACATTCCACTGGGAATGAGGTAATTCATGAAACGTTTACCTTCACATAGTGAAGGCTTGGCGCTCATTAAGTGACCAATACGTAAGATTAACAAAGAGAAGGAAGAAGAGGAAGAATAAGAGGCAGCTCATAAGCAACAGAAGAGGGAAGGGGACGAAGAGAAGGGGATGATAATGGAGAAGCTGGAAACGGACCCTCTGCCACCAGGTGGGAAAAGTGCGGATGGATGCGGAGAGGGAGAGGTGCTCTCTGGTACAGAGGGCAGGAGGGGAAGCTCCGGAGAGACGTTTCCAATTTCCGCCACAAACAAGGCATGGTTTTCTTCACAATAGCAGGAAGGGGACAGTTAGGAGAGAGAGACGAGGGTCCAGGACTGCCGCTGTGAAACAGGTGTTAAGACTCCCCAAGAGATAAGCGAAGAGGTTACAGAAAAGCCACAAGGGTCCATTTGAAGTACAGAGGCAAGTCCAAGGCCAGAGTTCAGGTTAGCACAGAGCAGAAGCGCCAGGGGGAGAGGATAATGGAGCGGAAACAGTCAGTCTGTCTGCCTTTCCTTCTCTTCCTTCGCCTTTCATCTTCTTCCTTCCCTCCCCCGCTTCCTCCTTCTCTCCATCCTCTCATTCTTTCTGCTTTAAGGGGTAATAAGCTGTGAAAAGTATTCTTAATTGTTTCTTTTTCAGTGTTTTCTCCCTTCCTGTGAGACTCAAAGGACTGAGGTCCCAACGATAGGCGCTTGTGCACACACTGAGCTCTCCTGAAGCAGGAGCTATATAAAGGGAGAGCACAGCTGTAATAAGTGGCGGCAGTCTCACAGTGTTAACATGATGGGATGCAGCCTGGAAACGGATCCCACAGCCAGCGACGCTTATGGACCTGAAAGAAAAATGTAAATCTAATTGGAAATCTCTCCCAGCCTTGTATCTACATGCACTATTTACTCTGTTTGGGGGCTGTCTTTGTGACTAGGTATTGAAATGCAATCACTGTCTCTTTTTAGGCTACCTGAAGCAGTATCATTTTGCTCAATCAAAGCATAGAAATAAAAGTTTAAAAAAAATGACTTTACATATCATCTAAAATATCTTTGAATGAATTTATCATTGTATTGAAGAAACATTTCATGTGAACCTACTACATGCTAGGGGTTGTGCTTTCAATAGGGATTAAGCTTCATGGTTCCTATAGTCACGGACCGTCACGCTTCTTAGGAGAAATTTCAATTCTGGACAACATAGCAAATTAACATAAGCTGTTGCCTCTCTTCCTCAAACCCAACTTTAGAGATTTTAGGAACAAAAGCAGGAGATAGCACTTTACATCAAAACCATGAAGAAAACATGGGAAGACAAGGTGGTTGAGTCCTTGTGTAGAAGGAACGTGACCACCTACGAGAAGGCAGCCCAAGGNTGAATAATTTCATTTGATGCTTATAACACTCTGAGGTTATATTATTAATACCTGTTAATGTGTTATTGTTTTCATCTCAATTTTATAGGTTCAGGGTTGTAAAGCTAGTAAGTTATTTAGTCCAGGGTTTGTGACTATAAATCTGTTATTCTCCTCCTAGTGTCTCTTAAAATATTCCCCCAACATCTAATGGCTAATTCTCTACTTCAACTGAATGTAGATGTTAGTTCAGTTCCTCCAAAAGCAGACACCAAGAAGGGGTTAGCTGTGCAAGACACACCTGTGGGAGCCAAAAGGTCGCTGTGCAGGTCTGACGCCTGTGAATGAGATGGGAGGAAAAAACATGGGGTGGCAGAGCCTTAGACCACAATACAGTCCCAAGAAAGTTTCGGCAAGACCGGTGGGGAGTTCTCAAGCTGAAGTCACTGTAAGCGGAGTCGTGCCTCTTGCAGGAATGGGTCTGCCTCAGTGTCCCTGGGAGCAGCCCAAGACAAGTGAAGTGTGGCTACAGCAAACTCCGGCCAGGCTCAGGGCCAGCTCCTGGGGCTGTCAGTCAATTCTGCTTTCCATAGGAGGCAATCTGAGAGGCCTTCTCTGGACTACGCTCTACCCTATGTTCGTGAATAAAACGTGTTATGATATTTATCCAGGAGAGGCATTTGAGAAAAGTAACAACATGAAGGAAAGAAGATCTTTCTTTGCTGTTCTCAGCCAAGAATGCAGTGGTGGGATTGGAGGGCGAGGGGGGTGATACTTGCAAATTGCCCATCACTGTGCGAATCTGGGAGGAGCCTCCTGCTGAAGGACTGAAGTCTCACCTCACCCTCACCCACCAGAGACTCCGGCGGAGTTCATTTGTGTGGTCGGACTCTAGGCAACAGCACTTGGGATAAACTCAGCAGTTGAGCTGATTTTTCTCTCCTTGATGAAAATTTAAAGGAAGATCCCAGCTGTGCTGCTTCCTTTATGTCTCCCCGTAATAGCCTTGAACAGTGGGGAGAAAGAGGCTGTGGATGTCTGAGTGTGGAACTAATTGAAAGTATCCACTGAAACTAATGACACTTAATGGGGATGGAATATGCATCCCAGAATTCTAAGACGTTTGGCCCGGCTGATGAGAAGAGGAGTTTACACCCGCTGCATCTGGGTTTTTTGTGACCCACTCATTTCTCAACTCCTTTTACTCTGTCTTTGATTTCTGTTTCTCTACTAATTCCTTTCTGGGAGTCAGGGATGCCCTCTTGTGCAGCCAATGTAACAGCCTACATCCCCACCTGTCTGTAAGGTGCTCCTGCTGGCTTCCACCTCCCTTCTTCTGCCTCTGGCAACTTCCTCGATGGCTGCATTTTCCTGTCTGCTCTCTGCTTCTTGGTAACTCCTTTCTCTCTCCTTCACGCACATCTCATCTTCCTCTTCTCCCCAAATTTAGGGATTCTCAAGGCTCTGCCCTCAGCCTTGAGTGCTTAAAAAGTGCTAGCTATCGTGGTTATGCTTTAAAATCTAAGAGATTTTAGACTTTCTTGAAACATAAGTACTGGTAGGTAAGGTAATGGCCACACCTACCTGCACCTGACCAGAGCCGTGAGTAGGGACAGTCCCTGTAAAGTGTGACATCTCCATTTTCACACGAACCCCACCAACGGGTTTCCTCTCCAGCGTGGGGCTGCCCAGTCTCTTGACGCATTTCATGTCTAATAGTGGCCTTGGTGGTAATTTTTGGTTTCTCTTTCTCCCTCATGCCCTGCCCACCTTT
>NW_017731424.1:3207970-3209333 GCF_001890085.2 Hipposideros armiger | reverse complement strand
CCCCAGCCCCACTAGACAATGCCTGATGCTCTAGCTGGTCTGTGGTCTCCTTCTCAGCTGCCTCACCCACCTGTCCATGGTCACTTTCTCCCGAGTGTCAGAGTAACATGTGTGCTTCCCATCCTCCTATGTGTCTGCTCCTGGGAGAATGTGTCTTTGATTTCATTCGCCATCGCGTACTGCTGTGCAGAACACACATCTCACTGAGTACATTGCTCAGGAAGCGGCCACTAAGGTTTGGTTCTGTGTTTACAAGCACCACTCTTAGACCCAAAGAAAGATCCCTGAAAAGGAGCCCCTTGGCGCCAGTGGTGGTCCCATGAACATAGACCTCATTTTGGCATCCCAGCTGCGAGGGTCTGATGTCTCTGAAGAGGGGCAGGAGACCAGGGTGGTTATGCGAAGGGCACGTCGGGGTCCTAACGTGAGTAGGGTTTAGGAGAAGAGGCTCTGAGATAGGGCAGCTCTGCTTCGAGTCCTCCCATTTTGCCCTGGAATAAGTTACCCAACCCTTCTAAGCCTGATATGGCAAAAAGGAAGAATGAACCACATGAAACGATACATGTCAGGGCGAGGCACAGTAAGTATCTAGGGTGATACCACTACCAGGTGGTGATAAATGTCTGTTGGGGGCACAAATCTTAGAGATTATAATGGTCTGTGGCCTTCCAAAGGGTCACAGTACATAAACAGCTATTTAGTACATGTGTGGTATTAATATTTCATGGGGAGAGGTCGTTAGGAAAACACTATCTTAAAAGGCTCCGTATGGGGGAAGGGCATAATAAAAAAAGGCGGAGCAACACTGGACCGGAGCTTGATGACTGACGCAGAGCCTCGTTTCCCTGTCTTTGTCCCAGAGCCTGGGCTCCGCTCCCCCTCCGCATGCAGGCAGGTTCCACGGAGCACTCTGCAGTAATGAGCTTGCCGTGTCAGGCTCCGGGTTTCACATCTCTCTGTGTTTCTCGTTTCACAAACCGATGACCCATGAACCAGCGGCAAAAGCACTTACTTTGAACCTGATGAATTGTAGCCTTTCTAGGGTTTATTTCCAGCCCTTCACCCACATCCTTCACTTGGTCTTGTATTATGCTCTTTAGCTTGTACCCTTCTGTGGGTTTTTTTTTCCCTCTTCCTGAACCTTATTTTGATTGTTCTTAAAATCACCTTTGAAAAACACCCACAAGGACTTACCCTCTATTTTGAGAGTATTGCCACAATGCAAAACTGCCTGCTGAGTAAAGGGAGTAGAGTAAGAGTAAATGTAGTATGTCTCAATATTCAAAATGAGAGTTCTCATTGTCATTATTTGAGCCAAAAACCAAAAAGAAGGCGGGGGGTGGGGGGAGGTAGGTGAGTGGTA
>NW_017731424.1:3195136-3206850 GCF_001890085.2 Hipposideros armiger | reverse complement strand
CTGTGAACCTCCCTCTGCAGCCCAGGGGAGCACGCTCTGTCTGGGCGCGTGGGTGGGGTAGGGTCCCTCACTTTCCAGCCCTTGCCCACACCTGTCCTTTTGCCCTGTTCTACTCTGTCCTCTATTTGGTAAATTCTGACCCCTCCTTCAAGTCGCGGTTTAAACTGGCTTCATGAGAAGGTGAGTGAGTGTTAGGACTAAACTGATTTACAAAAGGAGATGAGGAGGAAACAAACTTCACACAGGCCCATGGGATGCAAAACAACTACACACACACACACACACACACACTCACCCTCTGGAAATGAATTGATTCTCTGGGAGAGGAAGCATTTAGCATATTATGGCGAAATAATCCCAGTGCCAGTACTTTGATAATCGGAAAATCTCTCCTCTCTCCACTAGATGGCACATCTCAATTTACAAGGCAAACAGCACATTTCCTTTAACTCAACGTGTGTATTCCGATAACTTCTTTATATTCTGATTACAGTATTTTTCCGCATACCACTCACTACAGCATAAACACTAATCATGGGAATAACTATTCAGAGGATGAATTCATATACGCAGTCTGGTATCAAGGATCCACAGGATCATTATCAAGATCTGAGCCTGAAGTAGGTCCCCCCACTCCACCCAACTCCACCCCATCACCTTTGGTCCTGGGAGGTAGATTTCTTAGTCACATAAACAAACAGCTCTCAGCCTGTGGATGCCCAAAGATCAACCCAGTTCTATGCAAGCGAACTGGAACCGGAAATGGCTCTGCCTGACCCAATTGTGGAGTAAATGGGTATGACTTTGACATTCCTCGGGTCTCTTCTCTGATCCTGACATTCCCCTCCCTTCATCCTAGTTAATAGCCCAAAGCCTTTGCCTTCAGGGAAGTCAATAAACTGTCAAGCTGGTATAAGCACAGTAATTTTTACGGCATGTTAAATGGCACTTATGTAACAATAATCCTATGGTGTTCCAACATCAAGTAATAATGAGACTATTTTTGGGTAGGTGGAGACGCATATTTAATGCACTCCCATGAATTGTGGTCTGATTGTATCTTATTCCCTTCAATTCATTTTAGTGCCCGTAAGAGTTTTGTCTGAATTCACTCTGATCTTCAGCCTCAGCACAGAGTGGCACTATATAAATGTGAGTGCTTTTCTTAATTCAATTAACAGGTAAAACAAAATAAACTGTACATTTCCTGGGGGAGAGGGACAAGGTCCCCATGTCTGTGGGTCGGGACGTTTTCTCAACCTTTGTTTCAAGGCTAATTTCTTTGCTTGTAGGTTAAAGAAACTATTGGATTCCATCTAAATGACAAGAAATAACCAGGTGATTTAGTCAATTTAATCATCAACTGAGCTAAAAAGTAGAAATCATTATATAGGATTTCAAAAATTAATGAATGACATTTTAATTTACAAAATGTTCTCAAATATGTTATTTCTTCGCTTCTTAGAACAACCCTTTTGAATGGGTTAGATCAGGGGCCATTTTACAGATGAAGGAATTGAAATTCAGAGAAACTAACCGACTTCAGTTAGTGAAAGTCCAAGCCCAGACAACATTTTCTGATTCCAAATTCAGTGGCCCCTGTATGACACCACCGAGCTCATAGACTGCTGCCCATTTGGGTCGGGCACCATTGGCTGTTTGGCCAGTGGAGTGGCTGATTTCATAGTTCTGGGCAAATAAATCAATTCTTTGGGCTCAGCCATTTACTAGCGGCTAGGCCTTGAGCAAGTCACCAAAACTTTGTCTAACTCTTCGGTTTCCGAAAGTCAGAATAAAAAAGTAAAGTTGGGGTAAATCTATTTCTTATCTCTCAGGTGGTTAGAGGGTACAGTCTCATTTTTATCATCATTATAATAACAATAATTACCATTTGTTCTGTTCTAACTATGTACCCTTACTGTTTGTACTACTTAACAGGCACTAGCTGCAATAACTCATTTCAGCCTCATGACAACTTAAAGTAGGTACTACTATTGTTCCCATTTTACAGGTGCAAAAACTGAGGCGTAATACAGTTAGTTAACTCAATCATAGCTACATATCCAGTCAGTGGAGGAAAGAGTAGAACTCTGGTAATTCAGTCTGTGTCCTGTTGCATGGAAACCAATTAGCCCATTGTTTGACACAACAATGCTCAATAAACACAGCTATTGTTTTATTATCATTATTACTACATGTAAATCTTCCCAACTTATTGGGTAAATTGCTCATATTCAATGCCAGAGAGGCACAGAGTTCACTTATCTGGAAATCTGAAAACTTTGCGGGCTCTTGTGGGTTCTGAGCTCCCATCCACATGTGCCCAAGCCTGAGGCCAAAGTGCACAACCAACGTAATAAATAATTCCTGCTACTGCTTACAAAGCCGTGCAAGCAATTAGTTCATATCAAACTGTTAAGTTATTTTAGTAACAAAAATACTGTCTTCCTCTCACTTCTATGCACATGCAAGGAAGCCAATACAAGCACAGTTTATTTAAAGATGTTCCTGTAGGAATTTCATTTGTTTTTCGGAAGAAGCTACAGAGGAGAGGTACAGGGATGAGCAAGACAACTTGAAGATGTTTGGAGCTACGGATAGAGAGGGCAGCTTCTTTCTCTCTCTGAATTTCACACCAAACCCTCCTCTCACCTTGGCCAAGGACAGAGCACACAAGTCTACGGTGGCCAGTAATACTTGGAGAGAATCTCCAGGCATCTGTCTACATGATGCAGAGTTACCATAAAGTAAATCCCAGCACATATCTGGTTGACTTGAAATATTAGATCAGTGACTGTGAGCGACAATGCACAGTGCATGCCAGTGTTTTTAGAGTGCCCTGGAGTGGGGCTCGTTAAAACTAATGGGTAAAGAAATACCCAAGCACAACATTTTGAGAAGCAACACAATATAAGAAGAAAGAACATTGGACGTGGGGGGCAGAAAACCAGAGCCTGAGCCCAGCTCCACACTTACTGATGGTGTCCTCTGGACGAGTCAGGAGCCTTTTTTGAGCCCCCGTTTCTTTCAGAAAACACAAAACACAAATTGCTGTATCTATTTCTTAGCGTTACTGTTCATTTTGAAAAACATGAAACAGAGGTCATTAAAGCACGTGGCAAACTATAAAATACTATTTGAATTGCAAAACATTTTTCATTCACTCTCCATAAAAAGGAGAGGCACCTAAAATAGAATGTCAAAACACTTGGAGGGATCAGTATATGAATGATTAGATGAATTCTGCTGCCCTTTACACAGGTGCCATCTAATTCTTATATTGATTGTGCCACACACTTGAAATTGCATTCAGGTTATGCCATGCAAATTACAGTCAGGGACAAATGTGCTCAACAGAAAACTGTGTAATTTAATATTTACTGTGTAACAGAACTAAATTGGCAGCAAATACCTGAAGGGACTGATTTAGGCTATTAAGAGATAGTAATATAAAAATGATTGCATTCCACTGTCATTCTGGAAGAAAAAGATGAATTTCAAACTTTTGAGGAGAAAAAAAAGGAGTTTCATTATGGCCTTTATTAAGGCCTGATCACTGTTGACTGACTGATGCAAATCATTGGCTGCTTAAAGGTCAAGCTGTATTATGCATCAGCTTTGACAATCATTTGTTATATGGGATGATATGCAGAATTAGAACCTCCTTGGAGTCTCCCTTGAAAATGAATGCGAGGAGTCAGAATTTATCAAGCACAGGTGGGCACTGGATATTGTTGATTCTTTCTCATTCGCCAACACTGTTTTTGTGGGAGATCAGTTGTACCTTGATTGAAATACACATGGATTATGATAATATACACGCATATGGGAAAACACGATCCATTGCACATGAAAGATTTATCAACTTGCCTCTTGTGACCCATCTGGTAGCAAAATTCATGGCTGTTTAAAAGCTATATATTTAGAAAAACCCTTTGTAGTTGGGAACTCATGTTTACGCGTGCTGTGTGTTAAGTGGCCTATGAAACAGCTGAACCATTGAGAAGCACGCTTTCCTGACTCTAATTTGTACACAGTGGCCCTATTTACTTGAAAAGCCTCTTTATTTTCTAAGGAATAAATCCATTGCAAAACCTCTAATAAACAAACAAAAAAATACTTTTTAGGTCCTGCAGGATGAACCAAATCCCACGGTGCCAGTTCGTGGGAAAAGTTTAGAGGACAGGGATTTATTTCCTGTGTAATGGAACTGAAAGGAGAGCCTTATCAAACTTGTCTTTCTCCTCAAATAAACTCAGTGCAATGGAATTTTTCAAAAATATTGGACAAATAGTAAGAATTTTTGGGGACCATCGTGGAAAGTATTTTGGAATAGAACAGCCGAGAGCATTTCTTAGATTTGTCCCTCTGCAGTACGCAAGTGAGTGACAATAGTTAATCTCTGGGGTTCCTTGCAGCTCCGATACCTGATGATCCTCTGATTCCTTAAGATTTAGGTCTACCTGTTAGGTGTAGAGTCTCCTAAACTCATGGGATTTAGGACAAGTTTCACCAACTTAAATGCCTTAATGGGCCAGATGAGCAATGGAAATGAATACTTGATTACGTGGCAACTGTGGGGGAACAGAGAAGTGCATGTCCCTTCTAAAGGGGGTGATATGGGTTTACTTGTGTCCCCCCCATTCATATGTTGAAGTCCTTCTGCCCAGTACCCAAGAATGTGATCTTATTTAGAAATAGGGTTGTTGCAGACATCATTCATTAAGATCATAATAGGGTGGGCTCCTAATCCAATATGACTGGTGTCCTTATAAAAAGGGGCAATTTGGACCCAGACATGCACACAGGGAGAACGTTATGCGAACACAAAGGCAGATATCAGAGAGATGGGTCAAGGAACGCCAGAGACTTCTAGTGAACCACTAGAAGTTAGGAGAAAGGTATGGAACAGATTCTCCCTCACAGCCAACAGAAGGAACCAGCCCTGTCAATATCTTGATCTCAGACTTCTGGCCTCCAGAGCTGAGATAATAAATTTCTGTCGTTTAAGTCACCCAGTTTGTGGTACGTTGTTATGGCCACCCTAGGTAACTAATATAGGTGACAACAAGTATTAAGCTACAATGCAATACCGTCATGTGAGAAAAGCTGGTACTTCTAAATGTTCTTCTAACATTTTAAGTAGAAGTCAGAAATATGGATTTTTCTCTCATATAAAATCTCCCAATTTTAAAATGCTGGCAACAATACAGAAGACTCAAAAATACAGTATAAAGGTAAAATATATCTGGTCCACAGTTACAACCTGGAAACCTCTGCTATAAGGATTGCTAAATCTACCCCAAATTATCTTCTTCAAGATAATTTAAAGAACCATCTTGACATTCTCATTCATCTCTACTTTGGATTAAAGCCCAGGGAGGAATACAATGCTCATGGGTTATTTGGTGAGCTAACACGTAGAACCAAAATCATTTTTCCTCTTTAGCTCAAGTTACTTGGTTAGATTAATTAATTGATTTTCAAACATCTGAGCTTCAGAATTTCATTGCAAAAATTAATCTCATGAAACTCAAAAACAAAAGTGGAGTCTTACTGGTATCTATTATTTCATGTGTTCAAACTTATAACATTATTTATTATAAAGATGATCAAAGAGCATAAAAAGACCCTTTGATTAACAAAAACATCTGAAATTAGCATTTGTGCAACCCTATAGGGATTTCATCATCCAGTTATTTTCTGTATTTTTTTTTGGGGAACCAGAAAATTCTTGGTTCGTACAGATAAAGTACTTGAAAAAGATAAAATGTTTCCCTTACAATCTTTGGATTTTCTTTAATTTAATTGATTAAAAAGCAAGAAATCAGCAAAATAGGAGATCAGCTTATATAGCTCATATAAAAAATCAAAAGAGAAGCACAGAACTCCTGTTTCCAGTAATAACCACCCAAGTAGCTAAGCCCAACTCTTTTGCTGGGAAAACTAGAAAAAGTGGACAAAATATGTTTTAAATCTACTTGAAAGTATTGAGAGCTGACAAGATGAGGAAGCCAAGATCCTGGGGGTAAAAGAAGCTCAGAAAAGTAAGTTCAGTTTTGGGTCAGCTTTTCCCCATGGGGTCCTGTGCCAATCCCTGAGGGGCTCTCTGACAGCCTCATGGGGTTTGAATTTGGATCCAAAGGGCTATACCTTAGGAGTAAACTGGAAGTGGGCATTCATAGTACATCTCACCTGAAAATCACCTCAATCCCTACAATTGAATTATAATTATTTTGGATTCAGGCATATAACATCAACCACAATAACAATGAAAAATAGACATAAATACTCTCTGGAGTAAACATTATTATCTTGGTCTTCAAACTATTTCTCAAACAATTCTACAAATATAATGCCTAGCATACAATTAAAATTATTCAGAAAACTAAGGAAATAAGACATCCTGAATGACAACTGACAATCAACAACAGAAACAGATCTACTAAGGCAGAGAAATGTTTGTGTGCCAAAAACGTTTGTGATGAAAATGCTTGCAGCAAAGATGTTTATGGCAAAAATGCTACAGTGAAAATACCTAGAACCGTAATTTTCAGTCCCAGATGCAGAGAGAGAAGATGGAGCAGAAGCAATATCTGCAGAAGCAATGGCTGAGAATTTTCCAAAACTGAATAAAAAAATCAATCTGCAAATTTAAGAAGCCCCATGAATTCTAAATAGGATAACTACAAAGTAAATAGCACCCAGAGACATAATAGTAAATTTTCTGCAAACCAAAGATAAATCATACAAGCAGCCAAAGAGGGGGAGAAGTGATTTTGAAAGGAAAACCATCAGACATAGAGATGTCAAAAGAACAGAAGCCAGATGTATTAGTTTTCTATTTTTGTGTAACTATTTGTCACCAACTTAATGGCTAAAACAACACCCATTTATTATCTCACAGTTTCCATAGGCAGAAGTCCAGGTGTGGTTAGCAAGACCCTCCACTTATCAGAAACCTGAAATTAAGGTGTTGGCCAGCCTCCTACTCTGGAGGTTCTGGGGAAGAATACACTTTTGAACTTATTCTGATTATTGGAGGAATTCAATTCCTTGTAGCCATAGGACTGAGATCCAAATATCTTTGGAGTTTTAGTTTGTTTCTTTTGTTTGTTTGTTTGTTTGCTGACTGTCACACAGGAGCCACTGGTAGTTTCTAGAGACCACTCACATTCCTTGTTGCCATGTGGCCCCTTCCATCTCCAAAGCCACTAATGAAGAATCTTCTGTACATCAAATATTTCTAATACTTCAATTTCTTTTTCCAAGAAGAGCCACAGCTCTTTTAAGACTCACCTGAAAAAGTCAGGCTCACTATGGATAATCTCTTAATCTTAAAGTCAACTGACCTGGGATCTTAATTACCTCTGCAAAATCCCTTCACAACAGTGTCTAGACTAGTCTTTGATTGACTAACTAGATTCTACCAGCTGGAGGGATGTTGGGGGCCATCTTAGACTTCTGCATGCCACCATACATAGCAATAAAAATAATATATATTATATATAATATATTATATATTATACATATATTATGTATATATACACACACACATATATATATATACACACACATATATATGTACACAGAAGCGTGCATATCATTGAAAGAAAATGAATTTCATCTTATAATTCTGTATGTAGGGAAAATATCTTTCAAGAGTAAAGGTAATATAAAGACATTTTTAGACAGGCAATACCTGAGAGGATTTGCCATCAGCAGACCTATATCAAAAGAGACAGTGATCCCCAATGGAAGGTCAAATATGCAAAAGGAAGGAAGTATGTGAAAAAATAAATATGGAACATATTCAAATAAGTACTGAATGTATAAAGCAAGATCAAAATACCTTGAGGGATTTAGAAAATATATGAATTTAAAACATATGATAATGACATAGAAGAGTAAGCAGTAAAAATCCTTGTTAAGTCAAGGGTGTATGTTGAAATCTCTAGGCAAGGGTTGATGAAGTTTTCCTGTAAGAGGTTTGATAGTAAATATTTTAGACATTGTGGGGAAAACTATGAAAGCACCACATATGGTCTTTATTGCAAATACTCAACTCTACTATTGTAGCAGCAGGAAAGCAGCCATAGAAAATATATAAATGAATAAATGTGTCTGTTCTCCAGTAAAACTTTATTTATAAATACATTTTGTTTAATTTTCACACGTCATGAGATATTCTCACAGGCTATATGAAAACAGGTGTGGGCTGGATTTTGCAGGCTTCTGCTTTAGGCTATCCATTAAAATAACTGTTTAAAAATATATAATTTGCAAGCCAAAAAGGGGAAAACAGAGCAGTAAAAAATTCTCAATCAATGTAAAAGAAGGTAAGAAAAGAGAACATGAAACAGGTGAGATAAATAGCTGAATAAGACAGTAAACTAATCTCAAATATATTATTAAGTACATTAAATATGCATGGACTAAATTACCTGATTAAAAGAAAAGGATTGACAGGCTAGGAATGAAGAAAAGCCAACGATGAGTGACACAAAATATTAGCTTATAAAAAAGGATGAAAGTAAAGAGGCACCATTCAAACACTACAAAAAGAAAGCCATATCCATATCAGAGAAGGTATACTTTAATGCAAAAAGCATCACACATTATAAAAGGAGACATTTCATAATATTCTGCTTCAAGTCGTCAGAAAATTAGAACTATTCATAGTTTGCATGTACTTAATAGGATAGACCCGAAAAACTGAAAGCAAAACTTGACAGTACCACAGAGCAAACGACAAATCCACAATCACAGGGAAGAAATTAATATACCTCTATTAGTTATCAATGGAACACCCAGACAAAAATTCAGTAAAGATTTAGAAGACTTCAATGACACCACCAGAAAACAGGACAAAAATGTACACATATAGAACAGTGCATAGAAGAACCACAGTATATATATCCTTTTCAAGTACACATAAACATTTCCAAAAATTGACAGTAAGCTGTACCATTGAGCAAATATGCACCAATTTCAAATAATTACAATCATTAACTATGTTCTCTGATCATAAAATAATTAAGCTATAAATCTATAAATCAATTAAAATAGATAACTATAAGATCTGCATGTTTGAAATTTTAAATATGCACTTCTAAAAAACCCATTGGTTAGAGAAGAAATCACAATAAAAATTATAAAATATTTTAAATTGTATAATAATTAAAAATGTAAATAAAATTTGTAGAATACAGCTAATGCCATGCTGAGGGAATTCCATAGCCTTAAACATAGGTATTATTTAAAAACAAGAAAGTTTTAAAATCAATACATTAAATATCTGTCTCAATAATTTATTTTTTAAAGAACAGAAAATGGAAACTAAGGAAGCATTATGTATAAAAGTCTTTATAGATGTGTGTATACACATGGGCTATATACATATAGATATTTCCTTGCTCTGCTAGCTGAGGGAGCCTAAAAGCAATGGTACCCCAGGAGCCACAAGCACACCCCCCTCCCAGATCTTGGTTTTTAATACCATTCTCCAATTTAAAAAAAATCAATCCAGACCCCTTTGAGAAATGCTGATTCTAGGACTGAGGCAGTGAATAAATAACATGAGCCTCAAATACCTTGTAATGCCAAAATGTAAGGAAGAGCTCAAAAGAAAAAAACACACCAAAAACCCAAAACCCACAATGATAGGGTATGTCAAAGGGACACAAGAGGCAACTGGGTGAGTACTCCAGGGCCAGAGCTAGAACAATTTGAGCACAAAAAACACAGCAGCATTAGATTATAACCCAAAGCATTAAATAAATATCCATGAGTCCATATTAACAGATAGAAATGATTAATAAACAAATGGGGGAGAATAAAAAAAGCTCCCATACAGAAGAATTCCAAATAATTTATGTAGCTACTTCACCTCCAGGGCACCTAATGCCTCGCTCCTTAAGTACCGACTGCACATAGTGACATCCTTCCAAAGTACAGCATGTGGAAGGTGGGGGACAAATAACTTTATGGTGGAGAGAAACGAAAAACATTTCCTTCACCAGGCAATCAAGGTCAACAGTGGTTAAGTCTGGGTGCTGGTTTGTACCCTTGATATGATGCGATAAAAATGGCACATCACCTCCATGGCCTTCATCTGGTGATGCTTCCATCTCCATGTAGCACTTCCAGAGTGCCCATGGGAGAGAGAGCTTGGAGACTCGTTCCTGCTCTTCAGTGCCTCCAACTGGAAGTGATACCTGCCATTTCGTCTTAGGGCACATTGGCCAAAACTAGTCACATGGTCCCAACCTATCTCCACAGCAAATGAGAAATGGCGAGAAGTGAGTGGAGAATTTGGTGAACAGCGTTGCTTGTGCACGCAGGGTTTTTGGAAGCAGAAGTGGACCTTGTGTATAAAACTATCTTATAACACTGGCACGTTCAAGCCAAATACAATGAGCTTAAATATTTAGGGCTTCAAAACTCTCTTGGGCATAGCACTAAATCATCCTGATGGATTTCTTTAATCCACCAGGCTGCAAAAATTTTGCCTCTTATTCACTTCATAATCTCCTGGCAGTGATGTATGTCTTGCTACCAAGCAAAGGTTGCCTGCAGGGGTATATTACTAATGATGTCATTTGGAGCTTAAATTTTTATTCAAATTCTTACAGATCTATGTTCTGGTATTTTTTCAGAGAGGTGCTAATAATTTTGAAATAGGATTTATTTTCTTTGAAACCCAAATCCAGTTTTAAAACTGATTAAAGTCTGCTCCGAAAATAAAGACTGTGCACTGTCAATCAGAGCAAACATTGCTATCTTATTTCTGTAAGTTGCATCTTTAAAATGTTGGAGAGCCATAGATAGCTGAACTTTTAGTGCTCTCAGCTCTTCCAGAATAATTCAGTCCAAAAATCAGTGGGGTCAGGTGCCCACAGAAAGAAAGTGCACTTAGAGTGCACAGCGGGTTCCAGAGAGGGCGTGGAGATGTGTAGAGAAGGTGAAGCAGGGGCTACCTGCAGGGAGGGAGGTGACCCACGTGAAAAAGTCCTGAGGCCAAGAACCTCAGCTCCATCCTAACCAGCCATGTGATCGTGGACAAAGAACTGAGTCTCAGCTTCCCTGTCAGTAAAATGAGAGACTGGCCTAGATTAGTGACTTTCACACTCTTTAGTGACACCTGAGGAGCCACAGAGAGTGTCAGAGGGCAGACCAGCCCCCGCAAGTCTGTCCCTGCAAAGAGGCTGTATCGCCTTCTGTTCTGTGATTTGAACAGCTCTCAACATAGGATTTCGTTTGACACACGTTTCCTTTGGTAAAAAGATTTTTTAAAATTCAAAAACCTACATTTTAAAAACTAGTTGGGATGGTCATTTTATCTCTCAGGCTTTTGCTTCAACCTTTTATGAAAATACGTGTAAACTCCTCATGCACATTGCTGAGACCTAAGTAAGAAAAGCAGAGTCCTTGGGCACCAAACAGAGGGCTTCGCTCTACGCACCAGGCAAATCATCAATCAGTTCGCTGCAAAGCCACACCAGCAGCGTGCACTCCACGCCCACATACGCAATCATTATGCACCACCATAAAGGAAAGGCACCCAAAGAGGAGCAAATCAATTTAGCTGAAGCCACGGACAGGAGGAGAGAAAATCTAATGCGTTTTCCAGACATCATGGACCCTCCCAGCCTCTCAGGATATCACATACACCTACACACACACACACACACACACACACACACACACACACA
>NW_017731424.1:3150676-3195066 GCF_001890085.2 Hipposideros armiger | reverse complement strand
TGTGAGAATTCAAGATGTTGGTGGTTAGAAAAGTCTCCTCAGTCACAAAGCTGCAGCAGTTAGAAACGAAATAAAAGACTCAAGATTTCCTTTAATGAATTATTTCCTGAGGTCCAGGAAGCCACAGAATGTACCCACAGCCACATACTTCCTGTTATAGTTGGCAGATGTGGGACTAGAGACCAGGAGTCCCGTCTTCCAGCGTGATGCTGTCTTGACTCTGCCACCCTTACCCTAAGAAGGCTCCTGAGGGGAGGGGAGGTCCAAAGGGTGGTTTCAGGGACCCAGGGGGAGAAAGCTTGTGCTGACTTAACTAATTCAAAGTCAGAGACAAACAATGACCCATGCACAACTTTCTCTTTATTTCTCTTGCTCCTAAATAAAAAACAAATGCAGACGTAGGTAAAGAGAGACTCTTTGAAAGCAGAGGAGGCTACGGCAGTCGGAACAAGTGACCATTGCAATAGGCAGGCATCTGACCGTGAGATCTGCAAGCAAGTCAAAGGTCAGCCAGAAAAGGGCTTTCCTTCATGGGGAGAAGGACGCAAGTCTAGAAAGAACCAGCTGTGGGCAGTGGGATGAGTGAGGTCAGAGGATTAAGGGGCTGTGAAGGAAGGGCTGTGTGCTGCCTCAGGCTGAGGGTAGGCACAAGTCCGGCGCCTGGGCAACCAGACAATCTTAACCGAAGTTTGGCTAAAAGGTCTTTTGTTCAGATGGATGACAGGCAGTTCAGCTAATCATTTACGAGGCAAACAATGGAAATTTGGAAGGTCTCGATCTAGGTAAACAAGGGGGTCATCTGTGAATATTAGCTAAGCGCTGTGGGGAGGGAACTTTCCTTGCAGTAAGCCAGTTTCAGGATACAAAGGAGTAGAGGGTGTCTTTTTTTTTATGCCAGTTTCAGGTGTACAAAGCAACATAGTAGTCAGCTAGTTAGTGACAACACCCCCAATCTACAACCCTGCTGACATCATATATAGTTGTTACTATACCATTGCCTCTATTCCCTATGCTGTACTCCACATCCCGTGACTATAAATATATATTTAATTATAGTTGCCATTCAATATTATTCTACTTCAGCTTCAGGTGTATGGTGCAGTGGTCAGGCATCTACACAGCCTGTGAAGTGATTCCCCCCCGGTAAGTCCCGTACCCATCTGACACCCTACATAATCTCTACAACATTATTGATTCTATTCCCCATACCGTATTTCATCCCCCCGTGACTATATTATGACTGCCCATTTGTGTTTCTCACCCCTTCACCTTCTCCCCCTCCCATCTAGCAACCATCAGTTTTTTTCTCTATATCTCTGAGTCTATGTCAGTTTTGTTTGCTCATTTATTCTGTTCTTTTTGGATTCCACATGTAAGTGAGATCCTATGGTACTGAGAGAGTGGGGGGGTTCTGAACAGTCGCTGTTTTCCGGGACCACCGGGTTCAGGCGATGTCAATGCAGTCGGAGTAAGACAAGGCGTCTCCTGGTGTCCTTCCCAAGCACCTATGCTCATGTCCCCACCCCACAGTCCTTTCGGTGAAAAGCGCTTTATGTTGGGAAGAGGAATTTATTTTGCAAAGATTCATCTTATTGAACCAAGTCTAAACGGGGGCCAGGTGGCTGCAATGTCCCTCCTGATAACTGACACAAGATGCTGATTTCAAAATATTGAGACCCAAACCCACCGCTTCTTTCAATTGACTATTTTAAACCCTATTGTCTTCATCCTGCCCTTTTTCTGACCTGTGGATAAAAGACTATTACGAGAAAGCCGGAGGCTGAGTTTCCTAAGTCCTGTCCCACAGAAGGCCCACTCAGGCATCAGCCGACATCTCCCTACTTCTCAGCTATGTTGTTTATCTGGTTAGACTCTCAATTTCACAACTCATATGAAACCTCTCCCTCCCAAGTTTTGCAAATCTCAGGGACTTCTATCCCTCCCCCAGCCAACCTGGACTCAAAGCTCAGTGCTTCCGCTGTTGCCATGAAAGCCTCGTGGCCTGACGCTGTGTTCCAGTCTAGCCATTTTAGTGACAATTGCGGGGAACGAAACACATCACATGGTCTCCCCCCAACTTGCCTGTTCTCACTCTGGGAAAACAATTCATCCCACACCCAGATTTCTTGTTTCTCTTATTTTTCACCCATAAGCACTTGACAGCTTAGTTTTTCCCAAACAACACATGGTCACCCCAGCTTCACTGGGAGTTAGGGTAAGTGTGGCCCCCTGATTGCACACATTTCTAAATCTACACGAAAGCTTTGCCTTTCAGTGTGGTTCAGACGAACGTCAGCAGCATCACTTGGGATCAAGTGCAGATTCTCAGCTACACACAGACCTACTGACTCAGAATCGGCGTGTTAACAACCTCCCCAGGGGGTCACAGGCACGTTCGAGTTTGAGAAGTGCTGGTCTAGAGTGTGAGGTAAATGGATCGATTCCTCTTACTCGGGAGTCACCTGGTGTAGTGGGTTGAGCTGCATCCCCTCCAAATTCATGTCCACCTTGAACCCCAGAATGTCACCTTCTTTGGAAGACGAGTCCTTGCAGATGTAATTAAGTTAAGGCTCTTGAGATGAGATCATCCCAGATTTAGGGCTGGCCCCAAATTCAATGGTTAGAGTCCTTATAAGGGACAGGAGGAGAGGTTTCAGAGAGACACAGGGGAGAAGGCCAGCTGAAGAGGAAGGTGGAGATCAGAGTGATGTTTCTACAAACCAAGGGACCCCAAGGATTGCAGGCAGCCATCAGAAGTTAGGAGAGACATCGAATAGATTCTCCTTCCAAAAGGAACCAACCCTACCTACACCTTGATTCTTGTCACCTTCAAAACTGTGAGAGAATCAAGTTCTGTTGTTTTCAGCCACCTAGGTTGTGGTCTTCTGTTTCTGCAGCCACAGGAAATCAATATACATGGTGAAACCTGTGGTTTAGTTGTATGCCTCAGTCTGGGTTTTCTTTCCACTGAGTCGTATCAGTCCCTTATTCTCATCAGCAGTCCTGAATGGGTGCCAGCTTTGGGCTCTCCCGTAAGTGTGGTTAGGCTGTTGTCACATACTCCCCTGCTCACCTGGACCACTACTAGTTTTTTCCACTTTCTGACACCTCCACTTTGGCTCTCCTCTCTCCTCTTAGCCCTTGGGTTACAGCTTTCCCTCTCCTTCTGTATTCTGTATCCCTGGACCCTCACTTTTCCTGCATTTCTGTGTGAGTCTGTTAGAATCTGCCTCAGCCTATGTTCTTTCTACTGTAGCTACTCTAGGTTGTTCTATAAATACTTCATTCGCTTCCTTTATAAATTAAAATATTTATCAGCCCTCCAGAAAGTCCTGTCAGGGTTGGAAAATATTGGATTGGAGCAATTCCATAAAACATGTTCCCCATTCCCCTTCTTTTCTTTTCACATGTGGATCAGAGAAAGCGAATCCTATCTCTCTGAAACTTTCTGCTTCTTTAAGTACCTCTAGACTGCAGGACACACACACACACACACACACACACACACACACACACACACAGAGTAATCAGTAATTGCAAAGTCTTCCTTCTGAAATGAGCAGTAGTCTGTTCATTTTCATTCTCTACTTCTCGATCATATAGGTCACATTTAGAGTAGAACAAGCTAAGAGCAGTTTTTAGCTCATTTGTATTCTTCTGTTGGAAGACAGTTTTTTGTTACCAAGACAATGTGTTATCTGGTCATATAAGAATTGCAAACAGTATAAATTCACTTTCAAGATTAAGCAATCAAACATGGATTTATCCTAGTCTCTTGTGCTTAAAAAATGCTCTTTGCTTTAGAGTTCATTGAAAAGTTCACAATCACTCATCTTGCTTTATGGAGAAGTTCCATTTGATCTTGATGAATTAATCCTCTTATCAATAAGAAATGTCCTTCTTTATATCTGCTGACACTCTTTTTCTTAAATTCTACTTAATCTGATATTAGCATAACCACACCAGCCTTCTTAGGCTTAGTGTTTGCATAATATATCTCTCCAACTTTTTAGAAGTAATTGCAATGTGTTCCTTGTAAACAACATATAATGGAGTTTTTTTTCAGTTATAGTTGACATACAATATTATATTAGTTTCAAGTATACAGATTATTTTATTTTTTAATCCATTTGACAATCTGTTTTCTTAACTGGAATGTTTAGTCCATTTGCATTTAATGTAATTATTAATATGGTTGAGTTTAAGTCTCCCATCTTG
The DNA here is from genome assembly GCF_001890085.2 of Hipposideros armiger. Lineage (NCBI taxonomy): Eukaryota > Metazoa > Chordata > Mammalia > Chiroptera > Hipposideridae > Hipposideros > Hipposideros armiger. Next base: position 3,190,848 of record NW_017731424.1, on the reverse strand, counting down.
GCATTTTAATATGTACATAATATATTTGTAAATGGAATTTTAAAAGTACCCTCTTTTATTAATCATCGTTGTAAACCTCACATTAATTATGAGGCCTTGAAGAACCATAAAATCCAAGCATTATAAAGGATCTTTAAGGCCATTTAGGATTACTCCAGTTGGGAGAACAGTCATATAGAGAAGATACATCGAAATTTACAATTAAAATAATTCATCACCTGACCAACAGTTCTCAGAAATCACGACAATTCACTCCATCCTTTTCTTTTACGTCCTCCCTGGAGACACTGAATTCTCCACATGTAACAACACACCTTGTCCCACAGCCTTTTACTATGCCCCTGATTTAAATGAGTGACTATTACTCTCTTCACAGGCGCCTATCCCTTTCACCCATCATTTCCTATTATTTAAAAAGAGGGAAAGAAACCTCAATGCATTCTGCATCTTCTATGTGCAGACACAGCGATGAGGCGGATGGGAAGAAATGCAAAGCTGGGACTCTGACGCAGCCCTTTGGAAATCCCACCTAAAGAAACTCTTAACTTTGATTATATTAGATACCTGAAAAAATTGGGACAATTTCTTTCTCTGGGTTGAGCTTCTTGTTTTCCTTTTGAAGTAAGCAAAGAGAAGTTAATTCCATGACACCAGGAGACCCAAAGAGCCACCAAAGGATTATTCTATTGCCCCTTTTTGTCTCAATAAAAACAACATAATCCAATGTCTAGATATGTTCACACAGGTCTCAACCATCTGATCATTTTCTCTTTTTCTCTTTTTTTTTTTTTTAAAGATTTTTATTGGGGAATTGGAACAGCGCTGGGGAATTGGGGGAAGGGGAACAGACAAGTTGCTGTCCTTTTGTTCTTCAGTCTAGTTGTGGAGGACGTTGCTTCACTGGCCCAAGTTGGCACCATCATTGCGCTCTTCCCGGGCGAGGCAGATCAGTCGCCGGCTCTGGACGGCCGCTCACTGCGGCTGCTGGCCGCTCACGCTGGCTGCTGGCTACACACGGTAGCCCATGGCAACCCACTGCCACAGGGGCTGCAGCCTATGCCATCGCCGGCGACTCACAGCAGCCCAGCTCCAGGTTGAGCTGTTGTTCAGCATCTTAGCTGTGGAGGGCAGTGTCACTGGCCCTCATATATGGGATCCTAACCGGGGCCCTCTGGCGTCCCAAGCCAGCTCTTAACCAATGCGCCACTCGGCTGGCCCATTTTCTTTTTTTTGAGGTTATTGTTTTTACATGTCCCAGAAGAACTGGACTCATTCCCTTTTTAAAGTGATGGACAGAGGGTCATGGGTGCTACTAGAGAGCGTGACACAAATGACAGCTGTATTACCCCATCTGAAACAGCTAAAGGACAGGTCCTGGCAAACAGCTGACACAGCTTTGGGCCTAAGAGTTCTCCTAGGACCTTCATAAGCATCACGTGTTCCATTTGGCCCAATAATGAGAAATTCATACTTCAGAGAAGGTGCACACAGGTGCTGGAGGGACTTGCTTAAGAACTATATAACAGTCGCAATTTACTCTTTCAATTTGTTTCTCATTAGAAAGGAAAACTCTTCAATTTTACAATGCGTGTTAAGAGACCTATAAAGTGGATGGACCATGGGCCTCCTGGACCACCTGTGGTTCACTCTCACTTGAACAGAAATGGGAACTCCCAGCCTTGTTCGTTGTTCTCTGAAACTAGATGTTCGTTTCCTTTTCACTGGCTTTGGCTTTCAGGCTTTGGGTGAAGTTTGAAGAGTACATGGGCTTTACAGCTCAGAAAGCAAAAGCCAGAGTTACAAGAGTAAGTCCGTTCACCTCGATGGTGAGTGCATTTGTGAACCGACCCCCAGATGCTGTGTGATAACGGCACAGGCCTTCTGGTAACTTACTGAAACATTTCACTGAGTTGACTACTGGGGCGGAGGACCTTGAATGTCTGAGCTACTGTCACCAGGACCAGTCTTCGAAGCCCTTGGGCATCACTCATGCAACAAGATCAGCATGTTCCTTTGCTTTCTGTTGTGACCTTTGTCATTTCACTCTCCTACTGCTGGATTTGAGTCGCCATTTCTTTCCCCATTTTGCAAGTTCTAGATTTCCAGTTTCTTAAGTCTTAAAGATCTGGCCTAACAAATGCTATTAATTGACTAGAATGTTCCGACCATGGAATCACAAATGGAGGTTTACTTTCCCAAGGACTTTCAAGATCTGGAACCTTCCAGATCAGGTAGACTTGAGCCCCTTATGTGCAGGGTTAGGGTCTTGCTTGTTTATGTACCTTTTGCAACCCCCTTGTATAAGATTGACGCTCATAACAAGTTTTCTAAATATAATTTAGACTGCTAATCTCCACTTGATAAATGAGGGTATTGGGGCTCAAGAACTGCAAACTTCATTCAGCAGATCCGTGATGGGAGAACACATTCAGTGCCCTCTCTGCTAAGTCCGACTTTTATTTCAAGGCTCAGCTGCACTTCCGCAGCCTCTGAGAAGTCTCTACAGCTGCCCCAAGTCTACAGCTCTCCCCTTGAGGTGAACTTGGCAACTTCTCCTGCAAGGAATGTTTTCAGCCCTAAAATGCAGAATTTGCTAAGCTGTCTCCTCATTCCCGGTTTGGCTGGCTTGTCACAGCCGTCAGCTCCAGGCTCTTATTGATATTTGTGTCTGTTTTCCCACAACACGGCCCTTTGCTGTCACTCTGTCACAGCACAGCGAACCAGCTGCTCTTGGTGAGATTCGGTTCTTTCCTGCTCTGCTTCTCTGTGTGGCCGGGGACTGTCTGGGAAGAAAGCATCGTGTTCTAAGGCAGGAATTCTCCACCTCGTCATGACCGGCATGCTGGGAACGGATCATTCTTGGTTGTGGGGCTGTCCTCACATTGTAGGACAGTTAGCTACATCCATGGCCTCTATTCACTAGATTCCAGGGGCACCAGCCCCCTCAAGCTGTATCCACCAAAAATGTCTGCAGATACTGCCGAATGTCCGGTTGGGACAAAAGGCTCCTGATTGAAAACCACTGTCTTAAGGGATCATGTCAGCCGCTCATTAAACCCAAATACAGAAGACAGTGCTCTGTGACTTTCTATCTGTGTGGGGCTGACTGGGAAGTAACTTCTAGAGTCGGGTCAGGAGAATAAGGCTCTGTGTTCAAGAAATGCACACTTAAATATCAGCTGCCTTTGGGGAAACGCCAGTGGATTTCCTTGAAAAACAAGAGAAACTTTTGTTTAGATTCTTAGTACACACAGAAGCACACTGAAGAAGAAGGCATGACTCTGTGGCATAATAATAAGCTTTTGCATTTATGTGGTGTTTCGGAGTTTAATAAAGCTTTCCACATATATTATATCGGCTCATTTTGGCATGGATCCTCGAGGCACTAAAGGGAAAATTATGATTATTACTGTTTTGTTGAAATCATCCTCAGGAAACTGAATTCAGCCAGTTTTAAAAACTTCACTGGATTTATTTTCTGGCTTGACAAATTAAGGGCAGATACATATTTTCTTTGGTCATAAACTATGCAAAACAAATAATTTCATCAAATACTTGCAAACTCTAGTAGGGTACATTCTGGTTGTTGCTCACTCTCCTTTTTCCTACCCCAAATGGAAAAAATAATTCAATTACTTTTTATAGGTGGAAAACAACAACAACAACAACAAACCCTTAACAGAGGAGGAGCAGGAAGCAGTTTTTGCAATTTCAGAAGTTACTTGATAAGCGTTCCACAGCCTTATCGCCTCTTGGTAATCAGTGTAGAAAACAGCAAGGGTCCCCAGCATCCCATCATTTCCAGCACTCTCTTATCATTTTCCTAGTTTCTTGATTCTAGAAGCTCATCACCGGTGGTCCAGTAGTGTTTTAATGTGTTCTCTTCCCCACTGCTTTCTCCTGCCTTATTCAGACTTCTCACCCAGGAGGGGACGTTTATCACAAGAATCTGTATTCTAACATGGCCTTGTATTGGACCCATGGGCCCATTTGCAACCAATAGCCTAGAGCATTAGTGAGATGATGCACTGCCCTTCCCAGGCAGCTGTGTGTCACCAAGTTCCCTCTGCTTGTAGAAGGTGTGCCTTTGGGGGAAATGGTTTGATCTGTAATATCAGTTGGTATAGCCACATGCAGAATCAGAACGGGGTTCTCCTAGGCTCAAAACTACGCCTGAAAATTTTATTTTCATTGGCTATGTGATTTTGATGGGCATAGGCTGAGCACCTGCAATTCGGAACTTGGTGAATCAAGTTGGGCTGGCTGGTACAGATACAAGGATACTCAAGAGAAGATGCCAAATGCATGTATGGTTGAAGGTGGGGTTATGTAAAGGATGCGAGAACCTGGAATCTGACACAGATTTTTCCAGGGTGGGGCCCATATTCCTGACACTATAGGCACCTGGATACTTTTTCCATGGCCAGAGGCAGTGGGACTATAATGAAAATGTGGTCTGTTGACTCTCAATCCATTCCTACAAATTCTAGCTGCCTCAGAGAGTCCTGTCAACTGGTGAGGCAGAAGAACACATCCCAAACATCTGATGAGACTACAGACGCCATGATCATCAGAGCAGAGGTCGGCAAACTATGGCTCTCAAGCCACACGCGGCTCTTTGGCTACTTTCCATCTCAAAAGTTTGCTGACCCCTGGAAGAGCCAATCCTGTCCCTCACAACAATTTAAAAATTATTTGAGAGCCATAAGTATATTTTTACATAATCACCACTATGTGAATAATATCCTTTAAGAATTTTATATATGAAAGCATGATAGTTTTATTTTCATTTTCAATTTTACTTCAGAGTCCCATGTTCCGCACCCACAGAGCAGCATGTGGCTCGCGAGCCGCCGTTTGCTGACCCCTGGCGGCTCTTCTGTCTCAAAAGTTTGCCAACCCCTGATCTAGCGTAAACTCAGGGTGGCGTGTAAAGTGGAGTTCATGACATAAGTATCGGAACCTACCTTTGAGATCAGCAAGCATTTTCAGCCCTAGACATTCCAGAAATAATTTTTAAATTTCTTCTGAGGAATCAGTTATAAATTCATTTCTTTCTTTTCAACAAACTGCATATGCTGAAACCTGCTGTCCTAACATGGGGCTACTTTTCATTTCCTTGATTGCAGTCTCAATCAAGTGGTTTTGAGAAGACTTGGAAGAATCAGCAATCCAGCCAGGTCCTCGAGCTGATCTAAAGCTATAATGACCAGGCTCTGAGCCACTAATGACATACATCGGACAACCACAGCACATGACTGTACAGACAGATACCTACATGCTGTACAGACAGATGCCTACTTGAAATGGACTCATCAGGGAGGCAACAAGGCTTAGGGTGAAAGGAAATCAATGCCAAGCGATCACAAAGAAGCTAAACTATAAACAGACCGTAAGTGAGCTGCTGTTTTCCTTGCATCCAAGTCCAAGATGGAAGGAGGAAGGGTCCTGGTGCTTCCAGGAGTTCCCCATTAAACACACCGCCTGCAGTCAGAGACCTGGCTATAGCAGAGGAGACAACGCCTGCCTGAAACACAGAGAAGCTTACAACTTGACACTGTGTCCTGTGAGCTACAGATGCCAGCCATAATCATCTCTCACACTGACAAAGCCTGGTTTGGTTTGCAGAGAGCGTTCTGGAGCACTCCATCATTTGAAATGTAATCCTGGGAGCTGGGCTTCATGGAGCGGCAGGTAAATGAATGGACATTTAAGAGGGGGATTGCATGGGCTCCGGCTCTGCGGGGGAGTTGCTGACAGCTAAGGCGTCTGGAAGGTGGATGGATTAGACTCATTAGTGGCTTCTGCTCCGAGGCGCAGCATAAAAATGATTTGCCTGTTTTTTCCATCACTCTCTTCTAAAGACCACTTTGTTTTGAGCTGGAAAGGGGCGTTCACAGGGTAGGAGCTGGTGTCTCACTGCGTGGCTTCTTGAAGTCACCAAGTGAGGTTGGGAGCAACTGCACCACGGGCTTCCTGGTATAAGTCCAAATAATCTCACTGCCCTGGAAATACAGGCCGCTACGAAACACGCAGAGTCAGATGCAGGCTGCCACATATCATTTTTACAATCCAGCCGACTCGGGGTGAGTCCTCATCTCTGAGGGAGACAGCCCACTTCTGGCCCACACCCCACCTGGCCTGCAGTCTGTGGTGGGGCAGGGGTCCTTCCTATAGCAGGCACAAGCACAGAAGAGCATTTTAGACCCGGGTGAGCCAGGCCTGACACGGCTACCAGAGACTTGGCTGGTCTCTTCTCCACAAGCAGAGATGCAGAGCCCCCCAAGCACAGGACACTGACCTACTGGGGATGCCACCCTGCGGGGCATTTAGCAGCCCTGGCCACTCCCAGAATCCTGCATCCTCTCATAAAAAGATGCCGCAAGGCGGAGGCGGGGGCGGGGGGAGGGCAGGAAAAAGGGAGTAGCTATCATAAGGCTGTTTTCTCTTTTTCTCTAGTATGTATGTTTAGCTACTCTCATTGATTCTGTTTGCTCACACAACTAAAGAAAAACCACCACGGAAAAGTTACAAAAAACACAGATAAGTCCAAAGGGAAAAAGAATCTGCTGTCCTACTCCCTCTAAAACACAGGTGGATTTGCTTCCTGTCTTCTCTATGCACATGTTTATATATTTCTGAAATGCTCTCCTGGACACGTGCTCATCTGATCTTGCTCTTTACAGGTTATAAATCTTGACCGTCTCTCCAAGTCATTAATTTTAGTGACTGGTGTTACAGTATACGCAGCATCCTGTACAAAGCGGGATGATATTCAAGAGGTTAATTCACGTTTCTTCTCCCTATATTTTCCCCTCTTTTCCTTGCTACCCTCATCCCACCCCATTACAGCAAAGAGTAAGCCACGTGTTTCCATGTCGCAGTAAGAGTCTATAGCCAGATAGAAAGAAGCCGCCAGCAAAACGTTTCCTGTCTTACATTTTGTTTCTGAAAGTCAGAGCCCAGTGAAGGGATTAGGTGAGGTGAGTCTGAGGGACCCCTCGGGTGAAAGGAGAGTCTTGGAGAGAGGAAGGGGTGATATAACAGGCCTCCAAGACCTGTGGGAGCAGGACCCGGGGAGGTCCCTGGAGCTGAGAGAGGAATGGTTTGGCGCTGCGTCCAGAGACACAGGGTCTGGGGACAAGGCTCCCAGTGTCAGCAAAGAGGCCTCATCCCGGGTGGCCCAGGGTCAGTAGGGAGCCCCCACTACCTGAAGAGGCTCTCTGTGGTCAGGGCACAGGATACCCAGTGGTCACTGCTGGGAAAAGAGGATTGTGATTATATGATTATAGTCACTTCCTCCCATTATCTCTCCCCCAGCCCTGGCGCTGGACAGCCTGGGAGCCTCCTCGTGACCTGGAGGCAGGGTGGGTGGAACCTTCAAAACCACTGAGATCACCTTTCCTACCAGCCCAGCAGTTTCAGGAACTTGAATCTGAAATCAGGTTGAGTTAGATTCAATAAAGGGAATGAAAGTTCTTGTAGAGTGGGGCTTATAAATGAAGGTGAGGCTCATTCCATGCATTGAACCCATCCTGTCGTGTTCAGTGTGAAAACAACTTCTATTTTTTTTCCACCATTTGATCGTCTTAGTCCTAACATTCATTGTCATATAATTCATGTCTTTATAAAATTTCACTTATCATTTTACCTTTCTAATTTTGGGGGTCTAATTTATGTTTACTTTTAGCATTTCATATGTGCATCCAGTCTTCATATTTGCATCCGACACGGCAAGTGGGATGTGCAGGTGTCAGGAGGCAGCTATGGGTTCGTGTGTGACCTATGTGCCCTAAGCGAGCGAGCCAGCGTCTCGTTCTCCCTGCAGCTGACCCTGCAGTGACCGACTAGCCTCCTAGAGTAGGCCAAGTTCTCTGCAGAGAGGAACAAAGAGGAAAAGGCTACCTAAGTCACTGCCGAGTCTGGCCAGTCCAGGCAACGCCCAGATCAGAGTTCTCCCCAAAACGAACTGGTCAAGCCTTCTTCAAAACCCACGGGAACTGTTGGAACAGTGATGTTTTCTCACTTTTCAAGCTACCGAGACCACTGATGAAGAAACATGTGATCCCAGATATACTGTTGGTCTTTTCCCGTCTACGCTCTGAACTTGGATTCAGTGAGACAAGCGGGCAACAGCTCATCAGCAGTTGGTCTTTCAAAGCCTGAGTCAGGGACAAGCCCTCCCCTGGGTGGGGTGGGCACAAGAGCCACCTTTTACTGAGAGGTGATCTTATGGGGGTTGAAGTCAGACTGCAGTGAGCTGAGGAGCCAGTGGAGGCGGAGGAAGCAAAGGCCTCTCTTTGGGGAAGTTGAAGAGAGAGATTGAATAGTAACTGCAGTAGACACAGTTCAAGAGACGATTTATATGAAACATGAGTGTTGTGTGTTCCGAGGCTGAGAGGAAGCAACACAGACACAGAGAAAGGTTGAAACAAGACAAGGGGAGCTTGTGAATATTGAGATGTTGAGTATTATCTCATGTCATCCTCATACGAGCCTCTGAAGTAATGGCATTTTTGTCCCCATTTTCCCAATGAGGAGCCTGGAGCTCACAATGGCTGTATTATTTGCCTGAGGAAAAACAGCAGGTCTAGGGTTCAAGTCCATCTCTGCCTGTGTCCAGAGCATGAGCGTTTAACCACTGTGTAGCATCGAAATGAAAAGCTTCTGTAATTTTACTTTAAGTGTGACTCAGTGAGGGAGGGAGACATGATATTTAAGCAGCATTTTGGGTAAAACAAAACATTCTCGAATGTGATGAATCTCAAGTTAATATTTTTGCACCGGTCCATTTTCTCATGATGGGACATGCCTACATGGCTAGAAATGAGCAGGAGACAAGGCATTTGACCTCACCTGGGGGCCTTTCCTTCATGAGACAGAGATAGAAATACTCAAGAGAGGCAACCCCACAACTTCTGCTTACATCTTATTGTGTATGAGTATGTAAAAAATAATGACAAACTTTAGGTGAGTTTAGGAGGAAATGGCAATAGAACAGTAGAAAACTGTGCAGATTATCAACGCCAAGGAAGACAAACTCTATGCAGGAGAGAAAGCAGGCATAGTGCCTTATTTGATACAGTAGAAGGGAGATACATGGTCACAATATAAACACTGCAAATATAGGATTTTACCAGGAAGTGTGATGTAACTATTGGGGCAACTGGAGGTGGTGAATTGGTAGTGACAGTGAAAGAGCTAAATATCCAACTACCAGAGCAAACAGTCATTAAGTATTGCCTAAAACTGATAATTGAAGAAATAGTAGTATAAACATATTAGTTAGAAAAATGTAGGTAAATATAAAAGAATATAGCTAGATGGTTTCAAAGCAGTTGGCTCTAGGAAGAGAGTCTTACAGGTGGATAGTAATAGTTGAGGCAGTGGGGGAGTTTGTGTGTGTGTGTACACAGTCTGTGTATGTTTTACCTTCATTTTAAAAATAAACATTAACTTTTCAAAAATAAAAAAGCAATGTGAAAAAATTTTACATCTGAATGTGAAATAAAATTCCTGAATGTCATGCCATCTAAATGCATTGTAGGCTTAACTATTTGAAAAGTGTCCTCACCTGATGAAGACAGCAGATAATAAGTTTGTATTCAATATCTTTAAGCAGTAATTGCAAAATGTCAAATTATATTTTATTATGATGCCAACTTACAGGAGCCAGAGAATACTGACTGCCACTGCTTTCCTGAGTTACAGTGGTGAAATCTAATTTTGCTACTATTATGGAACACTTCACCAAGTGCCTAATAACTATAAATGGAGATTTATATTGTCCTCCACACCAATTTTGTTTTGCCCAATTCATACTTCTGGGTATAATTGAAAAGGTCTTAAAAACTGAATCATCTCGCACTATTTTCAGTCCCTATAACGTTAAGGTACAAGAGTATATACTTGATTCCTATTTTCCTTTTGTTAATTTTTTTTTTTTGGAGGGAGAGGGGGTGATGACAATGCCAAACAATCAGAATGAGGCTAGATTGAACAGTAAAATGCAGTAGAGTCATTTTCATGAGAAAGCTTACAACAGGAAGAGGAAATAGCATAAAATTCACTCTGCGAGGGTGAATGATCCAAGGCTGACTCCATCCTCTGGCTGCTTCACTTTTGCAGTCATCAGTTGAGAGGCCTTGGCCTGGAAGATCATCTATGTAATTTAAACATACCCTCTCTTCTTAGAACTAAGGCTACCAATTTCAGACCTCCCATTTTGCACGAAAAACGGAAGTAAATGCTTAGTTTAGGCAAATATATAATTGCTGTCAGAAACACCTTCATCCAGAAAGATAAATGAATGCAACTCATTTTGGCGGCACCTTCTTGAACCAAATACATTTCAAAGTAGGGACAGGATAGGATTGAAAGCTCTGAAATTAAAAGGCAGAGGACTATCTGTATCAAAATCATTTTCTCTCCATCCCTCCAAAGTACAAAGCTGCTGCCCAGAACAGATCAAAGAACCCTTACCTACAGAAGTAGATGCAAATAGAAAATTTCAACATTTCACATTGGTTTTCTGCTGCAAACCATTTCTAGGAGAAGAGGAAAATCTACATTATATCCTAGACTTACCCATAAGGGGATCGCTCCAGGTTATGCTTTCATTATATCTTTTGGGCTTTATTTATCATTTTTAAGTTTTTTCTTCCACTGGGTAAAGGACTTCATTAACTAAATGTTCTAATGAACTAAAGGTTTTAATAAAACTGAAATAAAACTTCTTACTTAAGACTTTTATTTAATGAAAACTCAAATAAAACTAAAGCTAAACTAAAAGTTTTAATGAAAATCACAACTGAAAAGCACTGGAGGGAGATATTTCTCAAAGGCAAGTAAGACCCACTGGCAGAAAAAATACACCTTTTGGCACAGTTAGAATGAATGCCCTCATGTGAGCTCAGTGAAAACGAAATGATATTTTTTTTCATAAGCATTATTGTATTTTTAGTTGAGAATAATAAACTGCTGGATTTGTGTTTGTGTAATTCAAGACATGTTTGCTAGCTGACAGGTATTAAGTCTGTAGGTAGGACTTAGTTTGGCTATATTTTGTTTTGATATTCACTGTTGAAAATATTGACTATAAAATATATTGCATCAAAGCTGACTAAAAACATCCATTAATATTTCAGACAAGCATGTTACTGATTGATAGATTTCCTTCTGGAAAGACCTCGCCCTGAGCTCCAGAAGAAACACAGCCTCCGGTAATAAAAAGGGAGGATTTGACACCACTCTGCCTCTCAGTGCCGTTGTGTTCCTATTGGTGACCTCTAACTTGGGTTAAGGAAGAGACTTCCCTTCTCCACCCTACCCTATGCCCCAGATATTTTCTCCCCACCTGCCCTCTCTATAGCCTGTGGTCAAGAGCACTTGCTCTTGGCTTCCCTGTAGCTCTGCCATCTTTATTTAGCCGTTGTGACCCGCAGGTGACTTCAGCAATCTTGTCCCTTCTTTCCTCATATGCATAACAAGGAAGCTGATGCTAATACCTACTGCCTGGGGTGAATATAAGAATCAAGGTGATGGTGTGCTTACATCTGAGCCTGGGATATAGTGTGTGAGCAATGGTAGTTGTTTATTTATTGACACTTTTGATATTTGCTGACTTCCTAGGGGACACAAAGATGCATCAGACACAGCCATCCCCTCGGGGAGTCCACAGTTACCAAGCAGGGGGCCATATATAATACAATCCCCCTCACTGTTGGGGACTGAGACTTCAGACACCATTTCTGGGCATGAATATGACTTCCTCCCTCAGACCTCCAGCCAGGCTGTCCCACCCAGGATGTCCCAGCTGCTTGTCCCTCTTTATAAGTGCTATTTGCCTTTGCAATTTCAGAACATCTTTTATCCAAAGCCTTTCTCCCCTCTCAGAGTACTACGGAAGTTATGATAAATCGCTTGGGACTTGCATAAAATGAGAGAGAAAGTTTCATAAAGGGAAGAGTTTAGAGAGACACAAAATCTCAGGATTCACTTCACTGAGTGCGTGGCCAATGCTTGTTGATTGGTCTTAACAAATAGCTCTCAGAGAGGAAGTTTTATTTCTGACAAATGGCATTCATCCCATGCCAAAAAATAATCAGGAAACAGGGAACATTCAGCAATCAAACAGCAAGTAAGTGCCCAGTCCCTCCTCCCCCCATGCTAAAGGCATAGAAGACGACTTTGAAGCGTACCTTTGGCAGGATGGAAGTGGACGGTAACCACGCCATTTGGGAATTTTGCTGCCTGGTGACAAATCTTCTGAATCAATCCCAGCTTTTAGAGCTGAAGTCCTCGGGGCCCTCATTTTTCTATGCTGCAAAAATATAAGTGCCCACAGAGCAAGAAATGAGCAAAGGGGGCAGGAAGGGAATGGGGCAGATGTGGGCTTGGAGGTTACTACAGCTAAGTGGTTAGTATCATTTGACTGATGGAAGCCAGAGGCACTGGAACCTGGACACCCATATGCCAAGATCTCGTCTCAGGATGCAGGGGGCAGATGTGCACACCGAATCGACAGGTGTTTCGTTTATCCTTTGGGAGGCACTTGGGTCCAGGAGACAACAGAGTGACTTTCCCTGTTGATCTTCACCATCCATGGCCCCACCAGGAGCCAGCACATCAAGCAGCAACATCAAGGGCGCTCAACAAGCTTACAGGAAGTCGGCTGCCCTCATCCTGCATGCTGAGATTTACCTGGTTACCATTTCTGTCCTTTCTTTCTTTAAGAAAATATATCCAGCACACACACACACACACACACACACAAAAATGAGGATATTAAAGGCTAAAAGTGTCCAGCAATAAAGAAATGTTTTAACTTTAATGTAGTGATTGTCAAACTTATTTGAACATAGAATCATGTGTGTGTGTGTGTGTGTGTGTGTGTGTGTGATACTCATTAACACCCCACCCTATGGTGTTCTTCTGCCTAGGAGCAACAGCCAGACAGGGAGCTGTCTATGGTCCCACCACAAGTGGGTTTGAGCTCACAATTGGTCACTGTTAACATCCACCAGTTTGACTTACCCATTCATTGCCCACTCCCCAAGTGTCATCTTGAGCACCACTGACAATAGCCTGCTTGGCATGGAATCCCAGACAATGTACAATTCTAGCCCTAAATCAAACATTAGAGTCCATCTGACACAATCCCATGATTGTATAGATGAGAAAGCACCCAGAAAGGGGAAGCAAGTTGGTGGCTAAGGTAGAAATCAAATTTAGATTTCCTGACCATTATTCAAGTGTTACTCTATTCCTTCTTTCACCTATTACTTCCTCTTGTCCACCCTGTGCGGGAGACTGGGAGTCCTGGTTACACAGCCCATATCATCTGACATCACCAGCCTCAACCCAGCGCATTGTGTAATGGGCACCTTGTCATTTCTCCTCCAGACTGGCTCCACTTCCCGTTCCACTCCTGGATTCCACTTTCCAATGAGCACCCCTACCATTCTTTCAGTTACTCACATGTGGAACACAAGAGTCATCTGGGACTCTCTCATCCCTAATCACCACACAATCATTTATTCATTGAAAAATATGCATGGAGTACTCCTTACATAGTAAACCTATGCCAGGTGCTGGGACCGCAATGGCCAGCGAAACAGACTTGTCCTTGCCCTCCTGGGGCTGTCAGCCTGACAGAGAAACACAGGCTGCGTCCCTGACCCTCAGCTCTACACAGCCAGCCCATCACTAAGATGTGCCTCTTGTGTAACACATCTCTCATCTAGGCCCACAGTCGTCCTCCCGTCACTAGGTAGGGCCCTTGTCACATCAAGTCAGTAGTGGTGGGAGGGAATTCTAACTGGTCACTCTGCCCTCAGCTGCTCCCCTCTCCAAGCCATCCTGCACACTCTTAGCCTACGAATCTTCTTAAGCCACCTTCACAACATCCTCTCTCACTGCTCCCTAAGTGAATTCTGAGCTATAGCCCAGTGAACCTATTCTCCTCTCCTTGGCAAAACCTCACATTGTTTCCCTCTATGCCTTGGCTTATGCCTTTCCCTCCCATCCGCTCTTATCTGCATAATGAAGGCATTTCAAGACTCAGCCCTAATCCCATCTCCTCAATGAGAACCTCAATGCTGTCCCCAGCCCAAAGCCCTATTCTGAACTCCTATGTCTCCTACTGAAAAGGGTCTTAACTTGTAACCATAAGCCCTTATAATGATTTTTAGGTACTCAAAGCTGGTTGCTTATCAGAATCATCTATAGAGATTCTACCCCCACCCAATAACCCTGGATCCCACTTTAGTCTTATTGGACTATAATATCTGGTGTAGTTCAGGGCATATGACGAGTCTATAAAGCTTCACAGGTGATCTGGTTCATAGTCAGGATTGACAAACACTACACAGTGGTGTGCAAAGGCATTTCAAGAAAAATTTGGGCCTCTGCTTCTGATTTATTAGATTCTAAAAGATTAAAATCCCCTCAAAGTTAGCAACAATGTTTGCTGTATTGCCATGTGTATGTGAGGGGTGTATGTCTGTCCCTTGAGACAAGGGTAAGGCATCACTTTTGTTGAATGTCTCACAGTACATTTTGCACTGTAGATGGTCAGTTCATAGGAGTTGAACAGAAATGGAAGAATCCACGAGACACCTATGTGCATGCTATTCCCTCAGGAGAACAAGAAATGCTGGAGTCAGACATATTTCTCAAAGCGTTCTGGCTACAAGCTGATATACCTTCTTCCCAAGCTAAAAATTGAAATTCTATTGCAACCTCTCATAAAATACATGATTAATTCAAAATGAGTGCTGGAATTAATTTTTTCCTTGTAACAACACCTGGAAGAATCCCAGTGAGCCCTTCAGATTCTAGTGAAAAGTCTAGAAGTGAAAAGGAGAAATTTGTCACTAGTAATAAAAGCCAAATCTGAGTTCCAACTCCTTAAACCATCTAAGATCTGCAAAGTTTGTCAAATTGACCTAACACTGCTCTCTTCCTCCTACCATTATAAAGAAAGTTAAATGAAATTACAACTCAAAATACTTAGTAGAGTGCCAGGCACTTACTAAGTGTTCAACAATGGGTTTTCCCCAGCTCTTATCTCACTGGTACCACAAGGACCATTCTTACTCACCCCAGCCCATACTGAAGAGCAGCAAAGCCTCAAAGGTTTATCTTAATAAGGCATAGAAACAACTCAAATGTCCATCAACAAATGAACGGATAAAGAACATGTGGTATATATATCCAATGACATATTCAGCCTTTAAAAAGAAGGAAGTCCTGTCATTTGCAACAACATGGATGAACCTAGAGGACACTGGCTAAGTGAAATAAGCCAGACACAGAAAGGCCCATACTGCATGATTTCACTTACTATATGTGGAATCTAAAATAGTCAAACTCATAGAAGCAGGAAATAGAATGATGGTTCACAGGGGTTGGAGGACGGCAAAATGGGGAGTTGTTCAATGGGTATAAAATTTCAGTTATGCAAGATAAGTTAGGTTAGTTCTAGATATCTGCCGGACAGCATAGTGCTTCTGTCAACAATGCTATATTGAGCACTTGAAAATGTGTAAGAGGGTAGATCTCATATTAAGTGTTCCTACTAAGCAAACAAAAACCAAAAATGGGACACAAGGAAACTTTTGGAGGTGATGGATATGTCTATTATTTTTAGTGTGGTGATGTTTTCATGGATGTATGAATATGTCCAAACTCATCAAATTGTATCCATTAAATATGTGCAGTTTTTTATATTAACTATACCTCAATAAAGCTATTTAAAAAGTAAATAAAGTATGAGACAAAGAGATGCAGTGCTGGCTTGCAGAGCCAGTTTTCCTGCTCTCAAGGACTAGACAAGGCTGAGGCTGGAGGAAGGAGGGGCTCAGAAGGAGGAAGAAAAGTGGGGAGAGAAGGTCACACAGGGAAGAGGGGTAGAGGGGTCTTTTGTCCTAAAGACAGGGAAGCTGAGCAGAAAGAGACAAGTGCCAAGGTGTCACAGAATATGGGCAAACCCCCTGTTTATCCATCGCATGCAGTCAACTCACCCACGAGCAGTCCTAGTGTAGAGATGGGTCCACAGAGGAAAGACGTTGCGTTGATCAAGACGGAATGGCCCAGAATTAGCAGAGAATTTCCCAATAAGCTAGAGGAGTAGTTGACTCTCTGCCAGGCACATAATTTTTTTAGTTTCCAAAATGCCTAGTACTATCAAGTTAAAGAAAAGTACTGCACGGCCAGGGTTCCTGTAAACACATTGAATGGCCAGCAATCCCGGATGTAGCTTCTCCCTGCTTCTTCCTAAAAAGACCACTGAAGGCACTGGTGAAAATGAAAACACATAATATGCAATGAAAACCAAACTGGCAGTCGATTTACTGTGAGGATCTCAGAGAATTTCTTGCTATCTACAAGAACTACAGAGATAAATGGATACCCATAATCTGAGCTGACGTAGGCTTTGTTGCATTCAATGGAGCACACCTATCAACCTTAAAAAACATAGAGAGAACAATACTTTCTCTCTTCTCTCCTGCGTGTGTAGAACTAAGTTCTATCCAAGTGCTGTCCAGTAGAATCTGTGATGATGGAAATGTTCCATAATCTGGGCTGTCCAGCACTGTGGTCACCGGCCACATGTGACTGCCGAGCAATGGGAATGTGGCGAGTGACACTGAGGAATGGAATTTTTAATGTAACTTAAATGGCAGTAACCTACATCACCACATGTGGCCACAGTCAGAAAGCCGGGCGGCCCTCTCTGCTGTGCAGGCATTGCCTTTTTATACAGTCAAGTGTGGCCCGTTTCCTGTTCTCCCCAGCAGCACTCCATTTTTTATGGGTCAAAGAATTAAACAAAACTTCCAAAAAAATATCAGGGCACAAAGTGGTAGAGACGGGAAGGGACAGGAAGTGGTGTTTGTATCCTGGGCATTGTTTTTCCCTCTTAATGAAGCACTAGTTGTGAGGCTGAGATTGCAGGCCTAAAGGCAGGTCCGTGAGGAGCTCTACCATGCCAGCTGTTCTCAGGGATAGGAAGCAAGTTATCAGGGAGGGAGGGAGGAACAGAAAGCACAGCGGTTACTTAGGGCAGTAAAACTACTCTGTATGATATTATCATGGTAGATACATGTCATTATACACTTGTCAAAACTAATGGAATGTATACAAAGAGTGACCCCTAATGTAAACGGTGGACTTTGGGTGATAATGATGTGTCAATGTAGGTCCATCAATTGTAATAAACGTGGCCCCCTGTGGGAGAACAGGAGGGGCGGGCTGTGCATAAGTGGGGGCAGGGGGTATATAGGAAATCATTATACCTTCCTCTCAATTTTGCTGTGAACCTAACACTGCACTAAAAAATAGAGTCTATTTAGAAACAAAATCCATAAGCATCTACAACAGGAAAACAAACCAAACTAGATTTCTATAGATAATCTATAAAGGATTAAAAACTGTGCTGGCATGAATTTTTTTTTTCTCTACAATGCTGAACACCAAAACAGAATGAAGTAACAAGTAAAGAGATACGAGAACAAGAGATTGTTTCCAGAGATTTTTCAAACACATTTGTTTATGTGCAGAACTAAGAGAAAGCGATGATCACAGCAAGAACTAAGGAAAAAATACATCTTTACTTTTCTGAAAAAAAGAACACTTGAAGATATATGTCAATTTTAAGCAAGATAAGAATGAAAATTAAGTACTTAATCTGGGGGAAATCCTGCTATAAAAATACCTGTAGTGAATTCTAAAACTAATTTAAAAGCTAAGTCCGATTGAAAATCTTATTGCAAAATGAAATGTTCAAGTGTAATTACTGAAAGGGAATATGAGACAAAAATTTTATAATGTAGGTGACACAGTCACATCCTACATGAACAGAGAGAACAGGAAGAAAGAAGGGTACAGTGAAAATGTGCTAACTTCTTCATCTTACACACAAGGAAACAAACGATATGTCATTCCTATCTTTGATCATTAGAAAACCATAACTTAAAAATGTGTTTTAAAAACTTACTGGCAGCTATGAATACACATAAAATCAGAATGTGAGCCTTCTAGACGATTACAGCTGATAGAAGGAATAGCATGTCCATTCTTTCTCCCCTACCCTGCTTTACTCTTTGGAACATATTTATTTTTGCCTACCTTCCTGCATTACAGTGCGAACTCCTGGAGAAGAGTGAATCTTTTTTATTTTGCTGCTTATCATGGCAACTATAGACCCAAGTATCTATTTGTTTATGTCTTAAGTTATATATATTTTATGCAGGCAAACATTAATATATTATTTCCTCCCTTGATTTCTTCCATTTCTTTCATACTTAGCCTTTCTTAAATCCTAAGAACCAAAGAGTCATTAAGGTTTTATTCCAGTATTTTTATGATTTTAATTTTTAAACACCTAATTCATTAATCCACAAAGAATTCATGTTGCTGATGAAGTATGAGGTTAGGACTTTCCAACACTGCTTGCTAAATAATCATTCCTTCCCCACTACTTTGTGATGCATTTTTTGTCATATGACATATATATATATCACAAGACGTAATCTCTTTCATTTTTACTTACAATGTTAAATAAAACAGCAGAATTTATTTCTAGTGAAGAATCTGAAGAAATCTGAATAGTCGACAACAGAGGACTAGCTAACAAAGATACATTTGTATAATGGACTACTATGCATGACACAAATCAAAGTTAATGGCTCCAGCTGGATGAACAACCGTGCCTGTGAACACACTTAAAATGACCATGACCTCCCTGGTTTGGAAACAGCGCTGCCCACCGAGCAGCGCTCTCACACCTCTCCCCCGCTGTTCTCATGCGACAGCCCTGCGATACATTAAAAACCAGATTTCTGAAGAACTCTTAATGACTTCCAAGAATGTTCATGACATTATTTAGTAAAACAGTCAAGACAGAAAACTGAAAGTGTAATAGGAGTCCAGTGTTGTTTTTAAATTTCTATCTGCATATTTTAAAGGCTAAAAGGGATAGAGAACAAAATGGCAAAAGGTTTACATGGTAATACAAACAAATTTTTTTTTCTTTTTTTTACTTTTCTATAGCTTCTGAATTCTCTTCCATAAATTATATTTTCATATTGGTAATTTCAAAACCACTGTCTTAAAACACTGCATGGAGAAGAGGTCAAAGAGCTTATTTTGAGATAGACAGCAAGCTAGGCCAGTACCCAAGAGCGACAGAAAGCTCAGGGGTACTTGCCGTGGCGCAAGCTAGCCCCGCTCTGGGTCAGCCCCAGACACCTGTCCTCAGGCCCTGGGCTGCCGGGCTCCCTCCTTGGGCCTCCTCCTCCCGGCCGCACTCCCCTCCCAGCCTCCCGGTGTCCCGCCTTAGCCCAGCGTGGGACAGGACGTGCTGTGTGGAACGGCCCCATCAGTGTCGGCGAATAGGCTTTGAGGGCAAAGGTTTGCTGAACTCTCATTTGACCGCTGCTATTGTCATGAAATGAATCCAGAGCTTGTCTACAACAATTTCACCATGAGTGTCCTAGTACATAGCCTTTAAATTCATCAATCCTACCATAACGGGAGAGATGAGAAAAGGGAGGGTATTGCCCGTCTCATGGCCTTTTTCCATTGTTTTCTGTGATTTGGGAAAACAACCAGGTGAATAATCATAAAGTGGTGCCCTTTTAGTTCCTGACTATTTACCCTGGGGTTTTACTTCATTGGCAATTTTTTTTTAAATAGGCATTTAGCTTGCCAGTTTCCATCGTCTTAGCAGAGGCTGTGAAAACAGTTAGAGCTGGGATGTCGTCTATGGGTTACTTGCTCTGAGGACAATGAGGGCCAGCTACACGGGGACCTTCCCACGGCTACAGAAGTGGACAAAGCAAGGCCTGGTGATATGTAAGAACTGAGGATCCCAGCACGTCGATGGACGTGATTTCATTTGACCCTCACAAGGGCCTCTGAGGCATCAGTCTTTCCACGTTGAAGACAAGGAAACTAGGCTCACAGAGTTTCAAATTTGCCTGTAGTTATAAGACTGGCAAATAATAGAGCTGAGGTCCCAGTCTTCTGAATCCTTTTTCCACCATTAAATTATAATCTATTATCATTTACAATTTTATTATTATAATTATAGCTATCTCTGGATTAAATTTATTTGTTTCAGGCCAGAAGCTCCTCTAATGAAATGTTCATGCAAGGAGACTGGGCCATATTTTCAAGAGCCTGATAGCTGAGTTGGCTATAGAGATGTTATAAACTCTGCCCATCAGAGCCTAAGCAGAAAGAAAGGAAATTCTATATCGGCACTTTGGGGAAAAAATCTGAAACTAAATTCTGAGTTCTTTCCAAGGCTCATTTGCTAAAATCAAACATAATTATGGGTTGATTTAATCTACGGAATCATAGAGATCATACAGATGAGAGACCACTAAGGACCAAACCCAAACCAAATAATTATTATTAAAATAAGAATTTTAAAGGGGGAAAATAAAATAGATACCTAACATATCTCATGGGAAGATAGTGGTGATGGAATTTTCTCTTTAAAATACTTGAAAACCAGTTACCTCCCCAGTATGCCTGTAATAAAATACCATAAGCAGCATAGCTTAATATTTTACATTTCTATCAACCCTGGCATATACGTACAAATTATACACTTGCAGTTCTTTTGAGCTAGTATTTACCCTCATTAATCATAAATACACTGAGGCATCAAACAGGACTTAGTTTTATGCTGTATCGTGTTTGTTCAGGCTTATTGAACATCAAACAAAACAAGGCTAATGGCTCTAGCTAAATTAACACCCATGTACATGCATGCACTTAAAATGAGCACCACCTTCCTCGTTTGGAAACTGCACTGCCCACTCAACAGTGCCCTCTCAGCCCACCTGGCTGCCAGGGTACCAGTCTCCTGTGAGGCAGGGACAGAGCACAGTTCGACCGTCAAGTCACCAAATGGCCAGCCACAGCCGTGTCCCTCAGTCCCTCTGTTTTCATCAGCAGAATGGGGAGGACTATAGCTGCCCTATAGACATCGCCCTTTGCGTGGGGCAGGCCCTGTGGGGCCAGAGACCATGCCTGTGTGTTCTCCACTGTGCACCCAGCACCATGCTTGGTGCTCAGTAAACATCTGTCAATGATTGCATGAGATGATGTCCAGGAACGCTTGAGAAATAATAAAGCATAATTCAGATATTTGGCATGACAATAGTGTAACAACTACCACGTTCCATGAAGATGACTGTAGGCCAGAAGTTAGGTTAAAGAATTCACACATATTATTTCATTTAATACAACAATCCTCTGAGCTGGGTATTATATTATTATCCATGTCTTACAGATGAGGTGACTGATGTTGCCCAAGGCACACAGCTGGCAATGACAGAGCTGAAACTTGAGCCCAGAAGCGTTCAACTCCTATGCCTATGCACGTACTCCCTTCTCCCCTCTACTCTTAGCTTTTCCGGGGACTTTTGCAAGGCTTATAGATGACATTTTCCAGAGGAACGGGCTGCTCTTCATTCATTCACTTATGCATTCATTCAACTAACATTGATTGTCTCAAAAATAGAAAGGGCAATGTTCTAGGCACTACAGGAAAACAAGATTCATACTACATAGTCCTCCCCCAAGAAACTTACACTCTGGGTGGAGGGAAAAAAGCCATACAGAGATAAGGAGTAAAGAATAACTCAGTAGTTAGTAACTGTACCGAATGATGGACAACATAGGCCCCACTGTAATTGCCTTCTCAGGTATAGACAGGTGTTACGACATTCAGAAAAGACTGTGGCCATGCAAGCTGGGTCACCTGGGGAAGTTTCCAGAAGGAATACGGACCCAAGCTGGCTCTTGCTCTTATATAAGGTGTAAATTTGCTTTTGAATGTGGGAGTCAAAGACATCTGGAGGACAGGAAAGGGGTGCTGTGCTGTGCTGGAAAGACAGACATCAGTGGGCGTGACCTTGGGCCAACGCTTTAACTCCTCCTCCCTCATCTATAGAATGAGACAACCAATCCTGCCTCTCTCTTGAGTTGCGATAGGGATTAAAAGAGATAACAAACATGCAAACTGATGAGCTCAGTGCCAGCTCCAATAAGCACTCGATAAATGGTAGTGATGCTGATCAATATTACTTTTCCATGCCTAAACAAGAGAGACAAATCAAGACTGTTTTGTGCTGAGTCAGATTCTCCAATGGAAACATTTTTAAGTTTTGAGAAAAATGAAAGGGACAATTTTCTGTAGTTCCCATTTTCTTGCTAAAAAATTATGTTAATTAAGCATACAGAACTAACAGGAAAGTCAGAATTTCAGATGCTGACTTCAACTCTTTCCAAGGCCAAGAGCAAAAACTTTAAGTGCCTTTTTACATGTATCATTTTAAATATCATTTGTTATAGAAAACAAATGGGTAATTTTTAAACATCAAAACTTTGTTCTTGGCACAATAATTTCTCTTAGCATTTTCCTTAGCAAATGAAATGGCTTATTAAAATAAACTAAAGAAAGTAAACATTATGTAACAAATGTAGCAAGTTTTAAAAGGGCATGTTGTTGATAAATTACAACATACTCAGCGGAGGAATCTAGAACCCAGGGCACAAGAACTAATTTTGAAGTTCAAGTACCTATTTATAAAAGGGCGGCTTTCAGGCACCATAATCATCATCTTTTACTATCGACAAGCTATCACACAGAAGAGGAAGAAAGTTTGTTCTGCCTGTCCCCAGGAAGTAAAAATTAGACTGATTTTTTTTTTTTAAGTTTTGAGGAGACAGGTTGGACTTAATAGTTTTAATATACAAGGGAAAACAGAAGGAAAAGTACCTCTCCCAACTTTCTAACAATTACAGACAAATGTCCGGCTGCCATGATAGACAATGAAATGCACTCAAAGAACCTGGTAACCAGCTGCCAGGATTGTCACTCTAACCTCCTCACTAGGGACCCCCCTCAACTCTCCCCAACCCTGACCTGCCCATCCATTCTCCACACGACAGCCAGACCCACCTTTCAAAATGGAAATCAGATGATATTGATGCACTTAAAACATTTTAATCCAGTGGTTCATAAGCTTATCTTCACATTAGAATCACCTAACCATATTTTAACATCCTGATTCCTGGGCAGTACCCTGGACCAATTAAAATCAGAATATTTGGGCTGGTCCAAGACGTAGCATTTTTAAAAGCTGCCAGGTGACACCAGCGTGAACCAAGTTGAGACCCAGTGCTTTACTCCAAAGCCCAGAGCCCTGCACAATTACATACAAGACCCTCATGCAATAGCCACCCCCCCCACACCTGCCTCCCAGCCTCCTCCCCCATCCCACCCCCCTTCTTCTCTTACTACTTGCTTTCCAGCTACCCTGGCTTTCTTTCTGCTTCTCAGCCACCATCACCCCTCTCATCACAAGACACTGGCACAGGTGCTTCCATCTGTGGGGGAGCATCCTTCTCCCCACCTTTCAGCTACTGCTCACTCTTCAGACCTTATCTCAGGGAAGTCCTTCTCGGTCTGCACACTGTAAACTGGGCTACCCACTCCCTTACGTGGTCTCAAAGTTCAGAAAGGCTTGACATCAGAGCACAAGTCATGGTTATTAACATAAACCGAATCGGTGTAAGTACTAGGTCAATGATTGAATCCCTCAGTAAACTGTAAGCTCCCAGGAGGGGTGGGGGCAGCCATGCCTGTCTTGTTCACCCTGAGCCTCCAGCTCCTTGTAGAATGAACAAGTGCTGTGGATGCAATTTTTGCACAGTTTAACATGACATAAGTTTTATTGAAAAATTCTATATTCAGACATCGTTAGTTCTAATTCAGTTCTGCCCCAACCCCCCTATGTGGCTGTCTCCCCAGCTGTCCAGTCTCAACACCTCCATCTGGACTCCAAACTGTCAAAGGGCTTCTGAGCTCAGCCTTTGGAATCAGGCTGACCTGGGTCTTAGGCGGGACTTAGCTACTTCTTAGTAAATAGTGATTGTAGACCAGCTGCTCACCTTCTCTGAATTTATCTCCTCATATATAGAAGAATGGGATTAATATTCATTTCATGAAGTCATTGGAAGATATAACTGAAGTGCTTAGTACAGTATTTAGCACATAGTAGGTGCAGAGTAAATAGTAGTAATAAAGCTAAAAATAACTATTATTTTCACGTTCTTCCTTTGCTCAGAAATCATCAAAGCCTCTCCCCTTGCATCCTGCATTAAAAGTTAACTCTAAACCAGTGACAGGCCCTCCTCAGCCACTGTCTTTGCTGCCCTCCACCTCACAATTTCTATTTGAACAAATGGAACCAGAGGACTAGGTGCCACCCCACACCCCCAAACCTCAGCCAGTGCAGATCCTTCCATCCGGAGCACACTCCCACTACCTGTCTGACCCCAACTCCCCAAAATACCCCTTATCCTTCACACCTCAGCTCCAAGTCTAGCTTCTTGGGGAAGCCCTCCCTGGTTCCCCTGGGAGGGACCCTTCTCCCACATTCTTCCTGAACTGAGTAAGATGTGCCACCACTAAGCATCGATCACACTGTATTGTCCTGGCTTTAGGGTCTTTCTCCCCCATGGATGGCAAGACCCCTGAGGCCAGGGACCATCTCTGTCCATGTGTGTGTTCATAGGCCCTCATGCAGTTGTACATCCAGACATGTGATAAATGTGTTGATGTAATGAACACCCCTCCCACCCCATCTCAGGGGCAGATGATTCTGGAAAAAGTCATTTTCATCCCTCATTTCTTTTATACCTTTTCTGGAATGAGCATCCCAGGGTCTGGAGGTGCTATGAAGAAGTCTCCGGCAGTAGCTGGAGCTCAGGTGCCCTGCAGCACAAGTGTGCTCTGGCTCAGGCCAAGGCTGGGGCAGAGGAGCTGTGACTCAGACTTCCTGACTCCTGATGGGTCAGACCTCTCCCTCCCAGGCCCAGGGAAACAGCATGGAGCTGTGCCCTCCCTGCATATGGTCAGCGGAGCACGTCCAGTGTTCACTAGTGAATCACTACGGAAGCCAAGGCACGCCCCGGGGGGATAATTATCATCTTTCCCTGACATCGCTTTTAAAATATCTCCCTTTGCACATAATCAAATCAAATGAAGCTGCTTGGTTTGGGAGCCAGGTCTCCAAAAAGATACTCTGAGGGGAAAACAGCATTTTTCAGACTTTTTCACTTACACACTGCTCAGATGAAGCTTGCATAAAGTCTGCCCCGGGATTTATAAACAGGAAAGAAATGGCTTTTCTGCCCAACACCCTCAGCGTGTGGGGCCCAAGCTTCTGCTGTGCTTACTTCTTAAGGGTCTCAGAGATGGCCATGCTCGAAGACCTCATATGAGCACAGATTCCAGGGTGGTTGTTATTGTTTAGTTGTTCTGAAAGGATCATTTCTGCATAGTGATTCTCCGTACAGATTTCAGTGATGCTATCATTAAGATTCATTAAGGTTCAGTAATGGAAGCGGCTTCGAGTTGAAAATATGCCTCCTCTAAAGCAATAATCATCATCTCCTTATATTACATTATCAGGACACAGAGGACCTACCAGACTGCCATAATTTGAAAAATAGCCCAAACATGCATTTGCATTTCCTCTGGTACTTACTGTCCTGGGAAGGCAGGTCAGAGGGCATCTCTGTACAGATGAATTCAGCCTAATGTCACAGCCTCTCCAAGCCGTTTCTAGAACCTTTGGCCTCTTCGTCTTTGCATGAGCGTGGGTCTTTGACAAATCAGAGAAGACTGTTGTAGCCCAGTGGTTTTCAAACTAGAGCTTGCCTCAGAACCACCAAGAGGACTTGTTAAAACAAGATGGTTCCGCCCACCACCAGGGTTTCTGATTTAGCAGATGGAGTGGGTCCCCCGAATTTGCACCTCTAGCACGTTCTCAGGTGAGGACAATGCAGTTCTCGCAGACTTCCCAGGGGATCCTGAAGCTGCTGGTCCAATACTTGGAGAACCATGTTGTGGCTGGGACTTCTCAACCACGACTGTGCATTAGAATCACGTGGGGATCTTTAAGACCTAGTAAGCCTGAGCTAGCCCCGCCCACCCGCTGCTCCCCTGCCTGATTTAATTGGGGCTAAAGGAGACAAAGTGACCTGTCTTGACACATGAGCTAAACCAGCCTCTCTGAAATGGATGCTAGCGCCAACTTTTTTTAAATGGATACAGAGAATACACAAAACAAATGTATAGCTCAATGAATTATTATATGGTTTGTTTCCTTGTAACGATCCGACAGGTCAAGCAAGTGAACCTGGCAGCCACCCAGAGCTCCTCCTCGGGGGCCCCTTCCCAATCACAGTCCCCTCCATCCTGACATTTGTAGTAATCACTTTTAGCTTTTGGTTACTTTTCAGCTTTTGGTTACTTTTCAGCTTTTGTACCCAAGCCTTGTATCCCTAGACACTAATTTCATATTGACATTTAAAAAATCATTTGCTACATCTTTTAAATCTCTTTTAATCTCCAGAGTTACCTCCCTCCCTTCTTTTTCCTTACATTGCTATGTGTAACAGGCTATTTAACCTGCAGAGTTGCCAGCTGTCTGGATTTTGTTGATTGTATACTCATTGTGCAGTTCAGCATGTCCCTCTTCCCTGCAAGTTTCCTGCAAATTGCAGCTGGATCCAAAGGCTTGACCAGGTTCCACTTTAATGGCAAGCCCACAGGCGTCGTGTTCTTTCATTAGGAGGCAATGTCTAGCTGCCTCTCTTTTTCTGATGTGAGCCGCTATTACGCTATAATGCCTAGGTCTGTGAATTCATTGGGGATTTCAAAATGGTGGTATTCTATTTCCATCATTTCTTTTTTCTTTTAATTGGAATGCTTTCCCTTATCTTCTATTTGGTTACCCAGTAGTATAGTTCATATAGTAAAAGGAAGATAAATGCATTATTCTTTCCCTTTTTTACCAGTTTTATGATAATGAAAGCCAATGAAGTTGAAGCCCAGTTAGTTTGTTGGGGTTTTTTAACTATGATTATTAACTCATGGACTTAAAATGTAGTATTTGATGGGTTTTGACTCAGTGCAATTATTGTAGATATTGAAGCAAACATTGTGCCATCTATGGCAAATGGGAACCTATTCAGGTTGGCAGATGAATCCTTGTGACATGACCCTAGTAATCCTTGATAACTTTCTTGCCAGCTGGAAATTGTATTTTAAGACCACTAGTGGGTAGGTCACTGTTTCTAGGCTTTTAAGTGTAAAGAATTGGGATATATATATATATATATATATATATATATATATATATATATTCCTATGTTTCTGTTTGTGTGTATACATTTAAAAGATAAAATCCTCCATGAGTGGATACAGATATCTCTAATTTAAATGCAGGAGTATAGTGTCCTCTTGTATATTAGACCTGTTATCCATCCTGAGAATCCTGATGAAATTATCAGAACCAGAGGATTACTTATTTGCTTCCTTTCACAATATACACCCAACAGGTTCAGAATACCAATACCAATATCAATATTACAACTACCATTGTGATTATGAAAAATAGTTAATTTCTTGCATATTCTCTCCCTATTCCCCCTTTTAAAATAGTTGTACCATATCTACATTGTCACAACATACATGTAGCTATACATAATATACTCTCTCCTTTTTAAGCCTCATTTAGTATTAGCTCTACAAATAACTATATGCTCAGTGCTCACTGACAGTCTATGTAAATATCTCTCTAGTGCTTTTGGTGGTCTGACACTCATTCTCTAGCATAGTATTCAGGAGGATCATGTAAATAATGTTCGCTGAGTTTTCACTTATTGATAATACATTGCAACCCCTATACTTTGAAGTCAGTTTTGCTGGATATAAAATCTTAGGCTCACGTTTTCTTTCCATGAGTATATTAAGGTTATTACTCCGTTGTCTTCTGGCATAAGGTATTGCTGTCAAAGTCACTTCTCTTAATTTAAATTTTTTTCTCTTCTAAGTCACTTGGGTTTTTTTGTCTAGAAGCCCAAAGGATTTTTCTTCTTAAAAGTCTGATAATTTTATTAAAATATGCCTTGATACTAGTCATTCTGGGTTGATATTCTCAGATATTTGGTATGTTTTTTAACACGTAGTTGTAAATCTTTTTTTTATGATTCAGTAAAAGCTTCTTAAATTGTATTTAATATTTGTTTTATTCCCTTGTTTTATTTTCTTTTCCAAGGAGGAAATGATCTGCATATTGGATATTCTTTGTCCATCTTCAATTTTATCACCTTTACTTGATCCCTTTTTATCTTTCCTTCTTTCTTTTGATTTTTAAAATCACTTACTCTCATGGTTCTTATAGCTTATCCTTCATTATTGAAATAAATTTTAAAATTTCATCCCTAATTCTTTCCTGAGTTTGGTGTTTCCTTTCTGAGTTTTTCTAATTTTAATTTATATTGTTCTTTCATGTCGTGCACCATTTTCCAAAAGTCATTTTGCTCATTTTAAAATAATGGATTACAGTTTTCTGGGACTGCCTTTCTGGCATGCTTTCATTGTTTTTAAAAATATGATTCTGTTCCTTATTCTCGTAATAATGCTGAATGGACTTGACCTTGAATTTTACTTATTCATTTTTATATGAATTTATTTTCTCCTGAACCTTTAGTAGGAGGCAAGGCTCAGATCAGATTTTCTAATTTCTTAGTTTCCTCTTCTGTTCTTTTTTAAAAGTTTGCAAAAATATGATAGCTTACTTTCTGAATTTTCCTCTTGTTGTTTTCCTCTTTTACTTTTTATCTGGATTTTCTCTATTATCCATGTCCTGCTCAATTTTTATTTCTCCTCCATATGAGTTTCTTTCCTGGAAAGGAGCCCTTATAATTCAGGTTCAAGTTCATATGCACTGGCTTCATCCCCTTCCAGAACTTACCAAGGAACCCCTCTATTTCCCCACTCCCAGTTTTACTCACTGTTCACAGATTGATAGGATTTATTTTCCAGTGAACACTTGCTGGGTATTTGGAGTTCTCCTTGTCCAAGTTCTTCACACACCCCATTGCTTCCTTCCACTTCTTTCCACACAGACAGGTTTTATGGCTGTTGGAGGTGTGTTCCCACCTACTTGTCTTCTGAGGTTTATGGGGGATACCTTATCACCTACTGTTTTTGTAAATATTGTCCATGAGTTTCTGCTTTAGGTTCTTTTATCTATTTTTGTGTGGGGATTCAAGGAGATTCAATGACTATCTCACAATGCTGCTGCCATCCTATAGTGCAACCACCTTTCTAACCATATTTTAAAATATTTGCTGACAGATAGATTACAGAATTCACACCTCATGATGAATTTTCTTGAGTGCAACAGAAGAGGGAAGAAAAGTGTTCCCATGTTCTAGGAAGCTCTGTCCAAGAGAACTTTCTGTGGTGATGGAAATCTACATCTATACCGTCCAAAACATGTGGTGAATGAATGCTTGAAGGTGACTAGTGCAAACTAGAAGCTGAATTTTAAATTTAATTTAACTTAATTAATTTAAGTCTAAATTTAAATAGACACAGGAGCTAGTGGCTACCATATTTAACAGGACTTTTGTAAGGAAATCTGAGTGCTTCTGTTTACTGACCTGTTTTCATTGGGCTGAGCTGTGCTTTTGAGAAGGACACAAGTATAATGCTCTGCTCTCAAGGCAAACCCCTGTATTTCACAGACTGAAAAACAGTTTGTTTCTGCATCACAGAGATACCAGCAACCTTGAGTCAAAACCTCATTTTTTTCTGATACTCAGAGTAACTTTAGAGAAATACTTATGGTCAAGACATTTAGAGGCATTGCTTGGGATATAATTAAATATAAGCTATCATTCTTCCCAAACTTGAAAATGTCCTTGTTTTAAATTTTCCCATGTAGTTTTCTCTTCCATAAGCAACCTAAAGGGAGGTATTGTGTCTGTTTTGTTTCCCTGTACCTATCAGATGCTTCAAAAATATTTACTGACTTCAGTGAATTAGTATATGAGTCAGCAAGCTGCTACATGTGGGTCCAATCCAGCCTACTGCCTGTTTTCCATATGGTCCAAAGGCAAGGAATGGTGGTTACATTCTTTATGGTTGGGGAGAAGGCAAAATAGTAACAATGTTTCATGACATGTAAAAGTTTTAGGGCATTCAAATTCCAATGTCCATAAATAGTTTTATTGGAACATAACCATCTTCACTTGGTTAGTGTTATCTATGGCTGCTTCCACACTACACGTGTAAAGTTGATATGACAGAGACTGTATGGCCTGGAAAGTCTAAAATATTTGCCATCTAGTCCTTTACAGAAAAAGTCTACAGCCCTGGTTTAGTCCATATATGCCCATTAATTTCCCAGGAGAAATGTGTGTTTCAATTTTAGAAAAAAATTAAACATTTTAAGAAGCTTCCTTTTAGCTATGGCCAGAGAAAAATTACATTCCACACCTAAATATACACAGATGGGTATCGGGGGAAGACCAAAGTTTTAATGGAGTTATTAAAGTTGCAGCATAAGAACTAAAATTCTCAACAGAAATTCTTTTAAACTCAAACTTCAGGGAAACAACGAATTTGAGGCTCTGTTTATTATTTGATTTCATAGACACGCCTGGTGTGAAAGCAATTACCCACTCGAAACGCTTCAGCAGAGAAAATGTTCACTTATTACTCCTCCCAGGTTTGGGAGAGAGGAAAGCAGACATTAGCTAGTGGTACCATACATCTTTGAGAGATCTGGACAATCATCTTCTGAACACTTGAAGACTTAACAGGAGCTAAGCTTCAGCCCTGAAGAAATGAATCAGGGAGGAGTTTCATGTTTTATAAATCTCGGTTTCCATCTGGAGTCTTTCTTGCTGGGGGGACGTAAACATCATCCTTTTTAGAGCAGACAAGATCTTATTTGCCTGCCTGACCCTGTCACAGCTTCCCCCAGGAGCACAATTTAATGTATCCTGTTTGGAGATCAACAGTCTATTCCTGGCTATTCCTTGTATTACAAAATAAGGGGAGACACACTTCTGACTAACTGAGAAGAAAGGGGGGGGGGGGAGAGAGAGAGAGAGAGAGAGAGAGAGAGAGAGAGAGAGAATCAAATATGAAGCTGTGTCCCCAACTGACACTAAAACTTTGAAAGCTATATCAATAAAGATAATGGCAAATAATCAAATCAAGCCATTTGCAGCAAAAATCAAGATAGAGATGGAACCTTTGGCATTTGATATTTAAAAAGAAAAGATCACAGCCCAAGGAGGACAGTATAATCGAATATTCCAATGGGCTGCACTGGAGGATTGCTTGAGATGAGGTCCACTTAAAATCCACGTTTCCTTCTAAAGATTATTGTCGGGATGTTAGAGAGCAGTTCGGGGTATGTTATGTTTTTTTGTTTCCTTTGGACCTTAGACAGAGTATGACATGATTTGCAAAATCTTTCTAGCAGCAAAGACAAACAATGCTTAAGACAGAGGAGCAAGAACTAGAGAAGTCAGTTGGAGCCATGTGATAAATCTGCTGCAAACAATTGTCACCGCCAGATGGAGGGAGACATTTGGCTTATTAGGATGTGACAGATCCATAAAGAAATCATCAGAAAACTATAAGAGGCACCACAGCATGGTGCTTCAAAGCCTGTGCTTTGGAGCTAGATGGATTTGGGGCAGAAGTTTTGTCATGCCTCTTACCAGTGGTGTGATCCTAAGCAAGTAACTGAACCTTATCCATGATACTGGGATAATGACAGTATCTCTTAGACAGTGTGAGAATTAAAAGAGGTGATGCTCATAGATGCCGAGTCACTCAATACACATCTATGACAACCAGGACAATGCCAGTGGTACAAGTCGCCATCCTGAACTAATGTTGGATGCAATTCAATAGGTGAGCTAGTCTTATTTGTAAAGTGGAGACCACCTCAAACCCCTAAAATATCGCAAATAAAGAAATGAGGGGAAAATTAGGGAAAGAAATTGTCTTACGCATACATAAAACAAAGCTGATTTTCAGACAAGAACAAAAAAGGGAGTGGAAAGCCTATTTCATTGGCATCCTGGAAATCTGGGGTCCATTTGACTTTCCCTACACGCAGCAGACGTGTCTGGGATGTCTGCTGTTCTTTCTCCCCTTTCTTGGAGGACATACAAAGGTGAGCCCCTGTGGTCATGTTTGTGCCACACCTCCCTAAGACCAGTGATGGACCCCAACCAAGCCCAAACTGGACCAACACAATCCTCTTTCAGGAGAAACTTGTCTCATGCCTGGATGCCACGTTATCTCAAGCCATTTTTCAAAATTCATCAGCTCTTTATTGAACACCATTTTTAAGGGCTTTGCTCAGTGAGGGTGAGCATATTATTTATCTGCTCTCGAGCTCCCCATTGAGTAAGACACAGCAAATGGTGAAAGCCATCAGAATAATGGAGTAGAGATTCTCAACCAAGGGGCTTCAAAATCACCCAAATCCCTTTTAAAATACACAGAATCCCAGGCCCCATCCTAGATCTACTAGATCCAAGTCTTTGGTAAAAGTCACTGATGGACTCAGTAAAAAAAAAAAAAATGAGGTAACTATCCAACACAAATTTAATAAGTATTATTACTGGACATTTGACCTCATAATTTTTTAATTGGGATAAAATACATATAACACAAAATTTACCATCTTCATCATTTTTAAGTATACAGTTGTAGCATTAGGTACATTCACATTTTGTGCAACCATTGATCCACAGAACATTTTTCATCTTGCAAAACCGAAACCCCACACCCAATAAATAATAACTCCCCATTTCCACCTCCCCCTAATCCCTGGCAGCCATCTTTCTGCTTTCTGTCTCTATGAATTTGGCTACTCTAGTTACCTCATATATCTTAGTTCAGGTTGCTATAACAAAATACCATAGACTAGGCGGCTTACCAACAAAAGAAATTTATTTCTCAAATTTATGGAGGCTGAAAGTCTGAGACTGTGGTGCCAGTACCGTCAGGTTTTGTGAGGGTCCTGTTCTGGTTGCAGATGGCTGACTTCTCGTGTCCTCACATGGTGGAAAGAGAGCTAGCTAGCTCTCCGACCTCTTCCTGTAATGGCACTGACCCCATTCATGGGGACTCCACCCCCATGACCTAATTAACTCCCATAGGCCCCATCTCCAAATACCAGCATCACACAGGGATTATTATGGTTTCAACATATGAATTTTGGGCAGACACAAACATTTAGTCCACAGCATTATATACACATAAGTTGGATCTCAGAATGTTAAGTGTCAATTTTATTGTGACTTAGGTTTTTAAATATTCCTTTAAAAAACAGGACAGTACACACCTCTCTTGGGAGATCACAAGCATACAGCTACAGGATGAATGAAAAGACAACCATCCTAATATTATGCCACTTGAGTTCTTGGGGTGGAGGAATCAGTTTCTAGAGAAAGCATGGTACCCAGATTCAAAAAGTACTTTATCTCAGGAACTTAAAGAGAAGCAAAATAATGAACTCTGGGAAGCTCAGACAGGTGGCTCAAGTAATTACGAAGACAATTTTTTGCAAAGAACAAATATGAGGAATTGGAATATATATATATACAGCTTTTATCTCTAAGTTACATTACTAAAACTTGGAGTGCAGTAAGTAAAAGCATCTTAATTTTTCTTTTTATATTAGATCAGATCAGAAGCTATTATTTCACTCCTGACCAATAATTATCAAAATTGTAGTTTAAATATTCCTCAAAAGAGTTAAAAACAGGATGTAGGACTTTCACTCATACTAGAAAAAAAGACAAACAGACCATGAGGAATATTGCGAAGAAGAGAAAACCAAAGTAATAGCAAGGAAATGAAACCAAACAGAACTTCTCCCCATCCAAGAATATCCCCGAAAACATAGAACAAGGGATGACAGAATTAAGACCAAACACCCAAAAATTACTTCAGTAATTGTAAATAGTTTAACTTCGCCTATTAAAAAAATAAAAATGAGCATGATGAGAAAGCTAGCGTGAGCCCACATGCCAAACGCCTTCTTCCCCCACTTCCTGTATCCCCAAATGAAATGACCAAAAAGGCAGAGAACGGACGAGATCGGAAGCTCCCAGAGGCCTCCGTGCTGCTGGTGACCCTGCCTGAGGCGCCTCCAGGTTGCGTACAATGCAGGGTAATCTCATCCATCAAGACCCAATTCCTTCTAGCATCTCAGAGATCCTGGAGATAGTAAGTTAAGTTTTTGTAAAAACCAATAATCCGGTGATGGATTATTTGAGAAAGCTGAAACACAGTGTATGGTCACCTCAGCCAGAAGTTTCCAAATTAGGGTCCTATGGAGAGGCCCATCTGGATACTTAAAATCAAATGGAAATTTTTAGGTGAATGTGAGCAAGTGTGTTTTTTTTCTAGGGACAGGCTCAAAGGCTGAAAGTCTGAGATCATGGTGCCAGGGTGGTCAGGTTCTGGTGACAGCCCTGTGTTGGTTGTAGATGGCTGACTTCCCGCATCCTCACATGGTGGAAAGGGGACTAGCTAGCTCTCTGACGACTGCCTGTGATCTCCTCCGGGGTCACACAGCCGTGGCACCCAGAATGCATACTCTGTTCAGGTTCCCTAGATCCCAGACAAATGTAAACTTTGTGAGGCCCGAAACTCATACAATTTTTGAGCTCTCTTTTAGAAAAAGAGAACAAAAAATATGATTATTAAGTGCCTTTCGGATGAGAAGAAGAATTACAGCAAATTTCAAATTTGACAAATACCGCAGCCTAAATATCCAGAAAGATAGCTACTTACTCTCGAATCTCCTTCTCACGTGACAGTGATTTTAAAACATTTTCTATCCAATAAATAGAAAGAAAAACTGGTCTTTGCTCTAGCATGATTTATCAACACTTGCTTTTTATTTGTGGCTAACTTAGAAACACTTCTTTCAGCTTCACAACTTACCAGTAATATCATGCTTTCTAAAGGATTGTTCTTAAATTTGGGCAAATTCTAGCATGTTCTTTTTATATAGTCAAGATGTAACATTTGGAAGAATTTTCCATAGACCAGTCTTGTAGTTATGTGCAATTTAAGCCTTTTTTCTTTGCTTCTTGCATAATTCTGGCGTTAAGTACCGGATACAACATATCATGATTTCAGGTGACGCAGTTGGTGACAGCAGCACCTCCTGGAGGTCCTTCTTACACCCAGAAGGCAAACAATAACAACTCTATGTAGAAGTGACTGCAAGCTATGAAAAAATAACACACTAACTAAAGCAAATGTTACCCAGTGGACCTTCCTCATAGCAGATTCCAACCATGCTCACAACCACACCAACAATAAACCAAGAAGAGTGAAGCGTGACGACTGGGAAGTTGAAGTGGAAAGAGAGGCAAGTGGTTTTAACTGACTGCAAACAGAACATCTTACTTTTGCAAATTTTACCAAAAATATACAACTCCGTGAACCCCTTCCAGAGCTTTGGAAGTAGCGTACGCAAGAGAAGGACCCTGAGCTGAAGCTTCATTAACTTTGTGGTTAAACCCTTGTCTGCCTACATTCAAATCCTGCCTCTGCCACGTACTAGGGCCTCAGACAAACAGCTTACCCACTGGGTCACTTCAACTGTGAAACAAACGGGGAGTAAATACCTACATAAAACAAGGCTGATTGTAAGGAGAAAGTGCAATAATACACACGACAGAGCAGAAAAGTGCGCGGACTCCTGCGTATGAAATTACAATAAGAGGTGCTGAAGGTCACGTTTGGACTCTGTGCCTGGCAGGCTAGCCTTCATCTCACTTCATCCTCACAGCACTGCCAAGTGCATAGATTGCTCTTACTTTGCAGAGGAGGAAACTGAGTTCAGGGAGAGTCGGTCACTTGCCCCAGGTCACATAGGCAGTGAGGTGATGGAACTCAAGTCTATGAGGCTCCACGCTCTGAGTCCTCTCCATCGGGCCACCCTGCCACTGGAGTGGACCATGCAGAGCAAAGGCCACGGTCGGGAGGGCTGGGGAAAAGGAAGCAGCTCCCAATGTCAGTGGCTGGCTCTGCAAAGATGTTCCAGGTCCCCGGGGCCGGCAGTAATGGAAAGCTCCTTGCCGGGCTGGCTGGGCCTCCCCGGGATGCGATGTCCACCTCCCCATTGCGGAGCTTGATCACCGTAAACAAAGTGTTTTATTTAAAGTGAGGTTTCAAACTGTGTCCTGGTAGGAATCACATATTCAAGTATAAAGAGTTTGATTACAAGCGTTTCTCAAATGATTTCAGCATTTTAAGCATTTGTATTGGTTGTAAGTCTTTAGTTTACAAAAAGTTAAAATAATTGGTTCTTTCTGTAAGCCTGGCTTCCTCTGTAGCCCCTAAGAGGGGATAAAGGCCCTCATAAAAAGGGGCCACACTGTGGTGACCAGAGAGCAAGTCGCCAGTGGCACCTCCTAAAAGATGGCATCTAGTGCCTGTCCCCAGGAAGAACTTCTCCGCTGCTGGGGGGCCATCGGAGTTCCTCAGATCTCCAACACTTTCACTGGATAAGGAGCCCCACCCCCAAGGAGCACCCTCATCTCCCTTCCTCCCCCTCCCTCCTTCCATGGGGAGCTTAGAGACCCAGGATGACCAAAATAAACTGGGCTGTGCAGCTCCACTCTCATTACCCGGCTGTTACCACCCATTGCTGTCATCGCCTCTGTTTTTATGGGGCGTCATTGGGGGGAAAGTAAACCACTGGCTGAAGGCAGGTGGATAAACTTCAAATCCTTTGTTACAGGCCCGTCCTGGAGCCCACCACCCCAAACCCTCTGTCTGCCTTGGGTGGCTCAGGAGAGCACCCTATAAGGGTCTTCTCTGGGGCATGGTGGGGCAGTTGCATTTTTTTCTTTGAGTTGAGGGGGGCATGTTTGGGTCACCATCTGAGGAGGTGGGGGTCGGCTACAGACGGAGGACATCCCTGTGGTGAGAGTGAACCAATCCATCTGGTCTGGTTGTCAGTGGTGTGCCCTTTATAGATTCAAAAATCTTTGAAGTTTCACACTGTGTTAATTTTCTATGTGACATAACAAAGCAGAGGTGGTCACTGAATGCACAGTAACCAGTGGTGCCAAGTTTGAGTTCAGGTGCCCAGGATCCCTAAACCACCCCTGGGGAAGTTGGTGGATAGAGGGAGGGATGGGACCCAGACCTTGCCTGGGTGGCAGACTCCTCCCGTATGGAAGGACTTCCTCCTGGAGCTCCATCAGGTCGCCTGTGATGTGCAAAGGCCCACAGTTCTTGGCACAGGAAGGAGGGCCTGGCCTTGTGTTCTTCCTCTGTGCTCTTTCCTAAAAGGCGTCCCCCCTGAGCTGGGGCCCTTAGGCAAGGCTGGGTGGGGACAGGCCAGCCCTCCCTTCTCCTTCCCTGCCTTAAATGGCCAGAACAGAGCGCGGCTGGGGCGGCCCCTCCATGCTGGGCGATAAATCCACATCCTGGAGAGAAATAACACACCTCTGTGGGGATGCCAGGGACCCAGCACATCTGAAGTGACTCTCAGCCTAGTGCCTTGCTAACTAGTTTGAAACAGAGGTACCTAAAGATGTCTGGCTGGCATTGAGAAGCAGGTAGAAAACGCACTGCAGAAATTTCAGAGAGCTGTGGCTGAAATCATCTTCATCCCCCCTGCTGTTTTGGGGGGAGGGTTTCACAAAGCCAGTCTTCATAAGACAGTGTTGCCAACTTCCCTATTGTAATTTATAACCTATGTCTAATTTTGTACTGCTGCCTGCCTCCCACCCCCTCCTTCCACTGTTCCTCTCTTTCTCCTCTCTGGCTCTTTGTTGCTATTTGTTCATGAAATGACACCCTGGGTAATAAAAGAACAGTCCTGCGATCTTCCCTCTGGGCAGATCTGTGAAGTGCCAAGGGCTCCTGATGGGTGTCAGGAAACCTAATTCTGAGACCTGGGACCTTGAGCAAGAAACATAACCTCTTGGGAATTCGATTAACTTGCGTTAATAAAGAAGTGGATTATCTCTAGGATCCCTTGCAGACCCCCAAATCTGTGACCCTAAGTAGGGGAACAGAAAATGGCAGCACACAATAATGGTAGGGAAAACCCAACATGCATTAATGTTTAAGAATTGAATTCTGATATCAAGGATGACTGAGGAGGAACTAGTTGCCCATCGAGACAGTCCACAACCTGTGTGAATTATATAGCGATGGTCTCCAAGGGCAAATTCCCACTCCCACTCACCAACAGTGCAATTAACTCAGTTTAAGCATGTGTGAAGCAACAAGGGGAAACTTAAGTTTGATAGCGAACAGGAAGTGAGATGCTACACGCCCTCCACCCTGAAAAATGAAGCAGATCCTGTCGTGAATGAAACCGCGTTTTATGATGGGGAAGGGTGAAGAGTCTTGCGCCTAAGATATTATTACCACGGTGCCTCGTTTTCTCATGAGGGTACACGCAGGAAGCTAATTAGCTCAGACTGATTTCTCCAGGGCTGTGGCAAGCACGGCTTCTTCCTGCCTTGGTTATTTTTCTATGAGATTGAGATGAGCCTGTCGCGTCTGCAGGTTTATGGAGAAGAATGACACTAACGCATATGCCCACTTCCATCAGCACTGCCAGACGCTGGCTGTTCTCATTGATAAGTGGTAGGTTGCAGAGGTTTATATCAAGTTTAGGTAATGATTGAGTGTTATACATGAAGAATCAAATGTCATCATAGAGGTCAGAGAACTTTTTATCCTGAAAAGTGGCATAGAGATGGTAGTCGTTATTTGGGGCTCTATTCAAGCCCCTCTAAGCTCAAACCCCTAGCTCAAGAGTTTGAGCTCTGAGCAACAGCGGTTCGAGTCCAGCCCGAGCTGAGCAGCCGCTGAGCTGCCAACAGGTAGCAGGATGGCTCAGCTAAAAAAAAAAAAAAAAAAAAAACTAAGCTCAAACCCCTTCTTACAACTGACACCCAGAGAGGGGAGTGACATGCTTGAAGTTGTCAACAGGACAATGGCAGTGCCACACCTGGGCTGGGAGGACGGCCCCTGATGTTGGCTGGGGCACTGGCCAGCAGAATGGCTTCTTCCCTGGATGGTGTCAATGACCAAGGGAGGGATACTCAAGTGGAACCAAGTCACTAGCTCTCTGTCCCAACCCTGGGGCAAAATGACACAAGCAGGAAGCCAGCTGGGGCTAAGTCATTCTGAGGACAGAACCCTCCAAAGACAGTCCCTGAGTTCCTAACCCCAGACCCCTGGAGCGGGGCCATGGGTTTTGTCCTGCTCAGGGCTGTCTGTCCCACCTTCCTTCAATTCCTTCCTCCCAACAAATATGAACTCCTAGTCTGTCCCTGTTTTCATGTTAAAAAAATTGGTTTCTTTCACTTGTATGCACAGAATCCAAACTACACATCACTATATTATTACATAGGATTCCTTCACTTTGCTTTTAAATGTCAACATTTATAACATCAACCTTCTAAAGCCTGTAGCACCCACTGCTCTGCCTTCCTATGCACCATAGCGAGTGCACCAACATATTATACTGTTGGATGGGAGGATGTGGGGTGCCTCAAAGCCAATGTGGAAGGCACAGTAAGTTGGCTGACTGTTTGCTGAGTTCATGTCACAGAGTGGAGGATATTCCAGGAGAGGGACATTTGGTTCTGTTTCTCGTTTCTGCTAAGTCCCCAACATGAAACTTTGCGCTTTGTCTCAGCGCCCTGGGTCTCCTGGGGAACCCTGGAGTCCCTGCTCTAAAGCCCTAGGCAGACCTTCCCCGAGCCCTTCCCCTATTGCCTCCCAGTCTTCTCCAGACAGTGCCAAGGATGACCTGCTGCCTTTCGTTCACACGGCCTCTCGAACTATTACTTCTTACCAGTATCTCCAGCCTCATTAATCTTTTGCAACTCAGTAGCCTGTGCCTCTGCGATTATGTGAAATACAATCTAAATTGTAAAATACAAGCTCCTGGAACAACTAGGCAGGGCCCCAGAGAAGCCCTGGGCAGTAGTGAGTTTCAACTTCTCTGACTCCTATCTCTTATAGTTCAGAATAATCCTGCCTTTCACAATACTTCCGCTTTCGTTTCCCATCCCCTAAAAATGGAATGCCGTGCTCTCTCTCTCTCTCTCTCTCTCTCTCTCTCTCTCTCTCTCTCTCTCTCTCTCTCTCTCTCTCTCTCTCCCTCCCTTTCTCCCTCTCTCGCTCCCTTCCTCCCTCCCTCTCCCTTCCCACTCCCTCCCCCAACCACATTTTCCATTAGATTTCCCGAACACTC